>NC_138291.1:7857500-8210000 GCF_965601325.2 Salmo salar
GTCAAACAATGGAAAAGGAAGCAGCTGTTTTCAAAGTACCGAGGAGCAAGAGGAATATTTTAAGGGGTGGTGAAGGTTCTAATTCCAAGAGGAAGGTAGAGATTGATAAATCAGTTAAGGATAAATGTAATGGTCCTGTGTGTAGCTGGTGTAGAGAGTCAGGCGCAGAACAGCAGATATGAGTAATCAATGTACTTTACACAAAATACACAAATACAAAGCAATATAGCGAACCCACAATAACGGACCGATTTACAAAAAACAATCACTCACAACCAAACATGGGGGAACAGAGTGTTAAATAATGAACAAGTAATTGAGTGAGTGAAACCAGGTGTGTAAGACAAAGACAAAACAAACGGAAAATGAAAAGTGGATCGATGATGGCTAGAAGGCCGGTGACGTCGACCGCCGAACGCCGCCCGAACAAGGAGAGGGACAGACTTCGGCGGAAGTCGTGACAGTACCCCCCCGCTTGACACACGGCTCCAGCAGCACGCCGACACCGACCTCAGGGACGACCCGGGGGACGAGGCACAGGGCGATCCGGATGGAGACGGTGGAACTCCCGCAGCAACGAAGGGTCCAAGACGTCCTCCACTGGCACCCAGCATCTCTCCTCCGGACCGTACCCCTCCCACTCCATGAGGTATTGTGGGCCCCACGCCCGATGCCTCGAGTCCAGGATGGCTCGAACAGCATACGCCGGGGCCCCCTCGATGTCCAGAGGGGGCAGAGGAACCTCCCGCACCTCAGACTCCTGAAGTGGACCAGCCACCACTGGCCTGACGAGAGACACATGGAATGAGGGATTAATACGGTAATCTGGGGGAAGCTGTAACCTGTAGCATACCTCGTTCAGTCTCCTCAGGACTTTGAATGGCCCCACAAACCGCGGGCCCAGCTTCCGGCACAAACACCGGGGCCTCGCTGTGGTGGCGGTCGGCGCTCGCCTTCTGCCGCCTCACGGCCCATTGCAGGGGCACATGGGCGGCGTCCCAGGTCTCCTCCGAGCGCTTAAACCATTCGTCCACCGCAGGTGCCTCGATCTGGCTCTGATGCCATGGTGCCAGAACTGGCTGATTCCCCCTTCCAGTGCGTACTGGGGTGAGGTTAGTAGATGAGTGGAGGAGTGAGTTTTGGGCCATCTCTGCCCAGGGGATGAACGCCGCCCACTCCCCCGGCCGGTCTTGGCAATATGACCGCAGAAACCTACCCACAAACCTACCCACTCTCTCCACCTCCCCGTTACTCTCGGGGTGAAAACCTGAGGTGAGGCTGACCGAGACCCCCAGACATTCCATGAACGCCCTCCAGAACCTGGACTTGAACTGGGGACCCCGATCAGAGACTATGTCCTCAGGCACCCCATAGTGCTGGAAGACATGAGTGAACAGGGCCTTCACAGTCTGTAGAGCCGTAGGGAGACCAGGCAAAGGGAGGAGACGGCAGGACTTAGAAAACCAATCCACAATGACCAGGATCGTGGTGTTGCCCTGTGAGGGAGGAAGATCAGTCAGGAAGTCCACCGACAGGTGTGACCACGGCCGTTGTGGAATGGGTAGGGGTTGTAACTTCCCTCTGGGCAGATGCCTGGGAGCCTTGCACAGGGCGCACACCAAGCAGGAGGAAACATAAACCCTCACGTCCTTGGCCAAGGTGGACCACCAGTACTTCCCACTAAGGCAGCGCACCATCCGACCGATGCCAGGATGACCGGAGGAGGGTGACGTGTGGGCCCAATAGGTCAAACAGTCGCGGACAGCCGACGGAACGTACACACGCCCAGCTTGACACTGGGGGGGAGTGGGCTCTGTGCGTAACGCCCGCTCGATGTCCCCTTCCAGCTCCCACACCACCGGTGCCACCAGGCAAGAGGCTGGAAGTATGGGAGTGTGATCCATGGACCGCTCCTCTGTGTCATACATCCAGGACAGTGCGTCTGCCTTACCGTTCTGGGAACCTGGTCTGTAGGACAGAGTGAAAACAAAACAGGTAAAGAACATGGCCCACCTTACCTGGCAAGGGTTCAGTCTCCTGGCCGCCCGGATGTGGTCAGTCCAGATGAGAAAAGGGCGTTTAGCCCCCACAAGCCAATGTCTCCACGCCTTCAGAGCCTTGACAACAACCAACAGCCAACAGCTCCCGGTCCCCCACGCTCCCCTGCCTCAGGTGGAACAGACGTTCACCCGCCGCTCGACCGTCAGGCGGGTGGTCGAACACTGCCCGAAAGCGGTGGGTGAACTCTGCGTAATGGTCCAACGCCGCTTCTCCCTCACTCCATATGGCGTTGGCCCACTCCAGGGCTTTGCCTGAGAGGCAGGAGACGAGGGCGGACACGCTCTTACGTCCCGAAGGAGCCGGGTGGACGGTCACCAGGTAGAGCTCCAGCTGGAGTAGGAACCCCTGGCAGCCGGCAGCCGTCCCATCATACTCCCTCGGGAGAGCGAGTCGAATCCCGCTGGGACCGGGTGAACAAGGGGTGGACAGTGAGGCCTGCTGTAGTGGGGCTGGTGGAGGCGCTGGAAAATCTCCTCCTCTCTCCCAACGATCCATCATCTGCAGCACGCGATCCATGGCGGTGCCCAGACATTGCAACATGGTCGCGTGCTGCTGGACGCGCTCCTCTACCGCCACAGGGAGCTCCTGCTGACTCTATTCGGTGGTGAGTGATTCTGTAATGGTCTTGTGTGTAGCTGGTGTAGAGAGTCAGGCGCAGGACAGCAGATTTGAGTAATCAACGTACTTTACTCAAAATACACAAATACAAAGCAATATAGCGAGCCCACAATAACAGACCGATTTACAATGAACAATCACTCACAACCAAAGATGGGGGAACAGAGGGTTAAATAATGAACAATAATTGGGTGAGTGAAACCAGGTGTGCAAGACAAAGACAAAACAAATGGAAAATGAAAAGTGGATCGGCCGTTGATGTCAACCGCCGAACGCCGCCCGAACAAGGAGAAGGACAGACTTCGGCCGAAGTCGTGACAATAAACAGGTTGTAGAGATGGTGGAGATTTCTGGGGGCGATAGCAAGAGTGAGGCATCTGATGCGCCACAACAAAATAGCGAGAGTAGGGGTGGAAAGGAGTTATGGGATTGAGAAGGTACGTACATTTCTGAATTTGACAAAAGGCAAGAAATATACTGCTCAAAAAGTAAAGGGAACACTTAAACAACACAATTTCACACTTCTGTGAAATCAAACTGTCCACTTAGGAAGCAACACTGATTGACAATAAATCTCACGTGCTGTTGTGCAAATGGAATAGACAACAGGTGGAAATTATAGGCAATAAGCAAGACACCCCCAATAAAGGAATGGTTGTGCAGGTGGTGACCTCAGACCACTTCTCAGTTCCTATGCTTCCTGGCTGATGTTTTGGTCACTTTTGAATGCTGGCGGTGCTTTCACTCTAGTGGTAGCATGAGACGGAGTCTACAACTCACACAAGTGGCTCAGGTAGTGCAGCTCATCCAGGATAGCACATCAATGCGAGCTGTGGCAAGAAGGTTTGCTGTGTCTGTCAACGTAGTGTCCAGAGCATGGAGGCGCTACCAGGAGACAGGCCAGTACATCAGGAGACGTGGAGGAGGCCGTAGGAGGGCAACAACCCAGCAGCAGGACCGCTACCTCCGCCTGTGTGCAAGGAGGAGCAGGAGGAGCACTGCCAGAGCCCTGCAAAATGACATCCAGCAGGCCACAAATGTGCCTGTGTCTGCTCAAACGGTCAGAAACAGACTCCATAAGGGTGGTATGAGGGCCCGACGTCCACAGGTGGGGTTGTGCTTACAGCTCAACACCGTGTAGGACGTTTGGCATTTGCCAGAGAACACCAAGATTGGCAAATTCGCCACTGTGCTCTTCACAGATGAAAGCAGGTTCACACTGAGCACATGTGACAGACGTGACAGAGTCTGGAGACGCCGTGGAGAACGTTCTGCTGCCTGCAACATCCTCCAGCATGACCAGTTTGGCGGTGGGTCAGTCATGGTGTGGGGTGGCATTTCTTTGGGGGGCCGCACAGCCCTCCATGTGCTCGCCAGAGGTAGCCTGACTGCCATTAGGTACCGAGATGAGATCCTCATACCGCTTGTAAGACCATATGCTGGTGCGGTTGGCCCTGGGTTCCTCCTAATGCAAGACAATGCTAGACCTCATGTGGCTGGAGTGTGTCAGCAGTTCCTGCAAGAGGAAGGCATTGATGGAATGGACTGGTCCGCCCGTTCCCCAGACCTGAATCCTATTGAGCACATCTGGGACATCATGTCTCGCTCCATCCACCAACGCCACGTTGCACCACAGACTGTCCAGGAGTTGGCGGATGCTTTAGTCCAGGTCTGGGAGGAGATCCCTCAGGAGACCATCCGCCACCTCATCAGGAGCATGCCCAGGCATTGTAGGGAGGTCATACAGGCACGTGGAGGCCACACACACTACGGAGCCTCATTTTGACTTGTTTTAAGGACATTACATCAAAGTTGGATCAGCCTGTAGTGTGGTTTTCCACTTTAATTTTGAGTGTGACTCCAAATCCAGACCTCCATGGGTTGATAAATTGGATTTCCATTGATTATTTTTGTGTGATTTTGTTGTCAGCACATTCAACTATGTAAAGAATAAAGTATTTAATAAGATTATTTCATTCATTCAGATCTAGGATGTGTTATTTTAGTGTTCCCTTTATTTTTTTGAGCAGTGTATATGCAGGATTATAATGTAATGGATTTTTTTCCTTAAAGTGAATTGTTTATTGAATCAGCAAAGTTTCTGATGTCAAAAATAATGGGGGGAGGTTTGACAAGCCCAGAAATCGCTAGACTCAAGAAAGTGGTCACGAGAGTGACAAGTGATTTAAATTCTAAAGGAAATGAAATAGTTCAGTCGCAGCCTTAACTCTGTAAAGAGATGTGTTTTCTGTCTCTTCCTCTGTATTTTGTTTACAGCCATGAGCAGTTTAAGATATCTTCTTTAAATGTGAACGGGGCGAGAGACGTTAAAAAAAGAGCCATTTTGTATGAGTTAATAAAGGGAAAGGGAAGTGACACATTTTCTACAAGAAAAGCATATTAATATGGAAAATTAAGTTGTGGCAACAGGAGTGGGGGGGGGGGGGGGCAATGGTGTGTTGTTATAAAAACTCAAAAAGTGGGGGTGTGGCCATCCTGTTCTCAAGAAGGTTTTTGCCTTTGTCATACGAGGTTGAAGTGGTAGTTGAGGGGAGGTTATTAAAAGTTACAGCAAGATATGAAAACATCGCAATGCGTTTAATAAACGTATATGCCCCAGTCGTGGCAGTTGAGAGGGTATGTTGTTTTAGAGACATTATCAAATACCATTGAGAAATGTAACAATGAGGATTAGATAGAAATCACAAAGAACCTCATATAGCCTCAAGGACTTTTTTAAAACACCTTATTGTAACACATGAACAGTGTGATATTTGGCTGAGCCAACATGGAGGAAGGAGACACATGGGCCCTTCATCTCTCTGGCCAGGTTAGATTTATTTGATTGTTTTCAGCATCAATCTCAGGTCTGTAAATCAAGTGTGATAACCCCAGTGGGATTTTCTGATCATTGTTTAATAACAGAGGTGGTGTCCATTAATAATAACGCTGTAAAACCCCAAAGTTCATACTGGCATTTTAATATAACTTTACTGAGTGATGCTCAATTCAGGAAATGTTTTAGTTTTGTTCTGGGAGAGGTGGACTTCTCAAAAGGCCAGTTGTGTATCCCTTCAACAGTGGTGGGATATAGGGAAAATCCAGATGAAACAATTCTGTAATCAATACACAATGAATGTCACCAGAGATATCACCAGATCAATGAACGCCCTAGAGTCTGAGATAGTGGAACTCCTGATGTTGGTTGAGACCACAGGAGATCAAGGCAGACCTGATGGCAGACCTGATGGATATCCTCTATGGGCTAGGTGGGACGCTTGCGTCCCACCTACTCAACAGCCAGTGTAATCCCGTGGCGCGATATTCAAATACCTCAAAAATGCAAAAACTTCAATTTTTCAAACATATGACTATTTTACACCATTTTAAAGACAAGACTCTCGTTAATCTAACCACACTGTCCGATTTCAAAAAGGCTTTACAACGAAAGCAAAACATTAGATTATGTCAGCAGAGTACCCAGCCAGAAATAATCAGACACCCATTTTTCAAGCTAGCATATAATGTCACATAAACCCAAACCACAGCTAAATGCAGCACTAACCTTTGATAATCTTCATCAGATGACAACACTAGGACATTATGTTATACAATACATGCATGTTTTGTTCAATCAAGTTCATATTTATATCAAAAACCAGCTTTTTACATTAGCATGTGACTAGCATTCCCACCGAACACTGCCGGTGAATTTACTAAATTACTCACGATAAACGTTCACAAAAAACATAACAATTATTTTAAGAATTATAGATACAGAACTCCTCTATGCACTCGATATGTCCGATTTTAAAATAGCTTTTCGGTGAAAGCACATTTTGCAATATTCTCAGTAGATAGCCCGGCATCACAGGACTAGCTATTTAGACACCCAGCAAGTTTAGCACTCACCAAAGTCAGATTTACTATAAGAAAAATTGTATTACCTTTGCTGTTCTTCATCAGAATGCACTCCCAGGACTTGTACTTCAATAACAAATGTTGGTTTGGTCCCAAATAATCCATTGTTATATCCAAATAGCGGCATTTGTTCGTGCGTTCAAGACACTATCCGAAAGGGTAAATAAGGGTGACGAGCATGGCGCATTTTGTGACAAAAAAATTCTAAATATTCCATTACCGTACTTCGAAGCATGTCAACCGCTGTTTAAAATCAATTTTTATGCAATTTTTCTCGTAAAAAAGCGATAAAATTCCGACCGGGAAAGCGTGTATACGTACAAAGAGAGAGAAAATAAAAACATCTCGTGCACGAGCCTGAGTCTCAGAGTACTCTGACCAGCCACTATCCAAACGCGATAATGTGTTTCAGCCTGGGGCTGCCTCGATATCATTCAGCTTTTTCCCGGGCTCTGAGAGCCTATGGGAGCCGTAGGAAGTGTCACGTTACAGCAAAGATCCTCAGTCTTCAATAAAAAGAGCCAAGATGAACAACAACTTGTCAGACAGGCCACTTCCTGTTCAGAATCTTCTAAGGTTTTTGCCTGCCATATGAGTTCTGTTATACTCACAGACACCATTCAAACAGTTTTAGTAACTTTAGGGTGTTTTCTATCCAAAGCCAATAAATATTTGCATATTCTAGTTACTGGGCAGGAGTAGTAACCAGATTAAATCGGGTACGTTTTTTTATCCGGCCGTGTCAATACTGCCCCCTAGCCCTAACAGGATATCAGAGCACAGGGGGCATTGGTGAGAAGTACGTTTCAGGGAATCTCAGAAATGGATGCCTCATCCAAATTTGTATTTGGTTTAGAGAAAATGAATGGACGAAGAAGAATTATTCATTGCCTCAAATCAGCTGTTGGACAGGAGTTCACTAGACCTAGTGGAATTAGAAAGAGGTCAGTGGAGTTCTATGCTGAGCTCTACAAGTGTGAGTACAAAGAGGATAAAACAGTGACACAGCATTTCCTTGATGGGCTCCCACAGGTGGCTGCAGAAGCTCAGGTTGAACTAGAGCAACCATTGTCTTTGCAGGAGCTATACACTGCATTAAAAGGCATGGAAAATGGAAGGGCACTGGGCATTGATGGGCTTCCCGTTGACTTTTGTAAGTATTTTTGGCTATGTTGGGAGAGGATTGGCTAGCAGTAATTAACGATAGTTTGACCGGAGGTTTACTACCAATAAGCTGCAGGAGGGCTGTCCTCACCCTACTGCCAAAAAAGGGTGACCCTATGGAGGTGAAGAACAGGAGGCCGGTGACCTTAATGTGCACTGATTATAAGATCCTGTCCAAGGCTTTGTCCAACAGGCTGAGGGAGGTGATGGGGCAAATCATACACACGGACCAGTCCTACTGAGTTCCCGGCAGGCAGAAAGGGGATAACATTTCCCTGATTCTGGATTTTTCTCTAGGGCTATTGGGTTGGATGCTGGTCTAATTTCAATTGATCAGGAAAAGGCATTTGACCGAGTTGAGCACTTTGGAGGCATTTGGTTTCAGCTCTGGTTTTATTGCCATGATCAGGGTGATATATGGTGACATTGAAAGTGTATTGAAAGTTAACAGTGGCTTGAGTGCTCCTTTTAAAGTGTGTAGAGGTATTAGGCAGGGGTGTTTGTTGTCAGGAATCTTATATGCCATCGCTATAGAGCCACTACTAAATAACATTAGAAGTCGTATTGAAGGGGTGTACCTTTCAGAGGATATTCATTCTATTGGTCTCTTAGCATATGCTGATGATGTAGTTATTTTAGTGAAAAATCAAGCGGACATGGATAGCTTGAGTCTCATGGTTGATCGGTTTAGGGAGTGTACCTAGGGGATGAGGGGGAAAAATTGGAATGGGGTGGTTGAAATGGTGGAAGGGAGGATGAGGAGATGGCATTGGTTGCTATCTCGTATGTCATACAGGGGGCGCACTACTATTGTTAACAATGTGGTAACTTCTGCACTGTGGCATCGGTTGTCATGTTTTGAGCCACCGCCTGGCCTTCTGGCTAAGATACAGGCAATTATTGTAGATTTATTTTCTGATAAATATCATTGTGTTCCACAAAGTGTTCTGTATTTGTCAAAAGAGGAGGGGGGGACAAGGTCTTATACATCTGGCTAGTAGGGCTGCTGCTTTCTGGTTCCAGTTTATTCAAAGGTTGCTTTATGGACCAGAAAATGCGGTGTGGAGAGGGGTGGCAAGTCTTGCACTACAGCAGGTAGGGGGATTAGGTTTAAAGAAGGCTTTATTTTTCGTTCATAGTAGCCAGATTTCTAGGGAGGGAGCACCTCCATTTTACAGAGGCCTTCTTAGGGTTTGGAGTATAATGAAGGTGTCCAGAAGCATTACAACAGAGTCAATGCATTGGTTGCTGGAGGAACCTCTGGTATATGGGGCAAGACTGGCTTGTACAACTACAGCTGTTCCATAATCCACTCTTCTGTCAGCAGAACAATCCGCTCTTCTCTCAACAGTAACAAGAAAAAGGTAAAAGATGAAAACGTCCCATTTCCAAGACTAGGGATTACACCCAATATCTCAGTCAGAAAGAAAGGTGTTAATACTGGATTTGAGAGGGTTGGAAGAGGTGGGTTTGGATGAGGTGAATGGGAAGGATGTCAACGTTTTGAATAAAGATAAATTGAAAAATTTAAAAGACTGGGCCTTGATGACAAGCTAAAGCCAGCATGGAGAGCACTGTACAAGTCACTGTTACAAAAGGGTACTGGTGACATGCAATGGAGGGTTTTGCATGACATCATTGCAGTTAATGCTTTTGTGTAAGGACCAACGCCGGACAGGAGAAGCAGGTACGGGGAGTCAGACATGTATTAGGGAACAGACAAGGAAGCAAGAAAGGAACAGCGTTGGAACACGGACATGAGACAATTAATCCCGAAGCAGGGAACAGAACTTGGGAACAGACATTGTTTAAGGAGAAGTGGGTTTACGAAGGAGCGATATGTTTTGTGGAGGAAGGGAAACTAGTTTTTGTTGATGAAATTAGTTGAATCTTATTTTTCTATGTTTCTTTAAGAATGACACATTTGTTGTTTAATTTATGAAAAGGCACAGTGTGCCATTATTTGTGTTAATACTTGAGTATAAAATAAAGGTTTAATAAAAACAAAAAAAATCTCTCTCTCTCTCTCTCTCTCTCTCTAGTCTCTCCCTCCATCTCTCTCTCACTCCTTCGCTTGCTCAATTTCTCTCTTTGTCTCTCTCTGTCTGTCTCTTGGTCTGTCTGTCCATGTGGGTATGATGGATTACCCTGTTTTAGTCATTATACAGGCTCTGCCCACTGCTGCTCAGTAATGTTTAGTAATTACACCCTAATGGCCCATTTACAGATCAGCGTTAGTGTGTGTCTGTGTGTGTACATGTGTGTGCGTGGGTGTCTGTGTGCATGCGTGTGTGTGTTATTGTGTGTGTGAGTGTGTGCGAGTGTGTGTGCGTGTGTGTGTGTGTTATTGTGTGTGTGAGTGTGTGCGAGTGTGTGCTTGTGTGCTTGTGTGTGTGCGTGTGTGTGTGTGTGTGTGTGCATGTGTTTGCCTTGGAAAAGGGATAGCAATCCTTCACACACACACACAAACATCAATCATTCTCACAGCCCATGAACGTAAAATTAATAAGCATTCATTACGAATGGTTAAGTTAAGGGTTGTTTGGTTCTGTAAAACAGAAAAAATGTACATGCGGCTTACACCCACATCATCCTTAGCTCTGGCATCTTCCCCAAAATTTGGAACCAATGACTGGTCACCGCAATCCACAAAAGTGGGGACAAATTTGACCCCAATAACTACCGTGGGATATGCATCAACAGCAACAATGTACTGAGCAAATGTCAAATTGGCTATTTACCAAATTATCGTACGACAAACCACGTATTCACCCTGCACACCCTAATTGACAAACAAACAAACCAAAACAAAGGTAAAGTCTTCTCATGCTTTGTTGATTTCAAAAAAAGCCTTCGGCTCAATTTGGCATGAGTATCTGCTATACAATTGATGTAAAGTGGTGTTGGGGGAAAAACATACAACATAATGAAATCCATGTACACAAACAACAAGTGTGCGGTTAAAATAGGCAAAAAACACACACATTTCTTCCCACAGGGCCGTGGGGTGAGACAGGGATGCAGCTTAAGCCCACCCTCTTCAACATATATATATATCAACGAATTGGCGATGGCACTAGAACAGTCTGCAGCACCCGGCCTCACCCTACTAGAATCTGAAGTCAAATGTCTACTGTTTGCTGATGATCGGGTTCTTCTGTCACCAACCAAGGAGGGCCTACAGCAGCACCTAGATATTCTGCACAGATTCTGCCAGACCTGGGCCCTGACAGTAAATCTCAGTAAGACTAAAATAATGGTGTCCCAAAAAAGGTCCAGTCGCCAGGACTACAAATACAAATTCCATCTAGACACTGTTGCCCTAGAATACACAACAAATTATACATACCTCGGCCTAAACATCAGCGCCACAGGTAACTTCCATAAAGCAGTGAACGATCTGAGAGACAAGGCAAGAAGGGCCTTCTATGCCATCAAAAGGAATAAAATTCAACATACCAATAAGGATCTGGCTAAAAATACATTAATCAGTTATAGAACCCACTGCCCGTTATGGTTGTGAGGTCTTGGGTCCGCTCACCAACCAAGAATTCACAAAATGGGACAAACACCAAATTGAGACTCTGCATATAGAATTCTGCAAAAAAATCCTCAGTGTACAACGTAAAACACCAAAAAATGCATGTAGAGCAGAATTACCTGCTAATTATCAAAATCCAGAAAAGAGCTGTTATATTCCACAACCACCTAAAAGGAAGCGATTCCTAAACCTTCCATAACAAAGCCATCACCTACAGAGAGATGAACCTGGAGAAGAGTCCCCTAACCAAACTGGTCCTGGGGCTCTTTTCACAAACACAAACAGACCCCACAGAGCCCCAGGACAGCAAGACAATTAGACCCAACCAAATCATGAGAAAACAAAAAGATAATTACTTGACACATTGGAAAGAATTAACACAAAAACAGAGCAAACTAGAATGATATTTGTCCCTGAACAGAGAGTACACAGTGGCAGAATTCCTGACCACTGTGACTGACCCAAACGTAACTTTTTAGTGACAGGGGGCATTATTCGGAAATTTAGATGAATGACATGCCCAAATTAAACTGCCTGCTACTCAGTCCAAGAAGCTAAGATATGCATATTATTAGTGGATTTGGATAGAAAGCACTCTGATGTTTCTAAAACTGTTTGAATCATGTCTGTGAGTATAACAGAACTCATTTGGCAGGCAAAAACCTGAGAAAAATCCATCCAGGAAGTGTGGAAATCTGAGGTTTGTAGTTTTTCAAGTGATTCCCTATCCAGTATACAGTGTCTGTGGGGTCATTTTGCACTTCCTAAGGCTTCCACTAGATGTCAACAGTCTTTAGAACGTTGTTTCGTGCTTCTACTGTGAATGGGGAGAGAATAAGAGGTCCTGGAAGTAGATGAGTGAGAAAATGACATGAGCTCAGTTGCGCGCACTCCTGTGAGAGTTAGCTATGTTCTTTTTCTCTTTTTGAATACAAAGGAATCGTCCGGTTGGAATATTATGGAAGATTTCTGATAAAAACATCCTAAAGATTGATTCTATACATCGTTTGACATGTTTCTACGAACTGTAATATAACTTTTTTTACTTTTCGTCTGAACTAACTGCGCGAGCACAGTGGATTTGGAGTACTCTACCGAACGCGTGAACAAAAAGGAGGTATTTGGACATATATATGGACTTTAACGAAACAAATGAACATTTATTGGGGAACTGGGATTCCTGGGAGTGCATTCCGATGAAGATCATCAAAGGTAAGTGAATATTTCTAATGTTATTTCTGAGTTTTGTTGACTCCACAAAATGGCGGGTTTGGTTTCGTCTCTGAGCGCTGTATTCAGATTAAAAGTGTGCTTTCGCTGTAAAGTTTTTTTTAAATCTGACACAGCGGTTGAATTAAGGAGAAGTATATCTATAATTCTTTGAATAACAGTTTAATATTTTATCAACGTTTATGATGAGTATTTCTGTAAATTGATGTGCTCATTCACCGGAAGTTTTGGGAGGCTAAACATTTCTGAACATTACACGCCAATGTAACATGGGGTTTTTGGATGTAAATATTAACTCAGTGAGCATAGCCTTGCTATTGAGAGTGGCCGCCGTAGACAGACCTGGTTCTCAAGAGAAGACAGGCTATGTGCACACTGCCCACAAAATGAGGTGGAAACTGAGCTGCACTTCCTAACCTCCAGCCAAATGTATGACCATATTTCCCTCAGATTACACAGATCCACAAAGAATTTGAAAACAAACCCGATTTTGATAAACTCCCATATCTATTGGGTGAAATACCACAGTGTGCCATCACAGCAACAAGATTTGTGACCTGTTGCCACAAGAAAAGGGCAGCCAGTGAAGAACAAACACTATTGTAAATACAACCCATATTTATGCTTTTTATTTTCTGTTTTGTACTTTAAACATTTGCACATCGTTACAACACTGTAAATATATACATAATATGACATTTGTAATATCTTTATTATTTTGGAACTTCTGTGAGTGTAATGTTTACTTTTCATTTTTATTGTTTATTTTATTTTTGTATATTTTCTACTTCACTTGTTTTGGCAATGTTAACATGTATTTCCCATGCCAATAAAGCCCCTTGAATTGAATTGAATTGAATTGAGAGGAAGAGAGAGAGAGAGACAGAGAGAGAGAGAGAGAGAGGAAGAGAGAGGAAGAGAGATTGAGAGAGAGAGAGTCCAGAATAGAGAGAGAGAGAGCGGAAGAGAGAGAGAGAGAGAGAGAAAGAAAGGATGAAGAAATGTCTGACTACTGCCAAGTGTAACTTTGTGTTGGTAGTTGTAATCAGATGCTTTAGTGCTGTGCTGGAACTAAAGCCTGCATACCCTGTAGTTTCCCAACATAGACAGATAAAGGGAAAACACACAATCCTTCATTTTGGCACCAAACTATCACTGACTACTGTAACATTCGAAGTTCCGATTATGGAAAACTTTTCTCCACTGATATCCTCTCTAAGTTGTTTGACAGTGTGGGTGTGAACCGTCAAACGAGGCTGAGCTTCCTTCAATACTCCCACAGTTAGTTAATTAATACAAATCCTTCCTCATGCAGTGTTGATCAATACTGTAGGAGAACACACACACACACACACACACACACACACACACACACACACACACACACACCACACACACACACACGCACACACACGCACACACTCACACACACACATGCACACACTGCAATAGCAGCCATTGTGACACTTACGTCAGAGCAAGGATCCCTGTTGTCTGGGCCATTCACCAGGAGAAGGAGTGGGAGGATTGGGTGTGTGTGTGTGTGTGTGTGTGTGTGTGTGTGTGTGTGTGTGTGTGTGTGTGTGTGTGTGTGTGTGTGTGTGTGTGTGTCTGTTTATGAGTCATCACAAGCAGCTAGTTACGCTCTGCTCCTCAGCTATGCTGCGGCTCTGGACCACAACACAACACACCACAACACAACACATCACAACACAACACAACACATCACAACACAACACAACACAACACAACACAACACAAAGAGGGGGACAAGACAGTATGATGGGGAAGAGAGGGAGAGAAGGAGAGAGGGGAGAGGGAGGAGAACAAAGGGGAGGGATATAGGTGGCTTACTGACTTTGATCCAGGGCTTCCCTCGGCTGTGACAGAGGAGCTGAAACACGGACACTTCCCTCGGCTGTGACAGAGAAGCTGAAACACGGACACTTCCCTCGGCTGTGACAGAGGAGCTGAAACACGGACACTTCCCTCGGCTGTGACAGAGGAGCTGAAACACGGACACTTCCCTCGGCTGTGACAGAGGAGCTGAAACACATAACACACCTCTGATTCAGGCTTCCGCTGTCAACACAGGCTCTATTTTGGTCTAATTGCGTTATCCTGAAAAAAATGAAACTCATGAAACTCCTGTCAGTTCGGTGATAGTCTTTGTTCTATGAGTAGGTAGAATATCTGATTTAACTTTTAAATGATCCGTCAAATCAAGAAATCGTATTGTGCCGCATCATCGCGTTATTAAGGTTCTTATCACTTGAGATAGGGACAATCAAACTATCACATTTCATAACGCTTTTAAAACAATTACCTGCACTCCAGATCACCAAGTCAGACAATAGATGGTATGGGCATACAGTGCCTTCAGAAAGTATTCAGACCCCTTCCCTTTTCCCACAATTTGTTACGTTACAGCCTTATTCTAAAATTGATTAAATTAATTGTTTTCCTCATCAATCTACACACAGTACCTGAAAGGGTCCTGTGTGTTACTGGTGTAGAGAGTCAGGCGCAGGACAGCAGATATGAGTAATCAACGTTCTTTTACTCAAAAAGACAAATATACAAAGTAACATACCGAGCCCACAAAGACGGACCGAATTACAATAATCAATCGCTCACAAACACAACATGGGGAACAGAGGGTTAAATAATAAAACAAGTAATTGGTTGAGTGAAGCCAAGTGTGATAAGACAAAGACAGAACAAATGGAAAATGAAAAGTGGATCGGCGGTGGCTAGAAAGCCGGTGCCGTCAACCTCCGAAAGCCGCCCGAATAAGGAGAGGGACCGACTTCGGCGAAAGTCGTGACAGTACCCCTTAATGACGAAGAGAATTTCAGGTTTTCGATTTTTTTCTAACGTATTAAAAATAAAAAACAGAAATACCTTAGTATTCAGACCCTTTGCTACGACACTTGAAAATGAGCTCAGCTGCATCCTGCATGCTTATTTAAGATGATGAGGAAGGCATTTTAAATATAGCGCCATCCACTGTGACAAATAGCACCGTCCGCTGTGATGTATAGCACCGCCCACTGTGACGTATAGCACCGCCCACTGTGACGTATAGCACCGCCCACTGTGACGTATAGCACCGCCCACTGTGACGTATTGCACCGCCCACTGTGACAAATAGCACCGTTCGCTGTGATGTATAGCACCGCCCACTGTGACGTATAGCACCGCCCACTGTGACGTATAGCACCGCCCACTGTGACGTATAGCACCGTCCGCTGTGATGTATAGCACCGCCCACTGTGACGTATAGCACCGCCCACTGGGACGAATAGCACCGCCCACTGTGACGAATAGCACCGCCCACCGGGCTAAATGACATGAAAAGCGTGTGTCCCTGTTGATCATCTAGTGTACTGTATATATAAATCACAGTCAGATGAATATCCTTCCTTTCTTCAACTACCATCATACAAAGCGTTGCTCCTCTCGTCTCCCTCCTCGCAACCTCACAGGGTCTTTTGTACATTGCCATAGCAACCTCACAGGGTCTTTTGTACATTGCCATAGCAACCTCACAGGGTCTTTTGTGCATTGCCATAGCAACCTCACAGGGTCTTTTGTGCATTGCCATAGCAACCTCACTCAGTCACAAGCCGTGTTCGAGAGGATCAAAACCCTATTATAAACTGGGTGGTTAGAACCCTGAATGCTGATTGGCTGACAGCCGTGGTATATCAGACGGTGTACCATGGGTACGACAAAACATTGATTTTTACTGCTCTAATTACGTTGATAACCAGTTTGTAATAGCAATAAGGCACCTCAGGGGGTTTGTGGTATATGGCCAATATACCACGGCTAAGGGCTGTATCCAGGCACTCCGCGTTTCATCGTTCATTAGAACAGCACTTAGCCATGGTACAGTATATTGGCCATATACCACACCTCCTCGTGCCTTTTTGCTTAAATGGGTAAATTGTGACTGACTGACTGATCTTGAGATAATTATAGTAATAATAAATAGTTATTTATGATGCAAGGTGATTTGTAGATCAGTCAGTCAGCAGTCACCCACAGTTGTAAGCTAGACTGTAGACTGCTAGACTGTCTATCTCTATCAGCAGTTTTAAGCTAGACTGTAGACTGCTAGACTGTCTATCTCTATCAGCAGTTGTAAGCTAGACTGTAGACTGCTAGACTGTCTCTCTCTATCAGCAGTTTTAAGCTAGACTGTAGACTGCTAGACTGTCTATCTCTATCAGCAGTTTTAAGCTAGACTGTAGACTGCTAGACTGTCTATCTCTATCAGCAGTTGTAAGCTAGACTGTAGACTGCTAGACTGTCTATCTCTATCAGGTTGGTGAGATTGTAACTCCTAAATAGAAAGTGCAGTTTGTTTCAGTGATGTTACAGCTAGCTAGCTACTTCACATGCTACTATTGACTTCAGTGACGTTACAGCTAGCTAGCTACTTCACATGCTACTATTGACTTCAGTGACGTTACAGCTAGCTAGCTACTTCACATGCTACTATTGATTTCGGTGACGTTACAGCTAGCTAGCTACTTCACATGCTACTATTGACTTTGGTATTATTGTGTGTTGCTACGTTTTCTAGCCAGTAGATCCGACCCAATTGCTTACAATTGCACTAGGGTTGAACAGACTTCCCACGGAGCCGGTGCGAGATACGGCTTGGAAAACATACCTCAATCCAGGGATGAGAAATGCGTTGTATTCCGAATTGTCCCATTATCCCAACTGTTACACCGAGAACATTGAACGATTGCACGTTTTTTTATTTTTAAAACTGCTGTTTTTGTCTTCATGCTAGCTAGCAGAAGTCACAGAACAACTAAGGAGCTGTTCACGTTGAACAACAAAGGAGGCGATTGGCTGACACTGCAATTCCAAAATCTCTGCTGTGGCTTCTGCTACCTAGCATGTGGACGAAAAACTAGCAGTCGGCTCAGCGGTGTCTTAATCTACACAGGAACTCTGTCTGACCCTAGTGCAGCTGTAAAGCAAGCGTGTCGGACCTGCTGGCCACTACGCTTTCGAGCTAGCTAACCAGTCTGTCCAGAGATAGAGCATTGCATTGTGTTATTTTTGAAGCAACAGATATCAGCAAAGATTTCCACGTAAATTCCTACCTTATTATAACAACAAAATGCCCGAAAAAAAAAACAATTTCACTACATATATTGTTCTCACACATTTAAGTTATTTAAAAATGTAAATCAATTAGTGGCTTTGAGTGGATAATTCATTTAGCAGAAGACAAGAGCTCTCTCTTTTACTCTCCCTGTCTTTTTCTTGTTTACTCTCTTTCTCTGATTGTAATGTTCAACAGGATTCAGCGTTTATGAGTGAAATTACTTGTAGAGACGAGGCTGTGAAGAGGTGCCCTTGCCTTTGCTTCGATGCACCCAGAAACCAGAGGGGTCTAACACACACACACGGGTACACACACACACTCAGCAGACACACACACACACACACACACACACACACACACACACACACACACACACACACACACACACACACACACACACACACACACACACACACACACACACACACACACACACACACACACACACACAGTCGGGTGCAGTGAGTCATCCTATATGGTTCTCAACAGGTCAGGAGGAAGTTGAGTTGACCAGAGGAGAGGCCCTGGTGTTTACACAGACATGGTATTACAGAAATGTATATTTCTCTCTCTCTCTCTCTCTCTCCACACACACACACACACACACACACACACACACACACACACACACACACACACACACACACACACACACACACACACACACACACAGACACACACAGACACACACAGACCCGATGCTATTACAGAAGGATATCTCTCTGCTGCCACTTTCTGTTCATTTACAATCAACTGCACTTTACACTGTTAGTACTTTACGCTAGCGTTACTTGTCAGCTTAGAATGACTTGAATGTGTTGGATTTACTAATAAGCTCATCACGAGTGTTTTATATTGTATACAGAGCAGTAAGGAGGGGTCTCCCTGGTGTGTGTACAGGGCAGGGGAACCTGAACACGCCCCCTGTGTTGATGTGTGTATTTGTGTGTGTGTTGATGTGTTGTAGTGTGTTGATGAAGTTTTAAGTTTTATTGTCACAAGTACAGTGAAATGTCTTTCTTGCAAGCTCTTTCCCAACAATGCAGTAATCATTGTCAGTATTACAGTAAAATGAAGAAGCTATATACATGGTCAGTTCCAGTACCATATTAACAATGTACAGGGATACTGGAGTGATGGAGGTAGATATGTATAGGGGGAAGGAGACAGGGATACTGGAGTGATGGAGGTAGATATGTATAGGGGGAAGGGGACAGGGATACTGGAGTGATGGAGGTAGATATGTATAGGGGGAAGGAGACAGGGATACTGGAGTGATGGAGGTAGATATGTATAGGGGGAAGGAGACAGGGATACTGGAGTGATGGAGGTAGATATGTATAGGGGGAAGGGGACAGGGATACTGGAGTGATGGAGGTAGATATGTATAGGGGGAAGGAGACAGGGATACTGGAGTGATGGAGGTAGATATGTATAGGGGGAAGGGGACAGGGATACTGGAGTGATAGAGGTAGATATGTATAGGGGGAAGGAGACAGGGATACTGGAGTGATGGAGGTAGATATGTATAGGGGGAAGGGGACAGGGATACTGGAGTGATGGAGGTAGATATGTATAGGGGGAAGGAGACAGGGATACTGGAGTGATGGAGGTAGATATGTATAGGGGGAAGGGGACAGGGATACTGGAGTGATGGAGGTAGATTTGTATAGGGGGAAGGAGACAGGGATACTGGAGTGATGGACGTAGATATGTATAGGGGGAAGGGGACAGGGATACTGGAGTGATGGAGGTAGATATGTATAGGGGGAAGGGGACAGGGATACTGGAGTGATGGAGGTAGATTTGTATAGGGGGAAGGGGACAGGGATACTGGAGTGATGGAGGTAGATATGTATAGGGGACAGGGATACTGGAGTGATGGAGGTAGATATGTATAGGGGGAAGGGGACAGGGATACTGGAGTGATAGAGGTAGATATGTATAGGGGGAAGGAGACAGGGATAATGGAGTGATGGAGGTAGATATGTATCGGGGGAAGGGGACTATGACAAACAGCAGCGTAACAGCAGCGTATATTATGATTGTAAGTGTGTGTGTGTGTGTGTGTGTGTGTGTGTGTGTGTGTGTGTGTGTGTGTGTGTGTGTGTGTGTGTGTGTGTGTGTGTGTGTGTGTGTGTGTGTGTGTGTGTGTGTGTGTGTGTGTGTGTGTGTGTGTGTGTGTTGTAGTGTTAGTGTGAGGTATGTGTGTGTATGAGGGTATGACAGTTTATGTTGGCAGCAGACGGACTGTTGATAAACTGTTATCTGAGGATGGTATCTGCAGCTTCATTTTCCTCATTGCAACTCTGAGTACACACACACACACACACACACACACACACACACACACACACACACAAACACACACACAAACACACACACACACACACACACACACATACTGTGCCAAAGACAACAGGGTTTAATCACTACCAGCTGTGTGTATGAGGGGTGAAAAGGGGCCTAAATTTTGCCTAATGTAGTTTCTGATATGTCTCACCAAGTCACCTAAAGTGTAACTGAGTGCCTAAGAAACTGTCTTGAATTAACGTTTTTTTTGTTGGTCTAAGGTGTTCACACGCAGGTTAAAATACGTTCACAAGTGCATTGACACGTTCAACCGCCGCGCTGAACACATCGACGTCTGAACACATCGACGTCTGAACACCGACGTCTGAACGCATCGACGTCTGAACGCATCGACGTCTGAACGCATCGACGTCTGAACGCATCGACGTCTGAACGCATCGACGTCTGAACGCATCGACGTCTGAACACATCGACGTCTGAACACATCGACGTCTGAACGCATCGACGTCTGAACGCATCGATGTCTGAACACATCGACGTCTGAACGCATCGGCGTCTGAACACATCGACGTCTGAACACCGACGTCAAAACGCATCGACGTCTGAACGCATCGACGTCTGAACGCATCGACGTCTGAACGCATCGACGTCTGAACGCATCGACGTCTGAACACCGACGTCTGAACGCATCGATGTCTGAACACATCGACGTCTGAACACCGACGTCTGAACGCATCGACGTCTGAACACATCGATGTCTGAACGCATCGACGTCTGAACACATCGACGTCTGAACACATCGACGTCTGAACACATCGACGTCTGAACGCATCGACGTCTGAACACATCGACGTCTGAACACATCGACGTCTGAACGCATGTGTGAACATGTGAATACATTTTAATACAATTCTGCTAGAATTGCCTCTACCTGGTGTTTTTTATGGTCCAGTTATCAGGATTGATCATAGTAGAGGGCATCTTTCATGCTGAGGCAGGAGTGGGGGGTCAGACAGAGAGGGGGTCAGACAGAGAGGAGGTCAGACAGAGAGGTGGTTAGACAGAGAGGTGGTTAGACAGAGAGGTGGTCAGACCGAGAGGTGGTCAGACAGAGAGGGGGTCAGACAGAGAGGTGGTTAGACAGAGAGGTGGTCAGACAGAGAGGTGGTTAGACAGAGAGGTGGTCAGACCGAGAGGTGGTCAGACAGAGAGGGGGTCAGACAGAGAGGTGGTTAGACAGAGAGGTGGTCAGACAGAGAGGGGGTTAGACAGAGAGGTGGTCAGACAGAGAGGTGGTTAGACAGAGAGGTGGTCAGACAGAGAGGGGGTCAGACAGAGAGGTGGTTAGACAGAGAGGTGGTTAGACAGAGAGGTGGTCAGACAGAGAGGGGGTCAGACAGAGAGGAGGTCAGACAGAGAGGGGGTCAGACAGAGAGGGGGTCAGACAGAAAGGTGGTTAGACAGAGAGGTGGTCAGACAGAGAGGTGGTTAGACAGAGAGCAGAGAGGTGGTTAGACAGAGAGGGGGTCAGACAGAGAGGTGGTCAGACAGAGAGGTGGTTAGACAGAGAGGAGGTCAGACAGAGAGGAGGTCAGACAGAGATGTGGTTAAACAGAGAGGTGGTCAGACAGAGAGGTGGTCAGAGAGAGAGGGGGTCAGACAGAGAGGAGGTCAGACAGAGAGGTGGTCAGACAGAGAGGTGGTCAGACAGAGAGGAGGTCAGATAGAGAGGTGGTTAAACAGAGAGGTGGTCAGACAGAGAGGAGGTCAGACAGAGAGGTGGTCAGACAGAGAGGAGGTCAGACAGAGAGGTGGTCAGACAGAGAGGAGGTCAGACAGAGAGGTGGTCAGACAGAGAGGAGGTCAGACAGAGAGGAGGTCAGACAGAGATGTGGTTAAACAGAGAGGTGGTCAGACAGAGAGGTGGTCAGAGAGAGAGGGGGTCAGACAGAGAGGGGGTCAGACAGAGAGGAGGTCAGACAGAGAGGTGGTCAGACAGAGAGGTGGTCAGACAGAGAGGAGGTCAGATAGAGAGGTGGTTAAACAGAGAGGTGGTCAGACAGAGAGGTGGTCAGACAGAGAGGTGGTCAGACAGAGAGGGGGTCATACAGAGAGCTGGTCAGACAGAGAGCTGGTCAGACAGAGAGGTGGTCAGACAGAGAGGGGGTCAGACAGAGAGGTGGTCAGACAGAGAGGTGGTCAGACAGAGAGGTGGTCAGACAGAGAGCTGGTCAGACAGAGAGGTGGTCAGACAGAGAAGGGGTCAGACAGAGAGGTGGTTAGACAGAGAGGTGGTTAGACAGAGAGGTGGTCAGACAGAGAGGGGGTCAGACAGAGAGGAGGTCAGACAGAGAGGGGGTCAGACAGAGAGGGGGTCAGACAGAAAGGTGGTTAGACAGAGAGGTGGTCAGACAGAGAGGTGGTTAGACAGAGAGCAGAGAGGTGGTTAGACAGAGAGGGGGTCAGACAGAGAGGTGGTCAGACAGAGAGGTGGTTAGACAGAGAGGAGGTCAGACAGAGAGGAGGTCAGACAGAGATGTGGTTAAACAGAGAGGTGGTCAGACAGAGAGGTGGTCAGAGAGAGAGGGGGTCAGACAGAGAGGGGGTCAGACAGAGAGGAGGTCAGACAGAGAGGTGGTCAGACAGAGAGGTGGTCAGACAGAGAGGAGGTCAGATAGAGAGGTGGTTAAACAGAGAGGTGGTCAGACAGAGAGGTGGTCAGACAGAGAGGTGGTCAGACAGAGAGGGGGTCATACAGAGAGCTGGTCAGACAGAGAGCTGGTCAGACAGAGAGGTGGTCAGACAGAGAGGGGGTCAGACAGAGAGGTGGTCAGACAGAGAGGGGGTCAGACAGAGAGGTGGTCAGACAGAGAGGGGGTCAGACAGAGAGGTGGTCAGAAAGGGGGGGTTCTTTCTGTTATTCTACAGTATATTCTATTTCTTTCGCCCATGCATCAATCTAAGTAACATCAAAAATTCCCATAAACATCTGTCAGTTTAATCTAAAGATCTGCGTAGGCTGCGTCTCTATGTCGGCCTTCTGCTTCTGTGGTGGAAGGTGGCCGAGCTACAGCTGTGTTTGTCTGAACATGAGACATCCCGAAAATAGTTTTTTCTCACGAAAATGTCTGTAGTGTCCAAAAACTTTTTACAAACTAATATGACCCCAATATGGAAAGAGGACTCTCACTACCACGATGGTGTTCTCTGTTTTGTTCTACGGACCCCACAAGTGCATGGGACTCATCTGAAGGTAACCGGTACAAAATGAATGGAAGTATGTTTCCAAAAAAAAACACAACTATTTCCTGAGATTTCTTATATCTCTTAGATATAGAACAAACATGTTAAAACCTTATTCCTTATGATTTTTGTTTACTGTCTTGTTTGCCATTCATTAATGTGTTATTCAATCTGTTTCTATATTCTAGTAAAGGTGAAACACCCAGTAGTAAAGGCCAAATTCAATATTTTATCAAATATTTTAAAACAATCTAAATCAAATATCTAAATGATCCATTGTATAACCATCTTAAAACAATTCCATATGTCAGTTTAGAACCCCCCCAACGGCTTAGACGTTTAGAGTTTAACCAGGTATGTCACCTTTATTCAACCAGATTGGTCTAATTGATAACTTATTCAATAGTTTTTTTTCCCTTTAAAACAACAGACGGAGCAAAACAGTTAATCTCATGCAAGCAACCTATAGCCTACAGAAATGAACCATGGGGGGATTTAACCTATAGCCTACAGAAATTAACCACGGGGGGATTTAACCTGTAGCCTACTGAAATTAACCATGGGGGGATTTAACCTGTAGCCTACTGAAATTAACCATGGGGGGATTTAACCTATAGCCTACAGAAATTAACCACGGGGGGATTTAACCTATAGCCTACAGAAATTAACCACGGGGGGATTTAACCTATAGCCTACAGAAATTAACCACGGGGGGATTTAACCTATAGCCTACAGAAATTAACCACGGGGGGATTTAACCTATAGCCTACAGAAATGAACCACGGGGGGATTTAACCTATAGCCTACAGAAATTAACCACGGGGGGATTTAACCTATAGCCTACAGAAATTAACCACGGGGGGATTTAACCTATAGCCTACAGAAATTAACCATGGGGGGATTTAACCTATAGCCTACAGAAATTAACCACGGGGGGATTTAACCTATAGCCTACAGAAATTAACCACGGAGGGATTTAACCTATAGCCTACAGAAATTAACCACGGGGGGATTTAACCTATAGCCTACAGAAATTAACCCCGGGGGGATTTAACCTATAGCCTACAGAAATTAACCATGGGGGGATTTAACCTATAGCCTACAGAAATTAACCACGGGCGGATTTAACCTTCTAGCCTACAGAAATTAACAACGGGGGGATTTAACCTATAGCCTACAGAAATTAACCATGGGGGGATTTAACCTATAGCCTACAGAAATTAACCACGGGGGGATTTTTGCCGCACGCCGGCTGCAAACACAACGGCTCTTGTTTCATTCAACTATCTTGGTTCTGATATTGTAAAACCGTACAAAACAATTGATCTCAAACAACATATAGCCTATCCTAACGTTGCACGTAGGCTACACACACTGCTAATAGTGACTATGGCCTCTCCACATGCTTTTTATGATACCAATGTTTTTGACCCCCAAGTTGTGTCTGTTGCAGATGCTGGAGGAAACTGCAGGTGAGGAGGTTATGCAGGCAACCAAAGAGCCCATTATGACTTTGGGCCTTGAGGGCAGAGCCGGAGACATAAGTCCCCCCACTGATGAAGAGCCAGAACCCACACAGCCAAGGAGACCAACAGTCGCATACCATAAGCTCTCCTACTGGGAGGATGGAGCAGATATCAAGACCACTGGAAAACAAAATAAAAGAGACTATGTGGCAGTCAAACTCCAGCGTAACAAGCAGAACCAATGTTGTTCTGTTGTGGTGGCAGGCATTGAGATTTCAGTTCCCTGCGGTCAGCAAGCTTGCCTGCCATGTCTTCACCATCTCGCTGTCCAGTGGCCCCTCTGAGGAGGAGAGACGGTCCATGCTCCAGCCTTCCTCAGTGACATCCTCTTTCTCCACAGGCATTTAAAGTGAAGGATAAAAGGTCTATAGCCTGTGCAATGGGTTTGTTTAATTAAAAAGTGCCTTTGCGTTTAGATCTGTAAGGCTGCATGTTGCGTGATATGTTTTGTTCTGTTTTAACGAAAAATGGTTTTGGAAATAAATTATATTGTTTCATTAAACAAGAGCCGTTGTGTTATTAGCCAGCCCTGTCATTTAACTGTTTTATCAAGAAAGAAAAAACTATTGAATAGATTTTTTATAAATGTTCATCTCAATGACACCAGCCTGTTTAAATAGAAGTCATTAATCTTGTTAAATTTATAAAAGCTTAAATTAAATTATATGAACCCAGTGGGCAAAACCTGTTTTCTATGACGTCTTATTCTGGTCGCAAACTGGTTGAAAAATGATTTTTTTTAACGTAATTTAAGTGACTTTCAACCGATTCTCCCCATTAAGCAGCGACTCGGAGTCAGAGGCCGAGCCTTCTCTGGTCTCTACTCCTCCCGTTACGAGGTCTGAGACACTAAAGCCTCCCACCATTAGCTCTGACAAATTGAAAACCCTAGTGTCACGTCCTGGCCAGTATATAAGGTTAATTGTTTTGTAGTTTGGTCAGGGCGTGGCAGGGGGTATTTGTTTTATGTGGTTCGGGGTGGTGTGTTTGTGTAAAGGGTGTTTGATTTAGTATTTCCGGGTTTTGGTTTATGTTTAGTTAATTCTATGGTTAGTCTAGGTTGTGTGTTTCTATGTTTGGTTGATTGGGGTTGGGACTCTCAGTTGAAGGCAGGTGTTGTCTATCTGCCTTTGATTGAGAGTCCCATATATTAGGGTGTGTTTGTATGTGTGATTTGTGGGTGATTATTCTGTGTATAGCCTTGTGCCTTACCAGACTGTTTATTTGTCGAGTGTTCGTTTTTTGTGTTTTGTATGTTCATTTTTGAGATTAATTAAAAATCAAGATGAGCATTCACGTACCTGCTGCGTTTTGGTCCACATTTTCTGATGACGATTTCGCATTATCGTCAGAAGACGAAGACAGTTGTGACAGAATCACCCACCACCAAAGGACCAAGCAGCAGAGGAAGGAGCAGACGGAGTTCGAGTTGGACTGGCGGGAGAAGTGGACTTGGGAGGAAGTTCTGGACGGGGCCGGACCTTGGCACCAGGCTGGGGATTATCGACGCCCGCAGTGGGAAATTGAGGCAGCCAAGGCAGAGAGGCGGTGGTACGAGGCCAAGTACGCGCTGAAGGAGAAGCACGAGAGGCACCCCCAAGAAAATTTTGGGGGGGGGCACACGGGTAGTTTGGCTAGGCGTAAGAAGAGCCGGAAGCCAGCTACTCGTGGTTATATGGAGGAGCGTATGGGGTGGAGAGCGCTATGTTTCGCTGAGGAGCGCACTATCTCACCCATACGCACGCACAGTCCGGTGCGCGTTATTCCAGCCCCTCGCAGGTGCCGTGCTAGAGCGGGCATCCAGCCTGGTAGGAGGATGCCTGCGCAGCGCATCTGGTCGCCGGTACGCCTCCGAGGACCAGGCTACCCAACTCCCGCTCTACGCACGGCTACCATCAGGCCCCTGCACAGCCCAGTCTGCCCTGGACGAGCACCCCGCTCGTACAGGGCTACTAGTTCCATCCAGCCAAGGCGGGTTGTGCAGGAGGTAAGATCTAGACCGGCTGTGCGCCTCCATAGCCCTGGGTTTCCAGCTCCTGTCTCTCGTGCGGACCCGGAAGTGCGTCAACCCAGTCCGACTCGTCCTGTTCCCGCTCCCCGCACTAGCCTGGAGGTGCGTGTACATAATCTGGTAAGCCCAGTACCAGCACCACGCACCAGGCTACAAGTGCGTCAACCCAGCCTCGCCAGTCAACAGTCTTCATCAGATCTGCCCGCCAGTCAACAGTCATCGTCAGAGCTGCCCGCCAGTCAACAGTCATCGTCAGAGCTGCCCGCCAGTCAACAGTCATCGTCAGAGCTGCCCGCCAGTCAACAGTCATCGTCAGAGCTGCCCGCCAGTCAACAGTCATCGTCAGAGCTGCCCGCCAGTCAACAGTCATCGTCAGAGCTGTCCGCCAGTCAACAGTCATCGTCAGAGCTGCCCGCCAGTCAACAGTCATCGTCAGAGCTGCCCGCCAGTCAACAGTCATCGTCAGAGCTGCCCGCCAGTCAACAGTCATCGTCAGAGCTGCCCGCCAGTCAACAGTCGCCAGAGAGGTCAGACTGCGCTGAACTGCCGGAGTGGTCAGACTGCGCTGAACTGCCGGAGTGGCCAGACTGCGCTGAACTGCCGGAGTGGCCAGACTGCGCTGAACTGCCGGAGTGGCCAGACTGCGCTGAACTGCCGGAGTGGCCAGACTGCGCTGAACTGCCGGAGTGGCCAGACTGCGCTGAACTGCCGGAGTGGCCAGACTGCGCTGAACTGCCGGAGTGGCCAGACTGCGCTGAACTGCCGGAGTGGCCAGACTGCCCTGAACTGCCGGAGTGGCCAGACTGCCCTGAACTGCCGGAGTGGCCAGACTGCCCTGAACTGCCGGAGTGGCCAGACTGCCCTGAACTGCCGGAGTGGCCCGAGTGGCCAGACTGCCCAGACTGTCCCGAATTGCCAGACTGCCCAGACTGTCCCGAATTGCCAGACTGCCCAGACTGTCCCGAATTGCCAGACTGCCCAGACTGTCCCGAATTGCCAGACTGCCCAGACTCTCCCGAATTGCCAGACTGCCCAGACTGCCCCCCGGCGATGCCAGACTGGCCCGACTGCCCCTCGGCGATGCCAGAGTGGCCCGACAGCCTGGAACGGCCGGAACCAGAGCCACCTCCAGAAATAGGTGGGTTGGGGAGGGGGGGTGTAGCACAGTGCCGTCGTTGACGGCAGCCACCCTCCCTTCCCTCCCTTTAGAAAAGGGGACTTTTTGTTGGTGTTGCTTGGGGTTATTTTTTGTTAAGGTGCTTCTGGGGTAGCACCTTTAAGGGGGGGGTACTGTCACGTCCTGGCCAGTATATAAGGTTAATTGTTTTGTAGTTTGGTCAGGGCGTGGCAGGGGGTATTTGTTTTATGTGGTTCGGGGTGGTGTGTTTGTGTAAAGGGTGTTTGATTTAGTATTTCCGGGTTTTGGTTTATGTTTAGTTAATTCTATGGTTAGTCTAGGTTGTGTGTTTCTATGTTTGGTTGATTGGGGTTGGGACTCTCAGTTGAAGGCAGGTGTTGTCTATCTGCCTTTGATTGAGAGTCCCATATATTAGGGTGTGTTTGTATGTGTGATTTGTGGGTGATTATTCTGTGTATAGCCTTGTGCCTTACCAGACTGTTTATTTGTCGAGTGTTCGTTTTTTGTGTTTTGTATGTTCATTTTTGAGATTAATTAAAAATCAAGATGAGCATTCACGTACCTGCTGCGTTTTGGTCCACATTTTCTGATGACGATTTCGCATTATCGTCAGAAGACGAAGACAGTTGTGACACCTAGTCATTGGCGACTCCATTACCCGCAGTATTAGACTTAAAAATAATCATCCAGCAATCATACACTGTTTACCAGGGGGCAGGGCTACCGACGTTAAGGCTAATCTGAAGATGGTGCTGGCAAAGGCTAAAACTGGCGAGTGTAGAGAGTATAGGGATATTGTTATCCACGTCGGCACCAACGATGTTAGGATGAAACAGTCAGAGGTCACCAAGAGCAACATAGCCTCCTCCATTCCTGCCATTATTGAAAGAGATTGTGATATCTCACATCTCAAAATAGGGCTACTTAATGTTAGATCCCTCACTTCCAAGGCAGTTATAGTCATTGAACTAATCACTGATCATAATCTTGATGTGATTGGCCTGACTGAAACATGGCTTAAGCCTGATGAATTTATTGTGTTAAATGAGGCCTCACCTCCTGGTTATACTAGTGACCATATTCCCCGCGCATCACACAAAGGCGGAGGTGTTGCTATCATTCACGATAGCAAAATTCAATTTACATATTTCTTTTGACGTTTTTGTCTTTTGAGCTTCGAGTCATGAAATCTATGCAGCCTACTCAATCACTTTTTATAGCTACTGTTTACAGTCCTCCTGGGCCATATACAGCATTCCTCACTGAGTTCCCTGAATTCCTATCGGACCTTGTAGTCATGGCAGATAATATTCACATTTTTGGTGACTTTAATATTCACATGGAAAAGTCCTGACCCACTCCAAAAGGCTTTCAGAGCCATCATCGACTCAGTGGGTTTTGTCCAACATGTCTCCGGACCTACTCACTGCCACAGTCATACTCTGGACCTAGTTTTGTCCCATGGAATAAATGTTGTGGATCTCAACTTCTCTAGGGTAGGGGGCAGTATTTTGACGTCCGGATGAAAGGCGTGCCCGTAGTAAACTGCCTGATACTCAGGCTCAGAAGGTAGGACTTGCCTTTTATTAGTAGATTTGGATAGAAGTTTCCAAAGTTTCTAAAACTGTTTGAATGATGTCTGTGAGTATAACAGAACTCATATGGCAGGCAGAAACCTGAGAAAACCTGAGAAAAATCCAACCAGGAAGTGTGGAAATCTGAGGTTGTAGTTTTTCAAGTGATTGCCTATACAGTATACAGTGACTTAGGGTTCATTTTGCACTTCCTAAGGCTTCCACTAGATGTCAACAGTCTTGAGAACCTTGTTTCATGCTTCTACTGTTACTGGGGAGAGAATAACAGCTGACTCAACAAGTGGACTGCCTGAGGCCAATGAGTTGTTTACTGCGCAGTCACGCAGGCGCACCATTCCTTCTTTTTCCTCTGTAATGAATATGCTATTGTCCGGTTGGAATATTATCGAAGATTTATGACAAAAAGACCCTAAGGATTGATTGTAAACATCGTTTGACATGTTTCTACGAACGGTAATGGAACCTTTTGACTTTTCGTCTAGGGTTTTGCGCTCGCGCATTGTTCCTTTGGAATAGTGATCTGAACGCGCGAACAAAACGGAGGTATTTGGACATATATATGGAGTTTATCAAACAAAACAAACATTTCTTGTGGAAGTCCTGGGAGTCCTGGGAGTGCATTCCGACGAAGATCAGCAAAGGTAAGTGAAGATTTATAACACTATTTCTGAGTTTTGTTGACTCCAGAACTTGGCGCGTATCTGTATAGCTTGCTTTGATGGCTGAGCTCTGTACTCAGAATATTGAACAACGTGCTTTTGCCGTAAAGCTATTTTGAAATCTGACACAGCGGTTGCATTAAGGAGAAGTGTATCTATAATTCTTTCAATAACTGTTGTAAATTTTATCAACGTTTATGATGAGTATTTTTGTAAATTGATGTTTTGGAGGCAAAACATTTTCTGAACATCACGCGCCAATGTAAAATGGTTTTTTTGGATATAAATATGAACTTTATCAAAAAAAACATACATGTATTGTGTAACATTGAGTCCTGGGAGTGTCATCTGATGAAGATCGTCAAAGGTTAGTGATTAATTTTAGCTGTATTTCTGGTTTTTGTGACGCCTCTCCTTGCTTGGAAAATGGCTGTGTGGTTTTTCTTGTCTCAGCGCTGTCCTAACATAATCTAATGTTATGATTTCGCCGTAAAGCCTTTTTGAAGTCGGACAATGTGATTGGATTAACGAGAAGTGTATCTTTAAAATGGGATATAATAGTTGTATGTTTGAGAAATTTGAATTATGAGATTTTTGTTGTTTTGAATTTGCCGCCCTGCAATTTCACTGGCTGTTGAATAGTGTGTTCCGTGGGTGGGACATACCCAAGAGAGGTTCATGTTTTTCCTCATAATCCTGGACTATCGGACCACCATTTTATTACGTTTGCAATCGCAACAAATAATCTGCTCAGACCCCAAACAAAGATTAATCAAAAGTCGTGCTATAAATTCTCGGACAACCCAAAGATTCCTAGATACCCTTCCAGACTCCCTCCACCTACCCAAGGACGTCAGAGGACAAAAATCAGTTAACTACCTAACTGAGAAACTCAATTTAACCTTGCGCAATACCCTAAATGCAGTCGCACCCCTAAAAACAAAAAACATTTGTCATAAGAAACTAGCTCCCTGGTATACAGAAAATACCTGAGCTCTGAAGCAAGCTTCCAGAAAACAGAAATGGCGCTACACCAAACTGGAAGTCTTCTGACTAGCTTGGAAAGACAGTACCGTGCAGTATCGAAGAGCCCTCACTGCTGCTCGATCATCCTATTTTTCCTACTTACTTGAGGAAAATAAGAACAATTCAAAATGTATATTTGAAACTGTCACAAAACTAACTTAAAAACAGCATTCCACCCGGAAGGGATGACTTTCACTTCAGCAGTGATAAATTCATGAACTTCTTTTAGGGAAAGATCATGATCATTAGAATGCAAATTACTGACTCCTCTTTAAATCTGCGTATTCCTCCAAAGCTCAGTTGTCTTGAGTCTGCACAACACTGCCAGGACCTAGGATCAAGGGTGACACTCAAGTTTTTTAGTACTAAACTCAACTAAACTACTGAAAGAGCTGCTTCCTGTGCTTGGCCCTCCTATGTTGAACATAATAAATGGCTCTCTATCCACCGGATGTGTACCAAACTCACTTAGAGTGGCAGTAATAAAGCCTCTCTTGAAAAAGCCGAACCTTGACCCAGAAAATATAAAAAAACTTTCGGCCTATATGGAATCTTCCATTCCTCTCAAAATGTTTTGAAAAAGCTGTTGCTCAGCAACTCACTGCCTTCCTAAACACAATCAATGTATATGAAATGCTTCAGTCTGGTTTTAGACCCCATCATAGCACTGAGACGGCACTTGTGAAGGTGGTAAATACCTTTTAATGGCATCAGACCGAGGCTCTGCATCTGTCCTCGTGCTCCTAGACCTTAGTGTTGCTTTTGATATCATCGATCACCACATTCTTTTGGAGAGATTGGAAACCCTAATTGATCTACACGGACAAGTTCTGGTCTGGTTTAGATATTTTCTGTCGGAAAGATACCAGTTTGTCTCTGTAGATGGTTTGTTCTCTGATAAATCAACTGTAACTTTCAGTGTTCTTTAAGGCTCCGTTTTAGGACCACTATTTTCCCTATATATTTTACCTCTTGGTGATGTCACTCGGAAACATAATGTTAACTTTCACTGCTATGCGGATGACACACAGCTGTACATTTCGATGAAACTTGGTGAAGCCCCAAAATTGCCCTACCTGGAAGCCTGTGTTTCAGACATAAGGAAGTGGATGGCAGCAAATGTTCTACTTTTAAACTTAAACTCTGTTCAGTCGTCTCAAATAAAACTGTGAAGGACCTCGGCGTTACTCTGGACACTGATCTCTCTTTTGATGAACATATCAAGACTGTTTCAAGGACAGCTTTTTTCCATCTACATAACATTGCAAAAATCCAAAACTTTCTGTCCAAAAATGATGCAGAAAAATGTATCCATGCTTTTGTCACTTCTAGGTTAGACTACTGTAATGCTCTACTTTCCGGCTACAAGGATAAATCACTAAATAAACTTCAGTTAGAGTTAAACACCGCTGCTAGAATCTTGACTAGAACCAAAAAATATGATCATATTACTCCAGTGCTAGCCTCTCTACACTGGCTTCCTGTTAAGGCACAGGCTGATTTCAAGGTTTAACTGCTAACCTACAAAGCATTACATTGGCTTGCTCCTACCTATCTTTCCAATTTGGTCCTGCCGTACATACCTACACGTACGCTACGGTCACAAGACGCAGGCCTCCTTATTGTCCCTAAAATCTCTAAGCAAACAGCTGGAGGCAGGGTTTTCTCCTATAGAGCACCATTTTTATGGAATGGTCTGCCTATCAATGTGAGAGACACAGACTCGGTCTCAACCTTTAAGTCTTTATTGAAGACTCATCTCTTCAGTAGGCCCTATGATTGAGTGTAGTCTGGCCCAGGAGTGTGAAGGTGAACGGAAAGCCACTGGAACAACGAACCGCCCTTGCTGTCTCTACCTGGCCGGTTCCCCTCTCTCCACTGGGATTCTCTGCCTCTAACCCTATTACAGGGGCTGAGTCACTGGCTTACTGGTGCTCTTCCATGCCGTCCCTAGGATGGGTGCGTCACTTGAGTGGGTTGAGTCACTGACGTGATCTTCAAGTCCGGGTTGTGCCGTGGCAGAGATCTTCGTGGGCTATACTCAGCCTTGTCTCAGGATGGTAAGTTGATAGTTAAAGATATCCCTCTAGTGGTGTGGGGGCTGTGCTTTGGCAAAGTTGGTGGGGTTATATCCTGCCTGTTTGGCCCTGTCCGGGGGTATCGTCGGACGGGGCCACAGTGTCTCCCGACCCCTCCAGACTCAGCCATCAGTATTTATGCTGCAGTAGTTTATGTGTAGGGTCAGTCTGTTATATCTGGAATATTTATCCTGTCTTATCCAGTGTCCTGTGTTTATTTAAGTATGCTCTCTCTAATTCTCTCTCTTTTTCTCTCTCTCTCTCTCTCTCTTTCTCTCTTTCTTTCTTTCTTTCTTTCTTTCTCTCTCTCTGAGGACCTGAGCCCTAGGACCATGCCTCAGGACTACCTAGCATGATGACTCCTTGCTGTCCCCAGTCCAGCTGGCTGTGCTGCTACTCAAATCAAATCAAATGTATTTATATAGCCCTTCTTACATCAGTTGATATCTCAAAGTGCTGTACAGAAACCCAGGCTAAAACCGCAAACAGCAAGCAATGCAGGTGTAGAAGCATGGTGGCTAGGAAAAACTCCCTAGAAAGGCCAGAACCTAGGAAGAAACCTAGAGAGGAACCAGGCTATGAGGGGTGTCCAGTCCTCTTCTTGCTGTGCCGGGTGGAGATTATAACAGCACATGGCCTAGATGTTCAAATGTTCATAAATGACCAGCATTGTCAAATAATAATAATCATAGTAGTTGTCGAGGGTGCAACAAGTCAGTAACACAAGAGTAAGTGTCAGTTGGCTTTTTCATAGCCGATCTTTGAGAGTATCTCTACCGCTCCTGCTGTCTCTAGAGAGTTGAAAACAGCAGGTCTGGGACAGGTAGCACGTCCGGTGAATAGGTCAGGGTTCCAGCAGGTCTGGGACAACAGGTCTGGGACAGGTAGCACGTCCGGTGAACAGGTCAGGGTTCCATAGCTGCAGGCAGAACAGTTGGAACTGGAGCAGCAGCACGGCCAGGTGAACTGGGGACAGCAAGGAGTCATCAAGCCAGGTAGTCCTGAGGCATGGTCCTAGGGCTCAGGTCCTCCGAGAGAGAGAAAGAAAGAAAGAGAAAGAGAGAATTAGAGAGAGCATATTTAAATTCACACAGGACACCGGAAAAGACAAGAGAAATCCTCCAGATGTGACAGACTGACCCTAGCCCCCCGACACATAAACTACTGCAGCATAAATACTGGAGGCTGAGACAGGAGGGGTCAGGAGACACTGTGGCCCCATCCGATGAAACCCCCGGACAGGGCCAAACAGGTAGGATATAACCCCACCCACTTTGCCAAAGCACAGCCTCCACACCACTGTTCTCCACTCCAGTTTCAACTGTTCTGCCTGCGACTGGAACCCTGACCTGTTCACCGGACGTACTACCTGTCCCAGACCTGCTGTTTTCAACTCTCTAGAGACAGCAGGAGTGGTAGAGATACTCTGAATGATGAGCTATGAAAAGCCAACTGACAATTTACTCCTGAGGTGCTGACCTGTTGCACCCTCGACAACCACTGTGATTATTATTATTTGACCCTGCTGGTCATTTATGAGCATTTGAACATCTTGGCCATGTTCTGTTATCCTGTTATGGCTAGGGGGCAGTATTTTCACGGCTGGATAAAAAACGTACCCGATTTAATCAGGTTACTACTCCTGCCCAGTAACTAGAATATGCATATAATTATTGGCTTTGGATAGAAAACACCCTAAAGTTTCTAAAACTGTTTGAATGATGTCTGTGAGTATAACAGAACTCATATGGCAGGCAAAAACCTGAGAAGATTTCATGCAGGAAATGGCCTGTCTGACAAGGTGTCGTTCTTTTTGTCTCTGTTTATTGAAGAGTGGGGATCTTAGCTGTCCCGTGACACTTCCTACGGCTGCCATAGGTTCTCAGAAGGCGGCAAAACGCTGAATCGTGGCTTTGCAGGCTCTGGCTGAAACAAAGTAGCGCGTTTGGGTAGTGGCTGGTTACAGTACTGTGAGACTCAGGCTCGTGCCCGCGTCGACCGAAAGCTTTGTTTTCTTTCCTCTGTTTAGCTAAATGGACATTCCCGGTCGGAATATTATCGCTTTTTTACGAGAAAAATGGCATAAAAATGGATTTTAAACAGCGGTTGACATGCTTCGAAGTACGGTAATGGAATATTTAGATTTTTTTTGTCACGAATTGTGCCATGCGCACGACCCTTCTTTACCATTCGGATAGCGTCTGGGACGCACGAACAAAACACCGCTATTCGGATATAACGATGGATTATTTTGGACCAAACCAACATTTGTTATTGAAGTAGCAGTCCTGGGAGTGCATTCTGATGACGACAACAAAAGGTAATCAAACTTTTATAATAGTAAATCTGATATTGGTGAGTGCTAAACTTGCCGGGTGTCTAAATAGCTAGCCCGTGATGCCTGGGCTATGTACTTAGAATATTGCAAAATGTGCTTTCACCAAAAAGCTATTTTAAAATCGGACATATCGAGTGCATAGAGGAGGTCTGTATCTATAATTCTTAAAATAATTGTTATGCTTTTTGTGAACGTTTATCGTGAGTAATTTAGTAAAATGTTAGCGAATTCCCCGTAAGTTTGCGGGGGGTATGCTAGTTCTGAACGTCACATGCTAATGTAAAAAGCTGGTTTTTGATATAAATATGAACTTGATTGAACAAAACATGCATGTATTGTATAACATAATGTCCTAGGGTTGTCATCTGATGAAGATCATCAAAGGTGAGTGCTGCATTTAGCTGTCTTCTGGGTTTTGGTGACATTATATGCTGGCTTGAAAAATGGGTGTCTGATTATTTCTGGCTTGGTACTCTGCTGACATAATCTAATGTTTTGCTTTCGTTGTAAAGCCTTTTTGAAATCGGACAGTGTGGTTAGATTAACGAGAGTCTTATCTTTAAATGGCTGTAAAATAGTCATATGTTTGAGAAATTGAAGTAATAGGATTTTGAAGATTTTGAAAATCGCGCCACAGGCTGGCAGTGGCTGTTACGTAGGTGGGACGAATTCGTCCCGCCGGTCCCATAGAGGTTAAAATGCTGTGAAATAGTCATATGTTTGAAAAATTGAAGTTTTTGTATTTTTGAGGAATTTGTAATTCGCGCCACGCCTATCATTGGATATTGGAGCAGGTGTTCCGCTAGCGGAACGTCTAGATGTAAGAGGTTAAAATCTCCACCCGGCACAGCAAGAAGAGGACTGGACACCCCTCATAGCCTGGTTCCTCTCTAGGTTTCTTCCTAGGTTCTGGCCTTTCTAGGGAGTTTTCCTAGCCACTGTGCTTCTACACCTGCATTGCTTACTGTTTGGGGTTTTAGGCTGGGTTTCTGTACAGCACTTTGTGACATCAGCTGATGTAAGAAGGGCTTTTTTAAATACATTTTATTGATTGATTGAGTTGGTCATAATTCTGACCACTATATTATGTACGGTCAAAGTTAAGACCTCATCATAACCTGGTAATGACCACCCGACTACTGTAAAAATAATTTGAGAAGAAAAAGTTAGATATCGAAAACATTATTCATTACATTTCTATTGGTTTCCATAGTCACCAATTATTTGGGCTCACGGGTGGCACAGGGGTCTAAGGCACTGCATCTCAGTGCTAGAAGCGTCACTACAGTCCCTGGTTTGATTCCAGGCTGTATCACAACCGTCCGAGATTGGGAGTCCCATAGGGCGGCAACGCAATTGGCCCAGTGTCGTCCGGATTTGGCTGGGGTAGGCCGTCATTGTAAATAATAATTTGTTCTTAAACTGACTTGCCTAGTTAAATAAAGGTTAAATTAAAATACTACGGTTTCAATGTGCAACATATTCTTAACTTTAAAATAGATCAAGCAAACATCAAAAACAAATCTACATCACAAAGTTTTGCACATCTGCATTCAGTAATTGTTTCATAATTCACAGACATTAAATGCATAGAAAGAACAGAGTATATGAAGGCCCATAGATTTTTTTTTAACTGCATGATTAATAAGAGGGGTGTGATGGGTCAGATCTGCAGTGAAGAGAATCAGCACATTGCAACTTTTTACATTCAAGATTTTAAAAGACAGCAACTAGAAAAGAACATTCTGAAGAGACTTTGTGGACTCAGCTGGCGAAGAGTATTACCATGCTACTTGTTGAAGAAGATTGTGGCAGTTATATCTTAGGGATGTTTTCAATGTTTTGCAACTTGCTCATATACAGTACCAGTCAAAGTTTGGACACACCTACTCAGTCAAAGGTTTTCTTAACTTTTTATATTTTCTACATTGTAGAATAATAGTGAAGACATCAAAACTATGAAATAACACATGTGGAATCATGTATTAACCAAAAAAAGTGTACAACTCAAATTATATTTGAGATTCTCCAAAGTAGCCACCGTTTGACTTGATGACAGCTTTGCATTGATGACAAGTTTTCGAAAGTTATAGTGATCATCATCGCTCTCTGTCTCTCTCTCTCTCTCCACACACACACACACACACACACACACACACACACACACACACACACACACACACACACACACACACACACACACACACACACACAGACATGTACTGTCTTTAACAGTAAGATGTGAAAACGTTAGCTAGCTAGCTGGCTACAACAGGTAAAATTAGAATTTACCATGGATTAGCCAGAGATCCTGCCTTAAACTACCCAATGAACAATGTAATAATGTGGTTAATGTGTTGCTTTTTATATACTGGCATTATAACACCCACCTTGACAGATGGTAAGGGGTCCTGCTAGTACAGTGGCTATTATATTCTGGAGTGAATTCCATTAACTCATCTGTTAGGAACAGAATTAATCAGACTTTCACGGGTCATGCAGACGTTAGACATTCATTCAAATCAAATGCTATTGGTCACATACACATATTCAGCAGATGTTATTGGTCACCTACACATATTCAGCAGATGTTATTGGTCACATACACATATTCAGTAGATGTTATTGCGGGTGTAGCGAAATGCTTGTGTTCCCAGCTCCAACAGTGCAGTAATATCTAAATAGTCTCACTTTGAGCTGGGAGTCCATCCAGTTGTAAGCTGTGTATTGGATGGACCCGTGGCCAAAATAATCATTTTGTTTTTTACGTGTTCAGCCGATCAACAAGGTGTAAGTAAGGATTTCAGTCGCCCCCCCTCCGGTTCATTTATGGCCTTTATCACCCTTCATACGTGTGTTTGTGTGTTGTTTTGGTGTTAGAAAGATCTTTGTTGTTGTGTTTCTGTGCTGCCATAGTAACGATGTCTAGCGATGACTGATGTGTGTGTGGAATGATAACTCACACAGGGTAGCCAGGAAAAACATAGTTTCACGATTTCACTACTATCATCAAAATCAATCAATCATAGCACATTTTTGTGCTCAGACAGTACCTAATAAAGTAGAAACATGTTGAAAAATTATGTTAAAAATGCCGTTTTTTTATTCCTGAAACATAAATTCTAAATGTTGTTCCTTTTTGACCTATAGCTGAGTGTCAAAACAAAATCATAATAATATTCTGAAATAAGTTGTGATATTTTGAAGACCAAGACTCCCTACACATTCATGTGTCACACTTGTGTTCAGATATCTTGTGTTTTGCTAAATGAGTACCTTATAAACTGCAAGCTTCAAGGTAGCGTCCATTTACAGTTTTTCCCAATTGTTTACACACTAAAATTTGAACTTGAAACGCAATCACCGAAACCTAAAACTCATGTACCAATGTACACTATGCTCTTTATGTATGTATACTGCAGTTCGACATATCAGTATGCCTATGTTACTCAGTGATTGTTGGCCAATGTTACAGTAATGTCATTTTATATTGAAAGAAAATGAATTATTTTAGCTTACTGTAACCAATCATATCATATTTGTGTATCTTCTGCAGAACTGAGAGCTGGCCAGGCCATGGTGGAAGACCCCGGCTGTTCACGCCAGAACAGGAGCCCGCTATGGTGAACATGGTGGTGGCAAACAATACCATTAGACTACGAGAAATCCAGAACCACATAATTGCAGACAACACAATATTCATTAACATTCACCAGGTGGGCTTGTCTACATTGAACTGTGTATTACAGCACAACTGAATCCAGATGAAACAGGTCTACAGGGTGCTATTTGAGCGAAACTCAGAGAGGGTTAAAGAACAGCACTATAAATATGTGCCAGTAAGTACTATACTGTGAATTTACTATCATATCAGCACTGTATAGACACATTACAGTACTGTAATCCAGTGTATTGTGCCTCGTCATATTTACTGCTCTAGGTCTATGTCACATATTGTCTTGTTGTCTGTTTCAGAGAGTCTTGGAGCTGGATGCCGCTGCAATTCTGCATGTTTATATTTACATTGCTGAGACAGGCTTCAACCTAGCCCATAGAAGTGGACGGGGACAGAACATTATTGGTCACCGTGACATTGTGAATGTCCCTGGACAGCGTGGAGGGAATATCACCATGTGTGCAGCCGTTAGCCAGCAAGGCGTCCTCCATCACCATGCCAACCTTGATCCCTACAACACTGCCCTTCTCATCACATTCCTGGACACACTACATGGCATCCTCATTCCAGCCGAGCAGAGGGGTGGACCAGAGCAGCCCAGGTATGTTGTCTGGGACAACGTGAGTTTCCACAGGGCTGCTCTGGTGGTTCATCGACCACCCACAATTTATTGTTCTATACCTCCCACCATTTCCCCATTCCTAAACCCAATTGAATAGTTTTTTTCGGCATGGCGGTGGAAGGTGAATGACCGCCATCCCCTCACAGGCCTGTCTCTTCTCCAGGCAACGGAGGATGGATGTGGTGAAGTTGATATGGGGGCTTTCAGTGGCTGGATCCGTCACTCCAGAAGATTCTTTCCCCGGTTTTTAGCCAGGGAGAACATGGCTTGTGATGTAGATGAGGTGCTTTGGCCAGACTGAAATAGGATGCAGACTAATGTCTTTTTTCTTACATTTTGCATGTGTTTTTGTCTTTGTGTGTTTAGAGTTTTGAAAGAATGAGCCACTTTCATGTTTTATTTAAGTACAGAAAACCTTCCTGAATGTTTTTCCTGGTTTTCTCCTGTTGGGTATGGAAAGTGTCACATACAAAACACAAGTGTTAAAAAAATACTGTAGGTTGGAGATAAATGACATTGTTTTTGTTACTGTATTGCATTTGTGTGTGTTTATTTATGTATATTTGAGTAGGTATACATTACTGTAATAATATTTTACAACCGGCTACAGTGTAACACTGAAAATGCAAAAGGCATAAACGTACTGCTGCGATATTCATAGTAGTGTTTAGTGTTGATCACATCAGTGTGTTGTTGGTTGGTAGACTGATCTATTCATATGACGTGTGTGTTATTTTGATGAAAAAAAAAATATTTTGGAGAGAACAGTTTTGAATGCAGTGTTTGCTTTTGCTAGAGATTTGTAGAGTTGAGCATTTAGTGGTTATGAGTTTTGTGTTCATAGTTTTGGGAAAATGGCCCAAAGATTCAGCAAACGTGTGTAAACAATTGAGGAAAACTGTCAACTTGTATCTCTGTCAGAAAATGGTTTTGGTAGATTGCCAATAGGGGAAAAAGATGGGAGAAGAACCCAATGATCTGAAAATGACAGCTGGGTTCTAAATCCCAATCAAGGCTGACGCATGTGAGAAAAACACTGGTACTTAACCAAACATATTGATGTGTTTCAAGCAATCAATTTTGTGAGATTGTGACGATTGTAAACTTTTATACACTAATCTGAAGTAAAAAGGATGTGTATTTCCTCTAATTCTTGTGTGGCGAAAATGTTACTCTGTATCATTTAGTAACATATTTATGATAGTATACTGCACAGAGTATGCTCACACAATAACAACTACAGTATTTCTTCGTACTTTAATAACTTTTCATGTTCAAAACTGTGCACTCTCCTCAAACAATAGCATGGTATTCTTTCACTGTATTAGCTACTGTAAGTTGGACAACGCAGTTAGATTAACAAGAATTTAAGCTTTCTGCCAATATCAGATATGTCTATGTCCTGGGAAATTTTCTTGTTACTTACAACCTCATGCTAATCGCATTAGCCTACTTTAGCTCAACCGTCCTCTGGATTGGACACCGATTCCGAAGAAGTTAAGAGAGAGTTTAAAAAATGCTCCTAAGCACAGTTTAACCAGGCGCTCCAGACTAGAGCTTCCGTAGGGCCTGTGCATCAGGGTGAACGCTCTAGACTAGAGCTTCCATAGGGCTTGTGCAGCAGGGTGAACGCTCCAGACTAGAGCTTCCGTAGGGCCTGTGCATCAGGGTGAACGCTCTAGACTAGAGCTTCCGTAGGGCCTGTGCAGCAGGCTGAACGCTTGATGTCTCCACACAGAGCTAACGCTGCAGAACGGCTCTGACTGCTGCTAAAACACAGTGTGACCACAAACACTCCATCTATCAACCATAACCATCACCGATGGAGGAGAGGAATGGAGAGGAAAGGAGGGTCAGTGCTATCTTTGGAAAGTACCAACACCTACCCTTACCCTAACCTTAACCTTTACATAACCATTACCATAATCATTTATAATGTCAACTTCAATGGGGTAGGGACGTCCCAACGATACCAGATAGCACGGACCAGAGAGGAGAGGAGGGGAGGGGTGGGGAGGGGAGAGGAAAGGAAAGGAGGAGAAAAGAGGAGAGGAGCGGAAAGGAGGAGAGGAAGGGAGGAGAGGAGCTGAGAGGAGAGGATGGGGGAGGAGAGGAAATGAGGAGAGGAACCGGGAGGAGAAGAGGAGGGGAGGCGAGAGGAGAGGATAGGAGAGGAGAGGAGAGGAAAGGAGAAGAGAGGAGAGGAAAGGAGGATAGAGGAGAGGAAACAAGGAGAGGAGAGGAAAGGAGAGGAGAGGTGAGGAAAGGAGGAGGGGAGGTGAGAGGAGAGAAGAGGAGTGGAGAGGAGAGGAGAGGAGAGGAGAGGAGAGGAAAGGAGGAGAGAGGAGAGGGAAGAGGAGTGGAAACAAAGAGAGGAGAGGAGAGGAGAGGAGAGGAGAGGAGAGGAGAGGAGAGGAGAGGAGAGGAGAGGAAAAGATAGGAAAGGAGGCATTGAACATTTTTCTTTACAACACTAAATGCTTCATGACAACCTGACCTGACCTGAGATGGAGGATTCTTTCTTAGAGGATTCTTGCCATGTACTGCACTGGGTTTTGTGTGTGTGCCCAGTGTGATGGCTTACCGCTCATCGTACTGGGCAACTTCAACTTCCCGACGTCTGCCTTCGATTAATTTCTTTCCATCTCTTTATTTCCCCTCGTTGCCTCTTTTGACCTCACCCTTTTTCAGTCCCCTCCCAATCAAAAGGCAGGCAATGTGCTTGAACTCATCTTTACTAGACAGTGTTCCACAACTAATCTCACAGCAACCCCCCTCTCCTCCTCTCTATACACCAAGTCACTCAGCTCCATCATATCCTCACATGGTCTCTCCTATCACTGCTATGCGAATGACACTCAACTACTTTTCTCCTTCCCCCCTTCTGACACCCAGGTGGTGACACACATCTCTGCATGCCTGCAGGTATCTCAGCTTGGATGTTGGCCCACCACCTCAAGCTCAACCTCAACAAGACAGAGCTGGCGTGACCCTGGACAACACCCTGTTGTTCTCTGCTAACATGAAAGCAGTGACTCACTCCTGCATCTTTATCCTCTACAACATCTGTAGAGTACCACCCTGCCTCACACAGGAAACAGTGCAGGTCCTATGACTAAGATATGTGATTGTCCCACCTATCTACAGCATCTTAAGATGAATGCACTTGCTGTAAGTCGTTCTGGATAAGAGCATCTGGAAAATTACTAAACTGTAAAGGGGTGTGTGTGTGGTGTGTGTGTGTGTGTGTGTGTGTGTGTGTGTGTGTGTGTGTGTGTGTGTGTGTGTGTGTGTGTGTGTGTGTGTGTGTGTGTGTGTGTGTTGTCTATTTGAATACGTGGGAATGTGCTTGCGTGCATATTTCTGGACATAACCAACAGATTATAAATGATGAATGTTTCAGATGTTGAAATGTCTCCACAAACAGAAAGGAGATGAGAGGAGGACAGGAGGGGAGGAGAGGACAGGATAAGAGAGGAGGGGAGGAGATAATGCAAAGGAGGTCTGGGGAGGGGAGGACAGGAGTGAAGGGGAGGAGAGAGGGGAGGGGAGGGGGGGGAGATGAGGAGAGATTAGGTGAAAATCCAAAACCAACAGTCACTTACAGTGGCTTGCGAAAGTATTCACCCACTTGGAATTTTTCCTATTTTATTGCCTTACAACCTGGAATTAAAATGGATTTCTTGTGGGTTTGTATCATTTGATTTACACAACATGCCTACCACTTTGAAGATGCAAAATATTTTTTATTGTGAAACAAACAAGAAATAAGACAAATAAACTGAAAACTTGAGCGTGCATAACTATTCAACCCCCCAAAGTCAATACTTTGTAGAGGCACCTTTTGCAGCAATTACAGCTGCAAGTCTCTTGAGGTATGTCTCTAAAAGCTTGGCACATCTAGCCACTTGGATTTCTGCCCATTCTTCAAGGCAAAATTTCTCCAGCTCCTTCAAGTTGGATGGGTTCCACTGGTGTACAGCAATCTTTAAGTCATACCGCAGATTCTCAATTGGATTGAGGTCTTGGCTTTGACTAGGCCATTCCAAGACATATAAATGTTTCCCCTTAAACCACTCGAGTGTTGCTTTAGCAGTATGCTTAGGGTCTGTCCTGCTGGAAGGTGAACCTCTGTCCCAATCTCAAATCTCTGGAAGACTGAAACAGGTTTCCCTCAAGAATTTCCCTGTATTTAGCACCATCCATCATTCCTTCAATTCTGACCAGTTTCCCAATCCCTGGTGTTCTCGGGGTGATGAAAGGTGTTGGTTTTGCGCCAGACATAGCCTTTTCCTTGATGTCCGAAAAGTTCAATTTTAGTCTCATCTGACCAGAGTACCCTCTTCAATATGTTTGGGGAGTCTCCCACATGCCTTTTGGCAAACACCAAATGTGTTTCCTTATTTTTTTCTTTAAGCAATGGCTCTTTCTGGCCAATCTTCCGTAAAGCCCAGCTTTGTGGAGTGTACGGCTTAAAGTGGTCCTATGGACAGATATTCCAATCTCCGCTGTGGAGCTTTGCAGCTCTTTCAGGGTTATCTTTGGTCTCTTTGTTGCCACTCTGATTAATGGCCTCCTTGCCTGGTCGGTGAGTTTTGGTGGGCGGCACTCTCTTGGCAGGTTTGTCGTGGTGCCATATTCTTTCCATTTTGTAATAATGGATTTAATGGTGCTCCGTGGGATGCTCAAAGTTTCTGATATTTTTTTATAACCCAACCCTGATCTGTACATCTCCACAACTTTGTCCCTGACCTGAATGGAGAGCTCTTTGGTCTTCATGGTGCTGCTTGCTTGGTGGTGCCCCTTGCTTAGTGGTGTTGCAGACTCTGGGGCCTTTCAGAACAGGTGTATATATACTGAGATCATGTGACACTTAGACTGCACACAGGTGGACTTTATTTAACTAATTATGTGACTACTGAAGGTAATTGGTTGCACCAGATCTTATTTAGGGACTTCATAGCAAAGGGGGTGAATACATATGCACGCACCACTTTTCCGTTATTAATATTTTGGGATTTTTTGAAACAAGTCATTTTTTTCATTTCACTTCATCAATTTGGACTATTTTGTGTCTGTCCATTACATGAAATCCAAATAAAAAATCTATTTAAATGGCAGGTTGTAATGCAACAAAGTGGTAAAAACACCAAGGGGGATGAATACTTTTGTAAGGCTCTGTAACCATCTCTCTACGTCTCTCTACGTCTCTCTCATATTTCCATGAGAGCTAGGTGGGACAACCACATATCTCAGTTATAGGACCTGCGCTGCTTCTTGTGTGAGGCAGGGTGGTACTCTACAGATGTTGTAGAGGATAAAGATGCAGGAGAGAGTCATTGCTTTCATGTTTGCAGAGAACGACAGGGTGTTGTCCAGGGTCACGCCAGCTCTGTCATGTCGAGGTTGAGCTTGAGGTGGTGGGCACACATCCAAGCTGAGATATCGGCCAGGCACGAAGAGATGTGTGTCTCCACCTGGGTGTCAGAAGGAGAAAAGTAGTTGAGTGTCATCCGTTTTCGAATCTAATACTGAATCAACTGTGACGTCCCACTCTGCAACATATAACGTGTGTCTACATAAAATGATTTATTAATAACATCTGCGGGATGGGCTCAGTGTGTGTCTAGTGGTGGCATAACGGACAACACATTTCTGGGAAAAAGATTCATGAAATCTCTACCCTCTGTCTTTCTTATTGTGTACGAGATGGTGCCCTATTCCCCATTGCCATTGGACTCTTGTCAAAAGTAATACACTATATAGGCCCTATATAGTGAATAGGGTGACAGGAAATGTCAGTAGGGTTGAAGTTGGTGTGAGTTACGTTGGGGAGCAGAGTTGGTGTCTATTCTGTTACATTTGGTAAGCAATGTTCTGTTGTGGTGTGATATGTTGTGTTGTGATGTGTTTTGTTGTGTTGTGGTGTGATGTGGTGTGTTGCGTTGTGGTGTGTTGTGGTGTGTTGTGGTGTGATGTGTGTTGTGTTGTGGTGTGGTGTGGTGTGTTGTGTTGTGTTGTGTTGTGTTGTGGTGTGTTGTGTTGTGATGTGGTGTGATATGTGTGTGTGGTGTGTTGTGGTGTGTTGTGGTGTGATGTGGTGTGATATGTTGTGTTGTGGTGTGTTGTGGTGTGTTGTGGTGTGATGTGTGTTGTGTTGTGGTGTGGTGTGGTGTGTTGTGTTGTGGTGTGTTGTGTTGTGTTGTGTTGTGGTGTGTTGTGTTGTGTTGTGGTGTGTTGTGTTGTGGTGTGGTGTGTTGTGTTGTGTTGTGGTGTGTTGTGTTGTGTTGTGGTGTGTTGTGTTGTGTTGTGTTGTGGTGTGTTGTGTTGTGTTGTGTTGTGATGTGGTTTGTTGTGGTGTGTTGTGTTGTGTTGTGGTGTGTTGTGGTGTGTTGTGTTGTGTTGTGGTGTGTTGTGATGTTGTGTTGTGATGTGGTGTGGTGTGTTGTGTTGTGGTGTGTTGTGGTTGTGTTGTGTTGTGATGTGTTGTTGTGTTGTGTTGTGTGTGTGTGTTGTGTTGTGTTGTGGTGTGTTGTGTTGTGTGTGTTGTGATGTGTTGTGGTGTGTGTGTGTTGTGTTGTGGTGTGTTGTGGTGTGTGTTGTGTTGTGATGTGTTGTGTTGTGGTGTGTGTGTGTGATGTGTGTTGTGTTGTGGTGTGTTGTGTTGTGGTGTGGTGTGTTGTGTTGTGTTGTGGTGTGTTGTGTTGTGGTGTGTTGTGTTGTGTGTGGTGTGTTGTGTTGTGGTGTGTTGTGGTGTGTTGTGTTGTGTTGTGATGTGTTGTGTTGTGGTGTGGTGTGGTGTGATGTGGTGTGTTGTGTTGTGGTGTGTTGTGTTGTGGTGTGTGTGTTGTGTTGTGTTGTGTTGTGGTGTGTGTGTGTTGTGTGTGTGTTGTGTTGTGTTGTGGTGTGTTGTGTTGTGTTGTGGTGTGTTGTGTTGTGTTGTGTTGTGTTGTGTTGTGTTGTGTTGTGGTGTGTTGTGTTGTGGTGTGTTGTGGTGTGTTGTGTTGTGGTGTGTTGTGGTGTTGTGTTGTGTTGTGGTGTGTGTGTGTTGTGTTGTGGTGTGTTGTGGTGTGTTGTGTGTGTGTGTGTGTTGTGTTGTGTTGTGGTGTGTTGTGTTGTGTTGTGTTGTGGTGTGTTGTGTTGTGGTGTGTTGTGGTGTGTTGTGTTGTGTTGTGGTGTGTGTGTGTTGTGTTGTGTTGTGTTGTGGTGTGTTGTGTTGTGGTGTGTTGTGTTGTGTTGTGGTGTGTTGTGTTGTGGTGTGTGTGTGTTGTGTGTGTGTTGTGTTGTGTGTGGTGTGTTGTGTTGTGTTGTGTGTGTGTGTGTGTTGTGGTGTGTTGTGTTGTGTTGTGTTGTGGTGTGTTGTGTTGTGTTGTGTTGTGGTGTGTTGTGTTGTGTTGTGGTGTGTGTGTGTGTTGTGTTGTGGTGTGTTGTGGTGTGGTGTGTTGTGTTGTGTTGTGGTGTGTTGTGTTGTGGTGTGTTGTGTTGTGATGTGGTGTGTTGTGTTGTGGTGTGTTGTGGTGTGTTGTGTGTGGTGTGTGTGGTGTGTTGTGGTGTGTTGTGTTGTGTGTGGTGTGTTGTGGTGTGTTGTGTTGTGTTGTGGTGTGTTGTGTTGTGTGTGTTGTGTGTGTTGTGTTGTGTTGTGTTGTGGTGTGTTGTGTTGTGGTGTGTTGTGTTGTGTTGTGTTGTGGTGTGTTGTGTTGTGTTGTGGTGTGTTGTGTTGTGGTGTGTTGTGTGTGTTGTGTTGTGGTGTGTTGTGTTGTGGTGTGTTGTGGTGTGTTGTGTTGTGGTGTGTTGTGTGTGTGTTGTGTGTGTTGTGGTGTGTTGTGTTGTGGTGTGTTGTGGTGTGTTGTGTTGTGTTGTGTTGTGTTGTGTTGTGGTGTGGTGTGTTGTGGTGTGTTGTGGTGTGGTGTGTTGTGTTGTGGTGTGGTGTGTTGTGTTGTGTTGTGGTGTGTTGTGGTGTGGTGTGTTGTGGTGTGTTGTGTTGTGTTGTGGTGTGTTGTGTTGTGGTGTGGTGTGTTGTGTTGTGTTGTGTTGTGTGTGTGTTGTGTTGTGGTGTGGTGTGTTGTGTTGTGGTGTGTTGTGGTGTGTTGTGTTGTGTTGTGTTGTGGTGTGTTGTGGTGTGTGTGTGTTGTGTTGTGGTGTGTTGTGGTGTGTTGTGTTGTGATGTGTGTTGTGTGTGTGTTGTGGTGTGGTGTGGTGTGTTGTGTTGTGTTGTGGTGTGTTGTGTTGTGTTGTGTTGTGGTGTGTTGTGGTGTGTTGTGTTGTGTTGTGGTGTGTTGTGATGTGGTGTGTTGTGTTGTGTTGTGTGTGTGTGGTGTGTTGTGTTGTGGTGTGTTGTGTTGTGTGTGGTGTGTTGTGTTGTGGTGTGTGTGTGTGTTGTGTTGTGTTGTGGTGTGTTGTGTTGTGTTGTGTTGTGTTGTGTGTGGTGTGTTGTGTTGTGGTGTGTTGTGTTGTGTTGTGTTGTGGTGTGTTGTGTTGTGGTGTGTTGTGTTGTGTGTGTTGTGGTGTGTTGTGGTGTGTTGTGTTGTGTTGTGTTGTGGTGTGGTGTGGTGTGTTGTGTTGTGTTGTGGTGTGTTGTGGTGTGGTGTGTGTGGTGTGGTGTGTTGTGTGTGTTGTGTTGTGTTGTGGTGTGGTGTGGTGTGATGTGGTGTGTTGTGTTGTGGTGTGTTGTGTTGTGGTGTTGTGTTGTGTTGTGTTGTGGTGTGTTGTGTTGTGGTGTGTTGTGTTGTGTTGTGTGTGTTGTGGTGTGTTGTGGTGTGTTGTGTTGTGTGTGTTGTGTTGTGATGTGGTGTGGTGTGTTGTGTTGTGGTGTGGTGTGGTGTGTTGTGGTGTGTTGTGGTGTGATGTGTTGTGTGTGGTGTGTTGTGGTGTGTTGTGTTGTGTTGTGGTGTGGTGTGTTGTGTTGTGGTGTGGTGTGTTGTGTTGTGGTGTGTTGTGTTGTGGTGTGGTGTGTTGTGTTGTGGTGTGTGTGTGTTGTGTGGTGTGTGTGTTGTGGTGTGTGTGTGGTGTGTTGTGTGTGGTGTGTTGTGTTGTGTTGTGGTGTGTGTGGTGTGGTGTGGTGTGTTGTGATGTGGTGTGTTGTGTTGTGTTGTGGTGTTGTGTTGTGTTGTGGTGTGTTGTGTTGTGTTGTGATGTGGTGTGTTGTGGTGTGGTGTGTTGTGTTGTGGTGTGTTGTGGTGTGTTGTGTTGTGTTGTGGTGTGTTGTGATGTGGTGTGGTGTGTTGTGTTGTGTTGTGGTGTGTTGTGTTGTGTGTGGTGTGTTGTGTTGTGGTGTGGTGTGTTGTGGTGTGTTGTGGTGTGATGTGTTGTGTTGTGATGTGGTGTGTTGTGTTGTGTTGTGGTGTGTTGTGGTGTGTGTGTGTTGTGGTGTGTTGTGTTGTGTTGTGGTGTGTTGTGTGTGGTGTGGTGTGGTGTGTTGTGGTGTGTTGTGTTGTGGTGTGTTGTGGTGTGGTGTGGTGTGTTGTGTTGTGGTGTGTTGTGGTGTGGTGTGTTGTGTTGTGTTGTGGTGTGTTGTGTTGTGGTGTGTTGTGTTGTGTTGTGGTGTGGTGTGTTGTGTTGTGTTGTGGTGTGTTGTGGTGTGTTGTGTTGTGGTGTGTTGTGGTGTGTTGTGTTGTGGTGTGTTGTGGTGTGTTGTGTTGTGTTGTGTTGTGTGTGTGTGGTGTGTTGTGGTGTGTTGTGGTGTGTTGTGTTGTGTTGTGATGTGGTGTGTTGTGGTTGTGTTGTGTTGTGGTGTGTTGTGGTGTGTTGTGTTGTGTTGTGGTGTGTTGTGATGTGTTGTGTGTGTGTTGTGTTGTGGTGTGTTGTGTTGTGGTGTGTTGTGTTGTGTTGTGGTGTGTTGTGTTGTGATGTGGTGTGTTGTGGTGTGTTGTGTTGTGTTGTGTGTGGTGTGTTGTGTTGTGTTGTGGTGTGTTGTGGTGTGTTGTGTTGTGTGTGTGTGTGTGTTGTGTTGTGGTGTGTTGTGTTGTGGTGTGTTGTGTTGTGTGTGTGGTGTGTTGTGTTGTGGTGTGTTGTGTGTGTGTTGTGGTGTGGTGTGGTGTGTTGTGTTGTGTTGTGGTGTGTTGTGGTGTGTTGTGTTGTGGTGTGTTGTGGTGTGTTGTGTGTTGTGTGTGTGTGTGTGGTGTGGTGTGGTGTGATGTGGTGTGTTGTGTTGTGGTGTGTTGTGTTGTGGTGTGTTGTGGTGTGTGTGTGTTGTGGTGTGATGTGGTGTGGTGTGTTGTGTTGTGTTGTGGTGTGTTGTGGTGTGTTGTGGTGTGTTGTGATGTTGTGTTGTGTGGTGTGGTGTGTTGTGTTGTGGTGTGGTGTGTTGTGTTGTGGTGTGGTGTGTGTGTTGTGTTGTGGTGTGTTGTGTTGTGGTGTGTTGTGTTGTGTTGTGGTGTGGTGTGTTGTGGTGTGTTGTGTTGTGTTGTGGTGTGTTGTGTTGTGTGTGTTGTGTGTGTGGTGTGGTGTGGTGTGTTGTGGTGTGTTGTGGTGTGTTGTGTTGTGTTGTGGTGTGTGTGTGTTGTGTTGTGGTGTGGTGTGGTGTGTTGTGGTGTGTTGTGTTGTGTTGTGGTGTGTTGTGTTGTGGTGTGTTGTGGTGTGTTGTGTTGTGTTGTGGTGTGTTGTGGTGTGTTGTGTGTGTTGTGGTGTGTTGTGTGTGTTGTGGTGTGTTGTGTTGTGGTGTGGTGTGTGTGTTGTGTTGTGTTGTGGTGTGTTGTGTGTGGTGTGGTGTGATGTGTGTGTGTTGTGGTGTGTTGTGTTGTGTTGTGGTGTGTTGTGGTGTGTTGTGTTGTGGTGTGGTGTGTTGTGTTGTGTTGTGTTGTGTTGTGTTGTGTTGTGTGTGTTGTGGTGTGGTGTGTTGTGGTGTGTTGTGTGTGTGTTGTGGTGTGGTGTGTTGTGTTGTGTTGTGTTGTGGTGTGTTGTGTTGTGTTGTGGTGTGTTGTGTTGTGGTGTGTTGTGTTGTGGTGTGTTGTGTTGTGTTGTGGTGTGTTGTGTTGTGGTGTGTTGTGTTGTGTGTGTGTGTGTGTTGTGTTGTGTTGTGTTGTGGTGTGTTGTGGTGTGTTGTGTTGTGGTGTGTTGTGTTGTGTGTGTGTGTGTGTTGTGTTGTGTTGTGATGTGGTGTGTTGTGGTGTGGTGTGTTGTGGTGTGTTGTGTTGTGTTGTGGTGTGTTGTGGTGTGATGTGTTGTGGTGTGTTGTGGTGTGGTGTGTTGTGTTGTGGTGTGGTGTGTTGTGTTGTGTTGTGGTGTGTTGTGGTGTGTTGTGTTGTGTTGTGGTGTGTTGTGGTGTGTTGTGTTGTGGTGTGTTGTGTTGTGTGTGGTGTGTGTGTTGTGTTGTGGTGTGTTGTGGTGTGTTGTGTTGTGATGTGGTGTGTTGTGGTGTGGTGTGGTGTGTTGTGGTGTGTTGTGTTGTGTTGTGGTGTGTTGTGTTGTGGTGTGATGTGGTGTGTTGTGTGTGTTGTGTTGTGGTGTGTTGTGGTGTGGTGTGTTGTGTTGTGGTGTGTTGTGTTGTGGTGTGTTGTGTTGTGTGTGTGTTGTGTTGTGGTGTGGTGTGTTGTGTTGTGTGTGTTGTGGTGTGTTGTGTTGTGTTGTGGTGTGTTGTGTTGTGATGTGGTGTGTTGTGTTGTGTTGTGTTGTGTTGTGGTGTGTTGTGTTGTGTTGTGGTGTGTTGTGTGTTGTGTTGTGTTGTGGTGTGGTGTGGTGTGTTGTGTTGTGGTGTGTTGTGGTGTGTTGTGTTGTGTTGTGATGTGGTGTGTTGTGTTGTGTTGTGTTGTGTTGTGTTGTGGTGTGTTGTGTTGTGGTGTGATGTGTTGTGTTGTGGTGTGGTGTGGTGTGGTGTGTTGTGTTGTGGTGTGTTGTGGTGTGGTGTGTTGTGGTGTGGTGTGTTGTGTTGTGGTGTGTTGTGGTGTGTTGTGTTGTGGTGTGTTTTGTTGTGTTGTGTTGTGATGTGATGTGTTGTTGTGGTGTGGTGTGTTGTGTTGTGGTGTGGTGTGTTGTGGTGTGTTGTGTTGTGTGTGTGTGTTGTGGTGTGGTGTGTTGTGTTGTGATGTGTTGTGTGTGTTGTTGTGTTGTGTTGTGGTGTGTTGTGATGTGGTTGTTGTGTTGTGGTGTGTTGTGGTGTGTTGTGTTGTGTTGTGGTGTGTTGTGGTGTGTTGTGTTGTGATGTGGTGTGTTGTGGTGTGTTGTGTGTGTGTTGTGTTGTGTTGTGGTGTGTGTGTGTTGTGGTGTGTTGTGTTGTGGTGTGTTGTGTTGTGGTGTGGTGTGTTGTGTTGTGGTGTGTTGTGTGTGGTGTGTTGTGTTGGTGTGGTGTGTTGTGTTGTGGTGTGTTGTGTTGTGTTGTGGTGTGGTGTGGTGTGTTGTGATGTGTGTGTGTTGTGGTGTGTTGTGGTGTGTTGTGTGTGTGTTGTGTTGTGTTGTGATGTGGTTTGTTGTGTTGTGGTGTGTTGTGGTGTGTTGTGTTGTGGTGTGTTGTGGTGTGTTGTGGTGTTGTGTTGTGTGTGTGTGTTGTGTTGTGGTGTGTTGTGGTGTGGTGTGGTGTGTGTGTGTGATGTTGTGTTGTGTTGTGTGTGGTGTGTTGTGGTGTGTTGTGGTGTGTTGTGTTGTGTTGTGATGTGGTGTGTTGTGTTGTTTTGTGTTGTGGTGTGTTGTGTTGTGGTGTGTTGTGGTGTGTGTGTGTTGTGTTGTGGTGTGTTGTGGTGTGTTGTGTTGTGATGTGTGTTGTGTTGTGATGTGGTGTGTTGTGTTGTGGTGTGTTGTGTTGTGTTGTGTTGTGTGTGGTGTGTTGTGGGGTTGTGTTGTGTTGTGGTGTGTTGTGGTGTGTTGTGTTGTGTTGTGGTGTGTTGTGATGTGGTGTGTTGTGTTGTGTTGTGATGTGGTGTGGTGTGTTGTTTTGTGTTGTGGTGTGTTGTGTTGTGTTGTGGTGTGTTGTGTTGTGATGTGATGTATTGTTGTGATGTGGTGTGTTGTGTTGTGTTGTGTTGTGATGTGGTGTGTTGTGTTGTGTTGTGGTGTGTTGTGGTGTGGTGTGTTGTGTTGTGGTGTGTTGTGTTGTGGTGTGTTGTGTTGTGTTGTGTTGTGGTGTGTTGTGTTGTGGTGTGTTGTGTTGTGATGTGGTGTGTTGTGTTGTGTTGTGGTGTGTTGTGTTGTGGTGTGTTGTGTTGTGTTGTGTTGTGATGTGGTTTGGTGTGGTGTGTTGTGTTGTGTGTGTGTGTGTGTTGTGTTGTGTTGTGGTGTGTTGTGGTGTGATATGTTGTGTTGTGATGTGTTGTGTTGTGGTGTGGTGTGGTGTGATGTGGTGTGTTGTGTTGTGGTGTGTTGTGTTGTGGTGTAATGTGTTGTGTTGTGTTGTGGTGTGTTGTGTTGTGGTGTGATGTGGTGTGGTGTGTTGTGTTGTGTTGTGGTGTGTTGTGGTGTGTTGTGGTGTGTTGTGGTGTGTGTGTGTGATGTGGTGTGGTGTGTTGTGTTGTGGTGTGGTGTGGTGTGTTGTGGTGAGTTGTGGTGTGATGTGTTGTGATGTGGTGTGTTGTGGTGTGTTGTGTTGTGTTGTGGTGTGGTGTGTTGTGTTGTGGTGTGTTGTGTTGTGATGTGGTGTGTTGTGTTGTGGTGTGGTGTGTTGTGTTGTGTTGTGATGTGATGTGTTGTTGTGGTGTGTGTGTTGTGTTGTGATGTGTTGTGGTGTGATATGTTGTGTTGAGATGTGTTGTGTTGTGTTGTGGTGTGGTGTGGTGTGATGTGGTGTGGTGTGTTGTGGTGTGTTGTGTTGTGGTGTGGTTGTTGTGTTGTGTTGTGTTGTGGTGTGTTGTGGTGTGTTGTGATGTGGTGTGTTGTGTTTTGTTGTGGTGGGTTGTGTTGTGTTGTGGTGTGTTGTGTTGTGTTGTGATGTGGTTTGTTGCGGTGTGTTGTGTTGTGTTGTGGTGTGTTGTGGTGTGTTGTGTTGTGTTGTGTTGTGATGTGATGTGGTGTGTTGTGTTGTGTTGTGGTGTGTTGTGTTGTGATGTGGTGTGTTGTGATGTGGTGTGGTTTGTTGTGGTGAGTTGTGGTGTGATGTGTTGTGTTGTGATGTGGTGTGTTGTGTTGTGTTGTGGTGTGTTGTGGTGTGTTGTGTTGTGGTGTGGTGTGTTGTGTTGTGTTGTGTTGTGTTGTGTTGTGATGTGATGTGTTGTTGTGGTGTGGTGTGTTGTGGTGTGTTGTGTTGTGTTGTGGTGTGTTGTGGTGTGATGTGTTGTGGTGTGTTGTGGTGTGGTGTGTTGTGTTGTGGTGTGGTGTGTTGTGTTGTGTTGTGGTGTGTGTGTGTTGTGTTGTGGTGTGTTGTGGTGTGATGTGTTGTGTTGTGTGTGTTGTGGTGTGGTGTGTTGTGTTGTGATGTGGTGTGTTGTGGTGTGGTGTGGTGTGTTGTGGTGTGTTCTGTTGTGTTGTGGTGTGTTGTGTTGTTGTGTGATGTGGTGTGTTGTGATGTGTTGTGTTGTGGTGTGTTGTGGTGTGGTGTGTTGTGTTGTGTTGTGGTGTGTTGTGTTGTGGTGTGTTGTGGTGTGGTGTGTTGTGGTGTGGTGTGTTGTGTTGTGGTGTGTTGTGGTGTGGTGTGTTGTGGTGTGTTGTGTTGTGTTGTGTTGTGATGTGATGTGTTGTTGTGATGTGGTGTGGTGTGTTGTGTTGTGTTGTGTTGTGTTGTGATGTGATGTATTGTTGTGATGTGGTGTGTTGTGGTGTGTTGTGGTGTGGTGTGTTGTGGTGTGGTGTGTTGTGTTGTGGTGTGTTGTGGTGTGTTGTGTTGTGGTGTGTTGTGTTGTGTTGTGATGTGATGTATTGTTGTGATGTGGTGTGTTGTGATGTGGTGTTGTGATGTGGTGTGTTGTGTTGTGGTGTGTTGTGGTGTGTTGTGTTGTGTTGTGATGTGGTGTGTTGTGGGGTGTTGTGTTGTGTTGTGGTGTGTTGTGTTGTGTTGTGGTGTGTTGTGTTGTGGTGTGTTGTGTTGTGTGTGTGTGTGTGTTGTGGTGTGGTGTGTTGTGTTGTGTTGTGTGTGTTGTGTTGTGGTGTGTTGTGTTGTGTTGTGTGTGTGTGTTGTGGTGTGGTGTGGTGTGTTGTGTTGTGTTGTGGTGTGTTGTGGTGTGGTGTGTTGTGGTGTGGTGTGTTGTGTTGTGGTGTGTTGTGGTGTGTTGTGTTGTGGTGTGTTGTGTTGTGGTGTGTTGTGTTGTGTTGTGGTGTGTTGTGGTGTGTGTGTTGTGTTGTGGTGTGTTGTGTTGTGGTGTGTTGTGGTGTGGTGTGTTGTGGTGTGTTGTGGTGTGTTGTGTTGTGATGTGTTGTGTTGTGTTGTGGTGTGGTGTGTGTGTGTGTGTGTTGTGTTGTGGTGTGTTGTGGTGTGTTGTGTTGTGGTGTGTTGTGTTGTGTTGTGGTGTGTTGTGTTGTGGTGTGTTGTGTTGTGTTGTGTTGTGGTGTGTTGTGTTGTGTTGTGGTGTGTTGTGGTGTGTTGTGTTGTGTTGTGGTGTGTTGTGTTGTGTTGTGGTGTGTTGTGGTGTGTTGTGTTGTGTTGTGTTGTGGTGTGGTGTGTTGTGTTGTGTTGTGGTGTGTTGTGTTGTGGTGTGTTGTGGTGTGGTGTGTTGTGGTGTGGTGTGTTGTGTTGTGGTGTGTTGTGGTGTGGTGTGTTGTGGTGTGTTGTGTTGTGTTGTGTTGTGTTGTGATGTGGTGTGTTGTGTTGTGGTGTGGTGTGTTGTGGTGTGTTGTGTTGTGTTGTGGTGTGTTGTGGTGTGTTGTGTTGTGGTGTGTTGTGGTGTGTTGTGTGTGTGTGTGTGTTGTGTTGTGGTGTGTTGTGTTGTGGTGTGTTGTGGTGTGTTGTGTTGTGGTGTGTGTGTGTTGTGTTGTGGTGTGTTGTGGTGTGTTGTGTTGTGTTGTGTGATGTGGTGTGTTGTGGTGTGTTGTGTTGTGGTGTGTTGTGGTGTGTTGTGTTGTGTTGTGGTGTGGTGTGTTGTGGGTGTTGTGTTGTGTTGTGGTGTGTTGTGTGTGTTGTGGTGTGTTGTGGTGTGTTGTGTTGTGTTGTGATGTGGTGTGTGTGTTGTGTTGTGTTGTGGTGTGTTGTGTTGTGTTGTGGTGTGTTGTGTTGTGTGTGGTGTGTTGTGTTGTGTTGTGGTGTGGTGTGTTGTTGTGATGTGGTGTGTTGTGTTGTGTTGTGTGTGTGTGGTGTGTTGTGTTGTGTTGTGGTGTGTTGTGGTGTGGTGTGTTGTGTTGTGTTGTGGTGTGTTGTGTTGTGGTGTGTTGTGTTGTGTGTGGTGTGTTGTGGTGTGTTGTGTTGTGATGTGGTGTGTTGTGTTGTGTTGTGTTGTGGTGTGTTGTGGTGTGTTGTGTTGTGATGTGTGTTGTGTTGTGGTGTGTTGTGTTGTGTTGTGGTGTGTTGTGGTGTGTTGTGTTGTGTTGTGGTGTGTTGTGGTGTGATATGTTGTGTTGTGATGTGTTGTGTTGTGTGTGTGGTGTGGTGTGATGTGGTGTGTTGTGTTGTGGTGTGTTGTGTTGTGGTGTAATGTGTTGTGTTGTGTTGTGGTGTGTTGTGGTGTGTTGTGTTGTGATGTGGTGTGATGTGTTGTGTTGTGTTGTGGTGTGTTGTGTTGTGTTGTGGTGTGTTGTGGTGTGTTGTGTTGTGTTGTGGTGTGTTGTGGTGTGTTGTGGTGTGTTGTGGTGTGTTGTGTGTTGTGTTGTGATGTGGTGTGGTGTGTTGTGTTGTGGTGTGGTGTGTTGTGGTGTGTTGTGGTGTGTGTGTTGTGTTGTGTTGTGGTGTGTTGTGTTGTGTTGTGGTGTGGTGTGTTGTGTTGTGATGTGGTGTGTTGTGTTGTGTTGTGGTGTGGTGTGTTGTGTTGTGATGTGTTGTTGTGGTGTGGTGTGTTGTGTTGTGATGTGTTGTGGTGTGATATGTTGTGTTGAGATGTGTTGTGTTGTGTTGTGGTGTGGTGTGATGTGGTGTGTTGTGTTGTGTTGTGTTGTGGTGTGGTTTGTTGTGTTGTGTTGTGTTGTGGTGTGTTGTGGTGTGTTGTGATGTGGTGTGTTGTGGTGTGGTGTGTTGTGTTGTGTTGTGGTGTGTTGTGTTGTGATGTGTTGTGATGTGGTTTGTTGTGGTGTGTTGTGTTGTGTTGTGGTGTGTTGTGGTGTGTTGTGTTGTGTTGTGGTGTGGTGTGTTGTGGTGAGTTGTGGTGTGATGTGTTGTGTTGTGATGTGGTGTGTTGTGTTGTGTTGTGGTGTGTTGTGGTGTGTTGTGTTGTGGTGTGTTGTGATGTGGTGTGTTGTGTTGTGTTGTGGTGTGGGGTGTTGTGTTGTGTTGTGTTGTGTTGTGTTGTGGTGTGTTGTGTTGTGTTGTGTTGTGGTGTGTTGTGTGTTGTGTTGTGATGTGGTGTGGTGTGTTGTGTTGTGGTGTGTTGTGTTGTGGTGTGGTGTGTTGTGTTGTGTTGTGGTGTGGTGTGTTGTGGTGTGTTGTGGTGTGTTGTGTTGTGTTGTGATGTGTTGTGTTGTGTTGTGTTGTGGTGTGTTGTGGTGTGTTGTGTTGTGGTGTGTTGTGATGTGGTGTGTTGTGTTGTGGTGTGGGTGTGTTGTGTTGTGTTGTGTTGTGTTGTGTTGTGGTGTGTTGTGTTGTGTTGTGTGTGTGTGTTGTGGTGTGTTGTGTTGTGTTGTGGTGTGTTGTGGTGTGTTGTGTTGTGGTGTGTTGTGGTGTGGTGTGTTGTGTTGTGGTGTGTTGTGTTGTGTTGTGTGTGTGTTGTGGTGTGTTGTGTTGTGGTGTGATGTGTTGTGTTGTGTGTGTTGTGTTGTGTTGTGGTGTGGTGTGTTGTGGTGTGTTGTGTTGTGTTGTGTTGTGGTGTGGTGTGTTGTGTTGTGTTGTGTTGTGGTGTGTTGTGGTGTGTTGTGATGTGGTGTGTTGTGTTGTGTTGTGTTGTGTTGTGTTGTGTTGTGGTGTGTTGTGTTGTGATGTGTTGTGATGTGGTTGTGTTGTGGTGTGTTGTGTTGTGTTGTGGTGTGTTGTGGTGTGTTGTGTTGTGTTGTGTTGTGATGTGTTGTGTTGTGTTGTGGTGTGGTGTGTTGTGGTGAGTTGTGGTGTGATGTGTTGTGTTGTGATGTGGTGTGTTGTGTTGTGGTGTGTTGTGGTGTGTTGTGTTGTGGTGTGTTGTGATGTGTGTGTTGTGTTGTGTTGTGGTGTGGGGTGTTGTGTTGTGTTGTGTTGTGTTGTGTTGTGGTGTGTTGTGTTGTGATGTGATGTGTTGTTGTGGTGTGGTGTGTTGTGGTGTGTTGTGTTGTGTTGTGGTGTGTTGTGGTGTGATGTGTTGTGGTGTGTTGTGGTGTGGTGTGTTGTGTTGTGGTGTGGTGTGTTGTGTTGTGTTGTTGTGTGTTGTGGTGTGTTGTGTTGTGGTGTGGTGTGTTGTGTTGTGATGTGTTGTGTTGTGTTGTGGTGTGGTGTGTTGTGGTGTGTTGTGTTGTGTTGTGGTGTGTTGTGGTGTGTTGTGTTGTGTTGTGTTGTGGTGTGTTGTGGTGTGTTGTGATGTGGTGTGTTGTGTTGTGTTGTTGTTGTGGTGTGTTGTGTTGTGTTGTGGTGTGTTGTGTTGTGATGTGTTGTGATGTGGTTTGTTGTGGTGTGTTGTGTTGTGTTGTGGTGTGTTGTGGTGTGTTGTGTTGTGTTGTGTTGTGTTGTGTTGTGTTGTGGTGTGGTGTGTTGTGGTGAGTTGTGGTGTGATGTGTTGTGTTGTGATGTGGTGTGTTGTGTTGTGTTGTGGTGTGTTGTGGTGTGTTGTGTTGTGTTGTGATGTGGTGTGTTGTGTTGTGTTGTGGTGTGGTGTGTGTTGTGTTGTGTTGTGTTGTGTTGTGGTGTGTTGTGTTGTGATGTGATGTGTTGTTGTGGTGTGGTGTGTTGTGGTGTGTTGTGTTGTGTTGTGGTGTGTTGTGGTGTGATGTGTTGTGGTGTGTTGTGGTGTGGTGTGTTGTGTTGTGGTGTGGTGTGTTGTGTTGTGTTGTTGTGTGTTGTGGTGTGTTGTGTTGTGGTGTGGTGTGTTGTGTTGTGATGTGGTGTGATGTGTTGTGTTGTGGTGTGTTGTGGTGTGGTGTGTTGTGTTGTGATGTGGTGTGTTGTGGTGTGGTGTGGTGTGGTGTGTTCTGTTGTGTTGTGGTGTGTTGTGTTGTGGTGTGATGTGGCGTGTTGTGATGTGTTGTGTTGTGGTGTGTTGTGGTGTGGTGTGTTGTGTTGTGGTGTGTTGTGTTGTGGTGTGTTGTGGTGTGGTGTGTTGTGGTGTGTTGTGGTGTGGTGTGTGTGTTGTGTTGTGGTGTGGTGTGTTGTGTTGTGATGTGGTGTGTTGTGGTGTGGTGTGGTGTGTTGTATTGTGTTGTGGTGCGTTGTGTTGTGTTGCAGTGTGGTGTGTTGTGTTGTGGTGTGTTGTGTTGTGGTGTGTTGTGTTGTGGTGTGGTGTGTTGTTTTGTGGTGTGTTGTGTTGTGGTGTGTTGTGTTGTGGTGTGGTGTGTTGTGTTGTGGTGTGTTGTGGTGTGTTGTGTTGTGGTGTGGTGTGGTGTGTTGTGATGTGTTGTTGTGTTGTGGTGTGTTGTGGTGTGTTGTGTTGTGATGTTGTGTTGTGTTGTGATGTGGTTTGTTGTGTTGTGGTGTGTTGTGTTGTGTTGTGTTGTGTTGTGTTGTGTTGTGTTGTGTTGTGATGTGTTGTGTTGTGTTGTGTTGTGATGTGGTGTGTTGTGTTGTGGTCCAGAGCCGCAGCATAGCTGTGGAGCAGAGCGTAACTAGCTGCTTGTGATGACTCATAAACAGCACACACACACACACACACACACACACACACACACACACACACACACACACACACACACACACACACACACACACACACACACACACACACACACACACACACACACATTAGTATCAATCTACCGGCATAAACACATCAGCCATGAGACAAAATCTTTATTCTGCAGGACATTAGCTGGTCTATTTTGGTGGTGGTCTGAGGGGGTAAATGAGGAGAGGCTGTCATGTGGTCAGTGATGGAGTGCTGCTCCACAATGAAAGACAGAAGGGACAATGGAGCAAGAAGAAGGAGTAGAGGGGGGGGTTGTGTTTTTAATAATCAACATGATGATAGAAGGGATAAAGGAATGAAAGCAACAAACATCGTTCCAACACTGACACACACACACACACACACGCAAACATTTGCACATGTAATGGAGGTGGATAAGTGAACCACGATCGCTTGATGAGTAACGTTGCTTGAGTCAGTGATATTAGTATCAGAACCAGTCAGTGAGTGATATTAGTATCAGAACCAGTCAGTGAGTGATATTAGTATCAGAACCAGTCAGTCAGTGATATTAGTATCAGAACCAGTGAGTCAGTGATATTAGTATCAGAACCAGTCAGTCAGTGATATTAGTATCAGAACCAGCCAGTCAGTGATATTAGAATCAGAACCAGTCAGTCAGTGATATTAGTATCAGAACCAGTCAGTCAGTGATATTAGTAACAGAACCAGTCAGTCAGTGATATTAGTATCAGAACCAGTCAGTCAGTGATATTAGTAACAGAACCAGTCAGTCAGTGATATTAGTATCAGAACCAGTCAGTCAGTGATATTAGTATCAGAACCAGTCAGTCAGTGATATTAGTATCAGAACCAGTCAGTCAGTCAGTGATATTAGTATCAGAACCAGTCAGTGAGTGATATTAGTATCAGAACCAGTCAGTCAGTGATATTAGTATCAGAACCAGTCAGTCAGTGATATTAGTATCAGAACCAGTCAGTCAGTCAGTGATATTAGTATCAGAACCAGTCAGTCAGTCAGTGATATTAGTATCAGAACCAGTCAGTCAGTGATATTAGTATCAGAACCAGTCAGTGATATTAGTATCAGAACCAGTCAGTCAGTGATATTAGTATCAGAACCAGTCAGTCAGTCAGTGATATTAGTATCAGAACCAGTCAGTCAGTGATATTAGTATCAGAACCAGTCAGTGATATTAGTATCAGAACCAGTCAGTCAGTGATATTAGTATCAGAACCAGTCAGTCAGTGATATTAGTATCAGAACCAATCAGTCAGTGATATTAGAATCAGAACCAGTCAGTCAGTGATATTAGTATCAGAACCAGTCAGTCAGTGATATTAGTATCAGAACCAGTCAGTCAGTGATATTAGAATCAGAACCAGTCAGTCAGTGATATTAGTATCAGAACCAGTCAGTCAGTGATATTAGTAACAGAACCAGTCAGTCAGTGATATTAGTATCAGAACCAGTCAGTCAGTGATATTAGTAACAGAACCAGTCAGTCAGTGATATTAGTATCAGAACCAGTCAGTCAGTGATATTAGTATCAGAACCAGTCAGTCAGTGATATTAGTATCAGAACCAGTCAGTCAGTCAGTGATATTAGTATCAGAACCAGTCAGTGAGTGATATTAGTATCAGAACCAGTCAGTCAGTGATATTAGTATCAGAACCAGTCAGTCAGTGATATTAGTATCAGAACCAGTCAGTCAGTCAGTGATATTAGTATCAGAACCAGTCAGTCAGTCAGTGATATTAGTATCAGAACCAGTCAGTCAGTGATATTAGTATCAGAACCAGTCAGTGATATTAGTATCAGAACCAGTCAGTCAGTGATATTAGTATCAGAACCAGTCAGTCAGTCAGTGATATTAGTATCAGAACCAGTCAGTCAGTGATATTAGTATCAGAACCAGTCAGTGATATTAGTATCAGAACCAGTCAGTCAGTTATATTAGTATCAGAACCAGTCAGTCAGTGATATTAGTATCAGAACCAGTCAGTCAGTGATATTAGTATCAGAACCAGTCAGTCAGTGATATTACAATCAGAACCAGTCATTTAGTGAAATTAGTATACACAACAGTATCATCGGCATGCAAGTGCAGGTTAAAATGTCGATATTGTTAACTTAAACAGTTAAAAGTACATGACCCAGAATCGACCCCTGTGGGACACTTTTCTTAATATCCAGGAAATCTGATTTAACACCATTGAATTCTATCTGTCAAGTGTTTTTTAAACCAGCTACATGCATCCTGGTCTAGGCCAAATGAGGAAATCCTCTGAATTAGCAGTGAGTGATCAACAGTTTCCGAAAGCCTTTGACAAGTCAATGAAGAGGGCAGCACAATGTTGCCTTCTATCCATACAGTTAACCACATGATTTATAATTAGGGATGCAGCAGAGATAGAGCTATGAACCTGGTCTAAAACCTGACTGATGTATATTTAGAATACATTCCAAAGATAAGAACGATCATAGCTGAGAATGAATCAAGGATTCTAATATTTTAGCTAGGCAAAAAAGCATAGAAATAGGGCGAGTATTATTTAGGTCCACAAGGGTCACCACCTTTGTGAAGGAGTGAGTACATGGGCTGCCTTCCAGACCCTGGGGATAGTACCCGGATATAATCATCAGGTTATATGGTTTAATGATTCAGCAATCAATCATAACAGTCCCAGTGGATTTTGTTACGTCAATCTTAAGACATCACAGATACCGCAGTCAATTTATGAAATGAAAACAAATATTCACTACAAGTTAACCGTTGAGTCAGCTAGAGGCTAGCAAAGCGAAGAGCAGTCGGTTGACTGACCGGGGTCAATTACAGTTTTTTTTGTGATTGCTTACATTGTCACGCCCTGGCCATAGAGAGGTTATTGTTCTCTATTTTGGTTAGGCCAGGGTGTGACTAGGGTCCTTTTTTCTATGTTTTTGTATTTCTTTGTTTTGGCCTGGTATGGCTCTCAATCAGGGACAGCTGTACATCGTTGTCGCTGATTGGGAGCCATACTTAGGTAGCCTGTTTTCCTTTGGGTTTTGTGGGTGGTTAATTTCTGTTTAGTTGTCTAACTTGACAGAACTGTGGGCTGTCGTTTTGTTTATAGTGTTCTCTGTTTAGTAAATTACAAGATGAGCACTAACCACGCTGCGCCTTGGTCTACTCCATTCAACAGCCTTTACATACATACTTGTGGAATTTGGCTCATTGTTTCAAAACTCTACACACACACACAAGCCAAATAAGACACAGCAATTGGAGATAAACATCTCACTTCTATGTCAAAATGAAACTCTGTAATCAAAACCTAACAATCTTTTTTCAAAATGGCATTTTTGCAACAAAATGATACTCACATACACCACTTGAATTACTCTTTCAAAGCAAGCAACACACTGATGTACTTTATACAAAACACTGTCTGTCTTTAGTACTTTCTATACCTTTTTAATGTTCTCATACATGCCTCTGTGAAAGATTTTTCCAGAACAGTACATCTACTCACATTTCAGTTAACACAAAAATAGAAAGGCTTCAGAAAAAAAATATATAGCTTTTTTTTTTTTTTGCCATTGCAGGTTTTTACAACAACAAAAAAAAAAACACAAATAAAATTAGAAGTACAGTACAATCAATACAATATGTTACTGTAAACTCACGGAAACAAAAATAATTACTGCAAAATTAGAGTGCAGTGGTAAACAAAAAATATTATTGTAAGGGATTGTAAGGGATGGGGTGGATGGTGTATGGATCCTGCCTTCTGTTAGGGTCTGGCCACATTGCCTCATCGACATCACAAGCAATGTCATCCCTGGCTAGGCAACGTGGGAAATATCGCCTTGCGTGCCATAACCAACCCTGGACTGACCCCACCTCAATGTCTCTGCATGCCTCCTCCATTGCTTGCAGAAGAGGCAGACGGGCATGTGGTTGGCAGTCATACACTTTCCAACGCCAAGACGAAAAATAATTCCTCAGTCGGATTGAGAAATGGGGAGTAAGGGGGCAAATATACAACTGTGAAGTTATTGTGGTTGGTGAACCAGTCCCTGACCAGAGCAGCCCGGTGGAAACTAACATTATCCCAGATGACAACAAACCTGGGCTGCTCTGGTCCGTCCTGTACAGCTGCATTATGTAGTGTATCCAGAAATATGATTATGTGTGCAGTATTGTAGGGACCTAGGGTGGCGTGGTGATGGAGAACTCCTTGCAGACCAATGGCGGCCACACAAGGTGATATTTCCCCCGTGCTGCCCAGGGACATTCACTTTGTCCTATAACAGGTTGACACCGATGCCTGGTTGTAGATTGAATCCAGCTTCATCGGCAGAGTGACGACGTACTGACACGGTTGATATCATGGAATGTTGTGTGATCTGCGATGATTGGCTCTTGTAATTGATGTACTGTAGGCGGAAGGTGTTGTTTGTCAACACTAGATTGACAATAGGCCAGTTCCTGGTCATGGGTGAGCAGACGATTCCTTCCATCCTCAGGAGGTCGTCTGGCAGTTCTTTAGAAAATGCAAGAATATGATGTCATTGGTTAGGTAAATTTTTTACATAATGTACTGTCATACTGTACACAGGAACATCAAAACTGTATTACATGTACTTCACAGCATTATACTTATTTTGTTGTACACTGAGGAACATAGACCTAATATTGTAGGACTACATTTTCCCAAAACTATAAACACAAAACACATAACTGTCACGTCCTGACCAGCAAATGGAGCTATTGTATTAGTTTTGGGGTCAGGACGTGGCAGTTGTGTGTGTGTGAATGTCTGTGTTGGTGATTGGGACTTCCAATTGAAGGCAGGTGTGTTGAGTTGCCTTTGATTGGGAGTCCTATATAGGTGTGTGTGTTTTTCTTTGGGGTTGTGGGTAGTTGTTTTTGCACTGCGTTTAATAGCCTGCAGAACTGTTGCACTGTCGTGAGTATCTCTTATTGTTTTGTCAAGTGGATGCTTTACTCCTTTTTCTTTGAAATTAAAATATGAGTATCCATATTCCCGCTGCGTCTTGGTCCTCTTCTCTCCACTACGAGTCTTGTGATAATAACCACAAAATGCTCAACTCTACAAATCTCTAGCAAAAGCAAACACTGCATTCAAAACTGTTCTCTCCAAAATATTTTTTTTTCATCAAAATAACACACACGTCATATGAATAGATCAGTCTACCAACCAACAACACACTGATGTGATCAACACTAAACACTACTATGAATATCGCAGCAGTACGTTTATGCCTTTTGCATTTTCAGTGTTACACTGTAGCTGGTTGTAAAATATTATTATAGTAGTGTATACTTACTCAAATATACATAAATAAACACACACAAATGCAATACAGTAACAAAAACATTGTCATTTATCTCCAACCTACAGTATTTTTTTAACACTTGTGTTTTGTATGTGACACTTTCCATACCCAACAGGAGAAAACCTGGAAAAACATTCAGGAAGATAAAGGGTTTTCTGTACTTAAATAAAACATGAAAGTGGCTCATTCTTTCAAAACTCTAAACACACAAAGACAAAAACGCATGCAAAATGTAAGCAAAAAGACATTAGTCTGCATCCTATTTCAGTCTGGCCAAAGCACCTCATCTACATCACAAGCGATGTTCTCCCTGGCTAAAAACCGGGGAAAGAATCTTCTGGAGTGACGGATCCAGCCACTGAAAGCCCCCATATCAACTTCACCACATCCATCCTCCGTTGCCTGGAGAAGAGACAGGCCTGTGAGGGGATGGCGGTCATTCACCTTCCACCGCCATGCCGAAAAAAACTATTCAATTGGGTTTAGGAATGGGGAAATGGTGGGAGGTATAGAACAATAAATTGTGGGTGGTCGATGAACCACCAGAGCAGCCCTGTGGAAACTCACGTTGTCCCAGACAACATACCTGGGCTGCTCTGGTCCACCCCTCTGCTCGGCTGGAATAAGGAAGCCATGTAGTGTGTCCAGGAATGTGATGAGAAGGGCGGTGTTGTAGGGATCAAGGTTGGCATGGTGATGGAGGACGCCTTGCTGGCTAACGGCTGCACACATGGTGATATTCCCTCCACGCTGTCCAGGGACATTCACAATGTCACGGTGGCCAATAATGTTCTGTCCCCGTCCACTTCTATGGGCTAGGTTGAAGCCAGTCTCATCAATGTAAATATATACGTGCTGAATTGCAGTGGCATCCAGCTCCAAGACTCTGAAACAGACAACAAGACAATATGTGACATAGACCTAGAGCAGTCAATATGGTGAGGCACAATACACTGGATTACAGTACTGTAATGTGTCTATACAGTGCTGATATGATAGTAAATTCACAGTATAGTACTTGCACATATTTATAGTGCTGTTCTTTAACCTCTTACATCTAGACGTTCCGCTAGCGGAACACCTGCTCCAATATCCAATGAAATACAAACTCCTCTAAAATCCGAAAAGTTCCATTTTTCAAACATATGACTATTTTACAGCATTTTAAAGACAAGACTCTCGTTAATCTAACCACACTGTCCGATTTCAAAAAGGCTTTACAGCGAAAGCAAAACATTACATTATGTCAGCAGAGTACCCAGCCAGAAATAATCAGACACCCATTTTTCAAGCTAGCATATAATGTCACAAAAAACAAAACCACAGCTAAATGCAGCACTAACCTTTGATAATCTTCATCAGATGACAACCCTAGGACATTATGTTATACAATGCATGCATGTTTTGTTCAATCAAGTTCATATTTATATCAAAAAACAGCTTTTTACATTAGCATGTGACGTTCAGAACTAGCATACCCCCCGCAAACATCCGGTGAATTTACTAAATAACTCACGATAAACGTTCACAAAAAACATAACAATTATTTTAAGAATTATAGATACAGAACTCCTCTATGCACTCGATATGTCCGATTTTAAAATAGCTTTTCGGTGAAAGCACATATTGCAATATTCTCAGTAGATAGCCCAGCCATCACGGCTAGCCATTTAGACACCGACCAAGTTTAGCCCTGACCAAACTCCGATTTACTATTACAAAAGTTAGATTACCTTTGTTGTCTTCGTCAGAATGCACTCCCAGGACTGCTACTTCAATAACAAATGTTGGTTTGGTCCAAAATAATCCATCGTTATATCCAAATAGCGGCGTTTTGTTCGTGCGTTCTAGACACTATCCGAAATGGTAAATCAGGGTTATGAGCATGGCGCAATTCGTGACAAAAGATTTCTAAATATTCCATTACCGTACTTCGAAGCATGTCAACCGCTGTTTAAAATCAATTTTTATGCCATTTTTCTCGTAAAAAAGCGATAATATTCCGACCGGGAATCTGCGTTTCGGTAAACAGAGGAAAGAAAACAAAGCATTCTGTCGACGCGGGCACGCGCCTGAGTCTCACAGTACTGTAACCAGCCACTACCCAAACGCGCTACTTTGTTTCAACCAGAGCCTGCAAAGCCACGATTCAACTTTTTGCCGCCTTCTGAGAGCCCATGTGAGCCGTAGGAAGTGTCACGTAACAGCAGAGATCCTTTGTAATGGATAGAGATGGCAAAGAAGGCCAAGAAATGGTCAGACAGGGTAGTTCCTGTACAGAATCTTCTCAGGTTTTGGCCTGCCAAATGAGTTCTGTTATACTCACAGACACCATTCAAACAGTTTTAGAAACTTTGGAGTGTTTTCTATCCAAAGCTAATAATTATATGCATATTCTAGTTTCTGGGCAGGAGTAATAATCAGATTAAATCGGGTACGTTTTTTATCCGGCTGTGAAAATACTGCCCCCTATCCATAACAGGTTAACCTTCTCTGAGTTTCGCTCAAATAGCATCCTGTAGACCTGTTTCATCCGGATTCGATTGCGCTGCAATACACAGTCCAATGTAGACAAGCCCACCTGGTGAATGTTATTAAATATTGTGTTGTCTGCAATTATGTGGTTCTGGATTTCTCGTAGTCTAATGGTGTTGTTTGCCACCAACATGTTCACAATAGCTGTCTCCTGTTCTGGTGTGAACAGCCGGGGTCTTCCACCATGGCCTGGCCGTCTCTCAGTTCTGCAGAAGATACACAAATATGATTGGTTATAGTAAGCTAAAATAATACGCTTTCTTTCAATATGAAATGACATTACTGTAACATTGGCCAACAATCACTGAGTAACATAGACCTACTGATATGTCGGACTGCAGTATACTACAGTATACATACATAAAGAGCATAGTGTAGATGGTAGGTAACTTACCGGTTGTCATTTCTGAATGTACAGATGATAGATGCAACCGTGTAGCAGCTCAGGTTGGGCTGAACTCTCTGCCCAGCCTCCCTCATACTCATTCCGTGGTTGAGCACATGGTCAACCAATGTGGCCCTGATCTCATCTGAGACAACTGTCCTTCTTCGTCCTCATCCTCCTCTTCCTCCTCGTCCTCTCACTCCTTCACCTCTAGCTTTTTCTTCACCATTGACTTCCATCCTCCAAAACAGGAGAGCTCATCTGTGGCCTTTTATAGTGCTAAAGTTTTGATTTCTAAGTGAACAATTCAGCAACTAGTGTTTACACCTGTGAGGAGTGGTTGTTGCCAGTTGGTGTATAGAGCTTGGCATTGTAATTGGCGTTGCTTTCCAAAGGGAATAGAGATATTTTAATTGTGAATGTTGTGACTAATGTAGAGAACTGTGACTAGCGTTTTGCAAAATGTGTGATATAGAATTGAAAACTGAGTGTAAAGCAGGAATTGTGCTTGCAATTTTACAGACATGGTTTAGGGATTTGGTACATAAGTTTCAGGTTTCGGTGATTGCATTTCAAGTTCCAATTTTAGAGTGTAAACAATTGGGAAAAACTGTATGGATGCTACCTTGTAGCGAAACAAGTTGGGCTGGACTCTCTGCCCAGCCCCCCTCATCGTCAGGCCATGAATTATGACATGGTCCACCAAAGTGGCCCTAATGTCATCTGAAATATGTCTCTGTCTATTGCCTGGTCCCCTTCTTTGTACTTTTGGGTGTTGCCAATTTCAAGTATGTTTTGCATTTTGAATATTAGTGTTTTCCCAATGATTGCAAGAGATTGTCTAATGTTAGAAACAATATGTAGTGTTTTGCAAATGTGTTGCAGAATTGCAAACAAAGTGCAAAGCAGAAAATGTGTTTGTATTTTTTGGTGCCTTTGTTTTAAGGCATGGTTACAAAAGTTAAGCGTTTGATGCTTTTGTCTAAGCATTCACTTTTCAGTGTGTAAAGCAATAGGTAAAAACAGTAAACCACAGTATCTCTCAAATAGAAAGCCTGCAGAGATAACATGATGATTAAAAGCATCACTTATCCCATTCTTCTCAGTTATGCCAGTCAGACAGAAGTTGCTTCGGGCAGGGAAGAAGAAGAATTTGTACGCTTCAGTGCGTTTACTGTTTTCCAGAACTTAGTAGAATCACCAGCAGAGTAAGATAACTTAAAAAGTAGCTTGATTTAACGCATTTATTTAACTAGGCAAGTCAGTCAAGAACAAACTCTTACTTTCAATGAAGGCCTACCTGGGAACAATGGGTTAACTGCCTTGTTCAGGGGCAGAACAACATATTTTTACCTTGTCAGATCAGGGATTTGATCTGGCAACCTTTTGGTTACAAGTCCAACACTCTAACCACTAGGCTACCTGCCGATAGTACAGCTGTTTCTCAATTGTTCTGAAAGATTGACAGTCCCACTACAGAGTCAGTTTTCTGTGCTTTGGCATTGGCCTGATTTCTCTTCTGAATGAGCTCAGATAAGATTAAAACATTAGTTTTGGAGTTACAGATGTGTAAGAAATAAAGGCAATCAAATCAGTCTTCCCGCAGTCTGCAGTGTTACTTTGCTGGTTCTATGTAGTCTATTACAAGTAAGTATCATGAACTCAGAGTCAGAATGATTAATTGAAATATTTACACATGAACATGTTCGCCAGTCTAATTGCCAGGCTAATTGGTTTACATAAGACCACAGGGATTGCAATTTGGAAGGAATTTAAAAAGGTAATTTAGTCCCCAAAAAAGTAGTCATAACATGAAATAGCAAGAATGGCCCAAGATCCAGACTGAAAGGTAATTTCCACTGTCAGGCTGTACAAGACAAGACAGGGGAAGTCTCAGGGATCCATCAGGAAGGAACGCTGTGATAAGAGGAATGCTGTACAGGAAGTTACACATCTGATGTTGTGTAACATAATATTGTTTCAACTTAATGGTGCACTCTTTAGTCCTAATGTAAACATAACACTAGCCATGCCACATGATGCTGAAGATTGAGGTTGGAGAAATTTTGACCTCTCTCAAATGAGGGGTGGGGTAATAGAGGGGGTGGGGTGATAGTGCTGATTACAAGCCCTCATTGGAAGTTTATTCAACTGTTAAACATGTGCACCAACTTGTCTTAGGAAGTTACCCAGCAGTATGTAGAAAGGGGAGAACTGAGAGGCTCCACACTACAGGAAACATATTGAGTTGTCCAGCATTCAGTCGTATTGAGTTGTCCAGCATTCAGTCATTTGTAGGCTTTGTCAGTGCTGTTCTGATTCTGCAATGCCAATCAGCATGAGGGACAGAACACATGGTTGGATGTTTCAGTAACTGTCAAATTTCCCCAAAATAATACAATGTTACTGTCCAAGAATAAAACTTTACTACATTTTAGTCATTTAGCAGACGCTCTTATCCAGAGCGACTTACAGTAGTGAATGCATACATTTCATACAATTTCATACTTTTTTTTTTCTGTGCTGGCCCCCCGTGGGAATCGAACCCACAACCCTGGCGTTGCAAACACCATGCTCTACCAACTTAGCTACAGTGAAGGTTGTTGTCCGGAGAAGTTATTGTCTGGAGAAGGCACATTTACTATAGATGAATGTATCTCTTAGATGCATGGACAACAAGTTATTTGACTCCAATCCATCTCAATCTCCATGCTATTTAGGTAGTAAACATTCTGTCCTAAACGAGAGCATAGGGGTGAGAGGAGGCTGAGAGGGGCTTAAGGCGAGCCGTCCAGAATGAGACCAAGAGAAGCACCCACAGCAGGGGTGTTGAAAGGTGTCAACACAAACAAACAAAAATGCCACAATCCAAAATCTATCAGTGTGTCTGCATGGCGAGAGTCTCCTCAATGAATGGGGAAGAGGTGTATTTATCCTGGGACACACCCGGGCCCAGGTGTGTCCCATTTACCTGACGACCCTCCCGGCTCCGCCCACCGACATCCTATTAAGGAAAACAAGAGCAAAGCGAAAGAACTCGGCAGACAGAGAGGGAGGGTCGTCACAGGTAGGTCACCTTACTCTGTAGAGACGTGTGGCAGTACCCCATCTAGAGGTAGGTCACCTTACTCTGTGGAGACGTGTGGCAGTACCCCATCTAGAGGTAGGTCATCTTATTCTGTGGAGACGTGTGGCATAACCCATCTAGAGGTAGGTCACCTTATTCTGTAGAGACGTGTGGCAGTACCCCATCTAGAGGTAGGTCACCTTATTCTGTGGAGACGTGTGGCAGTACCCCATCTAGAGGTAGGTCATCTTATTCTGTGGAGACGTGTGGCAATACCCCATCTAGAGGTAGGTCATCTTATTCTATGGAGACATGTGGCAATACCCCATCTAGAGGTAGGTCATCTTATTCTGTGGAGACGTGTGGCAATACCCCATCTAGAGGTAGGTCATCTTATTCTGTGGAGACGTGTGGCAGTACCCCATCTAGAGGTAGGTCACCTTATTCTGTGGAGACGTGTGGCAGTACCCCATCTAGAGGTAGGTCATCTTATTCTGTGGAGACGTGTGGCAGTACCCCATCTAGAGGTAGGTCGTCTTATTCTGTGGAGACGTGTGGCAGTACCCCATCTAGAGGTGGGTCATCTTATTCTGTGGAGACGTGTGGCAATACCCCATCTAGAGGTAGGTCATCTTATTCTGTGGAGACGTGTGGCAGTACCCCATCTAGAGGTAGGTCATCTTAGAGACGTGTCACCTATGGAACCTGATCTCTTGCTCCATCGCTTCACAGGCTTGTGGCTGTCCTACGAGTTTGTAACTGTCATGCTCACCCTAAACTTTTTATTGTTCATTGCCTTGTAAAAAAAATATAAAAAAAAGATCTTACTGTATGGACCATCATCAGGACACAGTTTAACTGTCTACCCCCACTGATGTTCTCCCCAGGCAAGCCTAACATATAGACTCTGACGGCCGGGTCTGAGGGGGGAGAGGAGGGGTAGATGGGGAAGAGGAGGAGTTTAAAGAAACAGGGACTCCACATGGATACTACTGGTAGCTTCAACCTGTGGGGCAAGAGAGAATACGATCACCACAGCGGAAAGTGAGTGCTTATCAATCATGTGTAATCATTGTTTACCACATGGTAAATGTAAATTTGTTGTCCTGTCTTTCAGAAGCATCTCCTCTCAAGACAAGACTGGAACTGGTACTCTGTTCAAGACCCTGTGGCCTTGGGGTGAGTTTAGTACCACATGGAAATAAGTTACAAAAGAAAAAACATGTTTGTTTTTTATTTGTACTATTTTTCATAGTAAATCCTAGCGATCTGATGGATGGTTTAGCATGGTTACTGTCTCTGTAGTGATGTAGGGATGGTTTACCATGGTTACTGTCTCCTCTGTAGTGATGTAGGAATGGTTTACCATGGTTACTGTCTCTGTAGTGATGTAGGAATGGTTTACCATGGTTACTGTCTCTGTAGTGATGTAGGGATGGTTTACCATGGTTACTGTCTCTGTAGTGATGTAGGGATGGTTTACCATGGTTACTGTCTCCTCTGTAGTGATGTAGGAATGGTTTACCATGGTTACTGTCTCTGTAGTGATGTAGGAATGGTTTACCATGGTTACTGTCTCAGTAGTGATGTAGGTATGGTATAGCATGGTTACTGTCTCTGTAGTGATGTAGGGATGGTTTAGCATGGTTACTGTCTCTGTAGTGATGTAGGGATGGTTTAGCATGGTTACTGTCTCTGTAGTGATGTAGGGATGGTTTACCATGGTTACTGTCTCTGTAGTGATGTAGGGATGGTTTACCATGGTTACTGTCTCTGTAGTGATGTAGGGATGGTTTACCATGGTTACTGTCTCCTCTGTAGTGATGTAGGGATGGTTTACCATGGTTACTGTCTCCTCTGTGGGGATGGTTTACCATGGTTACTGTCTCTGTAGTGATGAAGGGATGGTTTACCATGGTTACTGTCTCTGTAGTGATGAAGGGATGGTTTAGCATGGTTACTGTCTCTGTAGTGATGTAGGGATGTTTTACCATGGTTACTGTCTCCTCTGTAGGGATGGTTTACCAGGGTTACTGTCTCTGTAGTGATGAAGGGATGGTTTACCATGGTTACTGTCTCTGTAGTGATATAGGGATGGTTTACCATGGTTACTGTCTCTGCAGTGATGTAGGGATGGTTACCATGGTTACTGTCTCCTCTGTAGTGATGTAGGGATGGTTTACCATGGTTACTGTCTCTGTAGTGATGTAGGGATGGTTTACCATGGTTACTGTCTCCTCTGTAGTGAAGTAGGGATGGTTTAGCATGGTTACTGTCTCCTCTGTAGTGATGTAGGGATGGTTTACCATGGTTACTGTCTCCTCTGTAGTGATGTAGGGATGGTTTACCATGGTTACTGTCTCTGTAGTGATGTAGGGATGGTTTACCATGGTTACTGTCTCCTCTGTAGTGATGTAGGGATGGTTTACCATGGTTACTGTCTCCTCTGTAGTGATGTAGGGATGGTTTACCATGGTTACTGTCTCTGTAGTGATGTAGGGATGGTTTACCATGGTTACTGTCTCCTCTGTAGGGATGGTTTACCATGGTTACTGTCTCCTTTGTAGGGATGGTTTACCATGGTTACTGTCTCTGTAGTGATGAAGGGACGGTTTAGCATGGTTACTGTCTCTGGAGTGATGTAGGGATGGTTTACCATGGTTACTGTCTCTGTAGTGATGTAGGGATGGTTTACCATGGTTACTGTCTCCTCTGTAGTGATGTAGGAATGGTTTACCATGGTTACTGTCTCTGTAGTGATGTAGGAATGGTTTACCATGGTTACTGTCTCTGTAGTGATGTAGGGATGGTTTACCATGGTTACTGTCTCTGTAGTGATGTAGGGATGGTTTACCATGGTTACTGTCTCCTCTGTAGTGATGTAGGAATGGTTTACCATGGTTACTGTCTCTGTAGTGATGTAGGAATGGTTTACCATGGTTACTGTCTCAGTAGTGATGTAGGTATGGTATAGCATGGTTACTGTCTCTGTAGTGATGTAGGGATGGTTTAGCATGGTTACTGTCTCTGTAGTGATGTAGGGATGGTTTAGCATGGTTACTGTCTCTGTAGTGATGTAGGGATGGTTTACCATGGTTACTGTCTCTGTAGTGATGTAGGGATGGTTTACCATGGTTACTGTCTCTGTAGTGATGTAGGGATGGTTTACCATGGTTACTGTCTCCTCTGTAGTGATGTAGGGATGGTTTACCATGGTTACTGTCTCCTCTGTGGGGATGGTTTACCATGGTTACTGTCTCTGTAGTGATGAAGGGATGGTTTACCATGGTTACTGTCTCTGTAGTGATGAAGGGATGGTTTAGCATGGTTACTGTCTCTGTAGTGATGTAGGGATGTTTTACCATGGTTACTGTCTCCTCTGTAGGGATGGTTTACCAGGGTTACTGTCTCTGTAGTGATGAAGGGATGGTTTACCATGGTTACTGTCTCTGTAGTGATATAGGGATGGTTTACCATGGTTACTGTCTCTGCAGTGATGTAGGGATGGTTACCATGGTTACTGTCTCCTCTGTAGTGATGTAGGGATGGTTTACCATGGTTACTGTCTCTGTAGTGATGTAGGGATGGTTTACCATGGTTACTGTCTCCTCTGTAGTGAAGTAGGGATGGTTTAGCATGGTTACTGTCTCCTCTGTAGTGATGTAGGGATGGTTTACCATGGTTACTGTCTCCTCTGTAGTGATGTAGGGATGGTTTACCATGGTTACTGTCTCTGTAGTGATGTAGGGATGGTTTACCATGGTTACTGTCTCCTCTGTAGTGATGTAGGGATGGTTTACCATGGTTACTGTCTCCTCTGTAGTGATGTAGGGATGGTTTACCATGGTTACTGTCTCTGTAGTGATGTAGGGATGGTTTACCATGGTTACTGTCTCCTCTGTAGGGATGGTTTACCATGGTTACTGTCTCCTTTGTAGGGATGGTTTACCATGGTTACTGTCTCTGTAGTGATGAAGGGATGGTTTAGCATGGTTACTGTCTCTGGAGTGATGTAGGGATGGTTTACCATGGTTACTGTCTCTGTAGTGATGTAGGGATGGTTTACCATGGTTACTGTCTCCTCTGTAGGGATGGTTTACCATGGTTACTGTCTCCTCTGTAGTGATGTAGGGATGGTTTACCATGGTTACTGTCTCTGTAGTGATGTAGGGATGGTTTACCATGGTTACTGTCTCCTCTGTAGGGATGGTTTAGCATGGTTACTGTCTCTGGAGTGATGTAGGGATGGTTTACCATGGTTACTGTCTCTGTAGTGATGTAGGGATGGTTTACCATGGTTACTGTCTCCTCTGTAGTGATGTAGGAATGGTTTACCATGGTTACTGTCTCTGTAGTGATGTAGGAATGGTTTACCATGGTTACTGTCTCTGTAGTGATGTAGGGATGGTTTACCATGGTTACTGTCTCTGTAGTGATGTAGGGATGGTTTACCATGGTTACTGTCTCCTCTGTAGTGATGTAGGAATGGTTTACCATGGTTACTGTCTCTGTAGTGATGTAGGAATGGTTTACCATGGTTACTGTCTCAGTAGTGATGTAGGTATGGTATAGCATGGTTACTGTCTCTGTAGTGATGTAGGGATGGTTTAGCATGGTTACTGTCTCTGTAGTGATGTAGGGATGGTTTAGCATGGTTACTGTCTCTGTAGTGATGTAGGGATGGTTTACCATGGTTACTGTCTCTGTAGTGATGTAGGGATGGTTTACCATGGTTACTGTCTCTGTAGTGATGTAGGGATGGTTTACCATGGTTACTGTCTCCTCTGTAGTGATGTAGGGATGGTTTACCATGGTTACTGTCTCCTCTGTGGGGATGGTTTACCATGGTTACTGTCTCTGTAGTGATGAAGGGATGGTTTACCATGGTTACTGTCTCTGTAGTGATGAAGGGATGGTTTAGCATGGTTACTGTCTCTGTAGTGATGTAGGGATGTTTTACCATGGTTACTGTCTCCTCTGTAGGGATGGTTTACCAGGGTTACTGTCTCTGTAGTGATGAAGGGATGGTTTACCATGGTTACTGTCTCTGTAGTGATATAGGGATGGTTTACCATGGTTACTGTCTCTGCAGTGATGTAGGGATGGTTACCATGGTTACTGTCTCCTCTGTAGTGATGTAGGGATGGTTTACCATGGTTACTGTCTCTGTAGTGATGTAGGGATGGTTTACCATGGTTACTGTCTCCTCTGTAGTGAAGTAGGGATGGTTTAGCATGGTTACTGTCTCCTCTGTAGTGATGTAGGGATGGTTTACCATGGTTACTGTCTCCTCTGTAGTGATGTAGGGATGGTTTACCATGGTTACTGTCTCTGTAGTGATGTAGGGATGGTTTACCATGGTTACTGTCTCCTCTGTAGTGATGTAGGGATGGTTTACCATGGTTACTGTCTCCTCTGTAGTGATGTAGGGATGGTTTACCATGGTTACTGTCTCTGTAGTGATGTAGGGATGGTTTACCATGGTTACTGTCTCCTCTGTAGGGATGGTTTACCATGGTTACTGTCTCCTTTGTAGGGATGGTTTACCATGGTTACTGTCTCTGTAGTGATGAAGGGATGGTTTAGCATGGTTACTGTCTCTGGAGTGATGTAGGGATGGTTTACCATGGTTACTGTCTCTGTAGTGATGTAGGGATGGTTTACCATGGTTACTGTCTCCTCTGTAGGGATGGTTTACCATGGTTACTGTCTCCTCTGTAGTGATGTAGGGATGGTTTACCATGGTTACTGTCTCTGTAGTGATGTAGGGATGGTTTACCATGGTTACTGTCTCTGTAGTGATGTAGGGATGGTTTACCATGGTTACTGTCTCCTCTGTAGTGATGTAGGGATGGTTTACCATGGTTACTGTCTCCTCTGTAGGGATGGTTTACCATGGTTACTGTCTCCTTTGTAGGGATGGTTTACCATGGTTACTGTCTCTGTAGTGATGAAGGGATGGTTTAGCATTGTTACTGTCTCTGGAGTGATGTAGGGATGGTTTACCATGGTTACTGTCTCCTCTGTAGGGATGGTTTACCATGGTTAGTGTCTCCTCTGTAGTGATGTAGGGATGGTTTACCATGGTTACTGTCTCTGTAGTGATGTAGGGATGGTTTACCATGGTTACTGTCTCTGTAGTGATGTAGGGATGGTTTAGCATGGTTACTGTCTCCTCTGTCGTGATGTAGGGATGGTTTACCATGGTTACTGATTCCTCTGTAGTGATGTAGGGATAGTTTACCATGGTTACTGTCTCTGTATTGATGTAGGGATGGTTTACCATTGTTTCTGTCTCTGTAGTGATGTAGGGATGGTTTACCATTGTTACTGTCTCCTCTATAGTGATGTAGTGATGGTTTACCATGGTTACTGTCTCTGTAGTGATGTAGGGATGGTTTAACATGGTTACTGTCTCCTCTGGAGTGATGTAGGGATGGTTTACCATGGTTACTGTCTCTGTAGTGATGTAGGGATGGTTTACCATGGTTACTGTCTCTGTAGTGATGTAGGGATGGTTTACCATGGTTACTGTCTCTGTAGTGATGTAGGGATGGTTTACCATGGTTACTGTCTCTGTAGTGATGTAGGGATGGTTTACCATGGTTACTGTCTCCTCTGTATTGATGTAGGGATGGTTTACCATGGTTACTGTCTCCTCTGGAGTGATGTAGGGATGGTTTACCATGGTTACTGTCTCCTCTGGAGTGATGTAGGGATGGTTTACCATGGTTACTGTCTCTGTAGTGATGTAGGGATGGTTTACCATGGTTACTGTCTCTGTAGTGATGTAGGGATGTTTACCATGGTTTCTATCTCCTCTGGAGTGATGTAGGGATGGTTTACCATGGTTACTGTCTCCTCTGTAGGGATGGTTTACCATGGTTACTGTCTCTGTAGTGATGAAGGGATGGTTTAGCATGGTTACTGTCTCTGTAGTGATGTAGGGATGGTTTACCATGGTTACTGTCTCTGTAGTGTTGTAAGGATGGTTTACCATGGTTACTGTCTCTGTAGTGATGTAGGGATGGTTTACCATGGTTACTGTCTCTGGAGTGATGTAGGGATAGTTTAACATGGTTACTGACTCCTCTGTAGTGATGTAGGGCTGGTTTACCATGGTTACTGTCTCTGTATTGATGTAGGGATGGTTTACCATGGTTACTGTCTCTGTAGTGATGTAGGGATGGTTTACCATTGTTACTGTCTCCTCTGTAGTGATGTAGGGATGGTTTACCATGGTTACTCTCTCTGTAGGGATGTAGGGATGGTTTACCATGGTTGCTGTCTCCTCTGTAGTGATGTAGGGATGGTTTACCATGGTTACTGTCTCCTCTGTAGTGATGTAGGGATGGTTTACCATGGTTACTGTCTCCTCTGTAGTGATGAAGGGATGGTTTAGCATGGTTACTGACTCCTCTGGAGTGATGTAGGGATGGTTTACCATGGTTACTGTCTCCTCTGTAGTGATGTAGGGATGGTTTACCATGGTTACTGTCTCTGTAGTGATGTAGGGATGGTTTACCATTGTTACTGTCTCTGTAGTGATGTAGGGATGGTTTACCATGGTTACTGTCTCTGTAGTGATGTAGGGATGGTTTACCATGGTTACTGTCTCTGTAGTGATGTAGGGATGGTTTACCATGGTTACTGTCTCTGTAGTGATGTAGGGATGGTTTACCATGGTTACTGTCTCCTCTGTATTGATGTAGGGATGGTTTACCATGGTTACTGTCTCCTCTGGAGTGATGTAGGGATGGTTTACCATGGATACTGTCTCCTCTGGAGTGATGTAGGGATGGTTTACCATGGTGACTGTCTCTGTAGTGATGTAGGGATGGTTTACCATGGTTACTGTCTCTGTAGTGATGTAGGGATGTTTACCATGGTTACTATCTCCTCTGGAGTGATGTAGGGATGGTTTACCATGGTTACTGTCTCCTCTGTAGGGATGGTTTACCATGGTTACTGTCTCTGTAGTGATGAAGGGATGGTTTAGCATGGTTACTGTCTCTGTAGTGATGTAGGGATGGTTTACCATGGTTACTGTCTCTGTATTGTTGTAGGGATGGTTTACCATGGTTACTGTCTCTGTAGTGATGTAGGGATGGTTTACCATGGTTACTGTCTCTGTATTGATGTAGGGATGGTTTACCATGGTTACTGTCTCTGTAGTTATGTAGGGATGGTTTATCATGGTTACTGTCTCCTCTGGAGTGATGTAGGGATGGTTTACCATGGTTACTGTCTCTGTAGTGATGTAGGGATGGTTTACCATGGTTACTGTCTCTGTAGTGATGTAGGGATGGTTTAGCATGGTTATTGTCTCCTCTGGAGTGATGTAGGGATGGTTTACCATGGTTACTGTCTCCTCTGTAGTGATGTAGGGATGGTATAGCATGGTTACTGTCTCTGTAGTGATGTAGGGATGGTTTACCATGGTTACTATCTCTGTAGTGATGTAGGGATGGTTTACCATGGTTACTGTCTCTGTAGTGATGTAGGGATGGTTTACCATGGTTACTGTCTCCTCTGTAGTGATGTAGGGATGGTTTACCATGGTTACTGTCTAATCTGGAGTGATGTAGGGATGGTTTACCATGGTTACTGTCTCCTCTGTAGTGATGTAGGGATGGTTTACCATGGTTACTGTCTCTGTAGTGATGTAGGGATGGTTTACCATGGTTACTGTCTCTGTAGTGATGTAGGGATGGTTTACCATGGTTACTGTCTCTGTAGTGATGTAGGGATGGTTTACCATGGTTACTGTCTCCTCTGTAGTGATGTAGGGATGGTTTACCATGGTTACTGTCTCCTCTGTAGGGATGGTTTACCATGGTTACTGTCTCCTTTGTAGGGATGGTTTACCATGGTTACTGTCTCTGTAGTGATGAAGGGATGGTTTAGCATTGTTACTGTCTCTGGAGTGATGTAGGGATGGTTTACCATGGTTACTGTCTCCTCTGTAGGGATGGTTTACCATGGTTAGTGTCTCCTCTGTAGTGATGTAGGGATGGTTTACCATGGTTACTGTCTCTGTAGTGATGTAGGGATGGTTTACCATGGTTACTGTCTCTGTAGTGATGTAGGGATGGTTTAGCATGGTTACTGTCTCCTCTGTCGTGATGTAGGGATGGTTTACCATGGTTACTGATTCCTCTGTAGTGATGTAGGGATAGTTTACCATGGTTACTGTCTCTGTATTGATGTAGGGATGGTTTACCATTGTTTCTGTCTCTGTAGTGATGTAGGGATGGTTTACCATTGTTACTGTCTCCTCTATAGTGATGTAGTGATGGTTTACCATGGTTACTGTCTCTGTAGTGATGTAGGGATGGTTTAACATGGTTACTGTCTCCTCTGGAGTGATGTAGGGATGGTTTACCATGGTTACTGTCTCTGTAGTGATGTAGGGATGGTTTACCATGGTTACTGTCTCTGTAGTGATGTAGGGATGGTTTACCATGGTTACTGTCTCTGTAGTGATGTAGGGATGGTTTACCATGGTTACTGTCTCTGTAGTGATGTAGGGATGGTTTACCATGGTTACTGTCTCCTCTGTATTGATGTAGGGATGGTTTACCATGGTTACTGTCTCCTCTGGAGTGATGTAGGGATGGTTTACCATGGTTACTGTCTCCTCTGGAGTGATGTAGGGATGGTTTACCATGGTTACTGTCTCTGTAGTGATGTAGGGATGGTTTACCATGGTTACTGTCTCTGTAGTGATGTAGGGATGTTTACCATGGTTACTATCTCCTCTGGAGTGATGTAGGGATGGTTTACCATGGTTACTGTCTCCTCTGTAGGGATGGTTTACCATGGTTACTGTCTCTGTAGTGATGAAGGGATGGTTTAGCATGGTTACTGTCTCTGTAGTGATGTAGGGATGGTTTACCATGGTTACTGTCTCTGTAGTGTTGTAGGGATGGTTTACCATGGTTACTGTCTCTGTAGTGATGTAGGGATGGTTTACCATGGTTACTGTCTCTGGAGTGATGTAGGGATAGTTTAACATGGTTACTGACTCCTCTGTAGTGATGTAGGGCTGGTTTACCATGGTTACTGTCTCTGTATTGATGTAGGGATGGTTTACCATGGTTACTGTCTCTGTAGTGATGTAGGGATGGTTTACCATTGTTAATGTCTCCTCTGTAGTGATGTAGGGATGGTTTACCATGGTTACTCTCTCTGTAGGGATGTAGGGATGGTTTACCATGGTTGCTGTCTCCTCTGTAGTGATGTAGGGATGGTTTACCATGGTTACTGTCTCCTCTGTAGTGATGTAGGGATGGTTTACCATGGTTACTGTCTCCTCTGTAGTGATGAAGGGATGGTTTAGCATGGTTACTGACTCCTCTGGAGTGATGTAGGGATGGTTTACCATGGTTACTGTCTCCTCTGTAGTGATGTAGGGATGGTTTACCATGGTTACTGTCTCTGTAGTGATGTAGGGATGGTTTACCATTGTTACTGTCTCTGTAGTGATGTAGGGATGGTTTACCATGGTTACTGTCTCTGTAGTGATGTAGGGATGGTTTACCATGGTTACTGTCTCTGTAGTGATGTAGGGATGGTTTACCATGGTTACTGTCTCTGTAGTGATGTAGGGATGGTTTACCATGGTTACTGTCTCCTCTGTATTGATGTAGGGATGGTTTACCATGGTTACTGTCTCCTCTGGAGTGATGTAGGGATGGTTTACCATGGATACTGTCTCCTCTGGAGTGATGTAGGGATGGTTTACCATGGTGACTGTCTCTGTAGTGATGTAGGGATGGTTTACCATGGTTACTGTCTCTGTAGTGATGTAGGGATGTTTACCATGGTTACTATCTCCTCTGGAGTGATGTAGGGATGGTTTACCATGGTTACTGTCTCCTCTGTAGGGATGGTTTACCATGGTTACTGTCTCTGTAGTGATGAAGGGATGGTTTAGCATGGTTACTGTCTCTGTAGTGATGTAGGGATGGTTTACCATGGTTACTGTCTCTGTATTGTTGTAGGGATGGTTTACCATGGTTACTGTCTCTGTAGTGATGTAGGGATGGTTTACCATGGTTACTGTCTCTGTATTGATGTAGGGATGGTTTACCATGGTTACTGTCTCTGTAGTTATGTAGGGATGGTTTATCATGGTTACTGTCTCCTCTGGAGTGATGTAGGGATGGTTTACCATGGTTACTGTCTCTGTAGTGATGTAGGGATGGTTTACCATGGTTACTGTCTCTGTAGTGATGTAGGGATGGTTTAGCATGGTTATTGTCTCCTCTGGAGTGATGTAGGGATGGTTTACCATGGTTACTGTCTCCTCTGTAGTGATGTAGGGATGGTATAGCATGGTTACTGTCTCTGTAGTGATGTAGGGATGGTTTACCATGGTTACTATCTCTGTAGTGATGTAGGGATGGTTTACCATGGTTACTGTCTCTGTAGTGATGTAGGGATGGTTTACCATGGTTACTGTCTCCTCTGTAGTGATGTAGGGATGGTTTACCATGGTTACTGTCTAATCTGGAGTGATGTAGGGATGGTTTACCATGGTTACTGTCTCCTCTGGAGTGATGTAGGGATGGTTTACCATGGTTACTGTCTCCTCTGTAGGAATGTAGAGATGATTTACCATGGTTACTGTCTCTGTAGTGATGTAGGGATGGTGTACCATGGTTACTATCTCCTCTGGAGTGATGTAGGGATGGTTTACCATGGTTACTGTCTCCTCTGTAGGGATGGTTTACCATGGTTACTGTCTCCTCTGTAGGGATGGTTTACCATGGTTACTGTCTCTGTAGTGATGAAGGGATGGTTTAGCATGGTTACTGTCTCTGTAGTGATGTAGGGATGGTTTACCATGGTTACTGTCTCCTCTGTAGTGATGTAGGAATGGTTTACCATGGTTACTGTCTCTGTAGTGATGTAGGAATGGTTTACCATGGTTACTGTCTCTGTAGTGATGTAGGGATGGTTTACCATGGTTACTGTCTCTGTAGTGATGTAGGGATGGTTTACCATGGTTACTGTCTCCTCTGTAGTGATGTAGGAATGGTTTACCATGGTTACTGTCTCTGTAGTGATGTAGGAATGGTTTACCATGGTTACTGTCTCAGTAGTGATGTAGGTATGGTATAGCATGGTTACTGTCTCTGTAGTGATGTAGGGATGGTTTAGCATGCTTACTGTCTCTGTAGTGATGTAGGGATGGTTTAGCATGGTTACTGTCTCTGTAGTGATGTAGGGATGGTTTACCATGGTTACTGTCTCTGTAGTGATGTAGGGATGGTTTACCATGGTTACTGTCTCTGTAGTGATGTAGGGATGGTTTACCATGGTTACTGTCTCCTCTGTAGTGATGTAGGGATGGTTTACCATGGTTACTGTCTCCTCTGTGGGGATGGTTTACCATGGTTACTGTCTCTGTAGTGATGAAGGGATGGTTTACCATGGTTACTGTCTCTGTAGTGATGAAGGGATGGTTTAGCATGGTTACTGTCTCTGTAGTGATGTAGGGATGTTTTACCATGGTTACTGTCTCCTCTGTAGGGATGGTTTACCAGGGTTACTGTCTCTGTAGTGATGAAGGGATGGTTTACCATGGTTACTGTCTCTGTAGTGATATAGGGATGGTTTACCATGGTTACTGTCTCTGCAGTGATGTAGGGATGGTTACCATGGTTACTGTCTCCTCTGTAGTGATGTAGGGATGGTTTACCATGGTTACTGTCTCTGTAGTGATGTAGGGATGGTTTACCATGGTTACTGTCTCCTCTGTAGTGAAGTAGGGATGGTTTAGCATGGTTACTGTCTCCTCTGTAGTGATGTAGGGATGGTTTACCATGGTTACTGTCTCCTCTGTAGTGATGTAGGGATGGTTTACCATGGTTACTGTCTCTGTAGTGATGTAGGGATGGTTTACCATGGTTACTGTCTCCTCTGTAGTGATGTAGGGATGGTTTACCATGGTTACTGTCTCCTCTGTAGTGATGTAGGGATGGTTTACCATGGTTACTGATTCCTCTGTAGTGATGTAGGGATAGTTTACCATGGTTACTGTCTCTGTATTGATGTAGGGATGGTTTACCATTGTTTCTGTCTCTGTAGTGATGTAGGGATGGTTTACCATTGTTACTGTCTCCTCTATAGTGATGTAGTGATGGTTTACCATGGTTACTGTCTCTGTAGTGATGTAGGGATGGTTTAACATGGTTACTGTCTCCTCTGGAGTGATGTAGGGATGGTTTACCATGGTTACTGTCTCTGTAGTGATGTAGGGATGGTTTACCATGGTTACTGTCTCTGTAGTGATGTAGGGATGGTTTACCATGGTTACTGTCTCTGTAGTGATGTAGGGATGGTTTACCATGGTTACTGTCTCTGTAGTGATGTAGGGATGGTTTACCATGGTTACTGTCTCCTCTGTATTGATGTAGGGATGGTTTACCATGGTTACTGTCTCCTCTGGAGTGATGTAGGGATGGTTTACCATGGTTACTGTCTCCTCTGGAGTGATGTAGGGATGGTTTACCATGGTTACTGTCTCTGTAGTGATGTAGGGATGGTTTACCATGGTTACTGTCTCTGTAGTGATGTAGGGATGTTTACCATGGTTACTATCTCCTCTGGAGTGATGTAGGGATGGTTTACCATGGTTACTGTCTCCTCTGTAGGGATGGTTTACCATGGTTACTGTCTCTGTAGTGATGAAGGGATGGTTTAGCATGGTTACTGTCTCTGTAGTGATGTAGGGATGGTTTACCATGGTTACTGTCTCTGTAGTGTTGTAGGGATGGTTTACCATGGTTACTGTCTCTGTAGTGATGTAGGGATGGTTTACCATGGTTACTGTCTCTGGAGTGATGTAGGGATAGTTTAACATGGTTACTGACTCCTCTGTAGTGATGTAGGGCTGGTTTACCATGGTTACTGTCTCTGTATTGATGTAGGGATGGTTTACCATGGTTACTGTCTCTGTAGTGATGTAGGGATGGTTTACCATTGTTAATGTCTCCTCTGTAGTGATGTAGGGATGGTTTACCATGGTTACTCTCTCTGTAGGGATGTAGGGATGGTTTACCATGGTTGCTGTCTCCTCTGTAGTGATGTAGGGATGGTTTACCATGGTTACTGTCTCCTCTGTAGTGATGTAGGGATGGTTTACCATGGTTACTGTCTCCTCTGTAGTGATGAAGGGATGGTTTAGCATGGTTACTGACTCCTCTGGAGTGATGTAGGGATGGTTTACCATGGTTACTGTCTCCTCTGTAGTGATGTAGGGATGGTTTACCATGGTTACTGTCTCTGTAGTGATGTAGGGATGGTTTACCATTGTTACTGTCTCTGTAGTGATGTAGGGATGGTTTACCATGGTTACTGTCTCTGTAGTGATGTAGGGATGGTTTACCATGGTTACTGTCTCTGTAGTGATGTAGGGATGGTTTACCATGGTTACTGTCTCTGTAGTGATGTAGGGATGGTTTACCATGGTTACTGTCTCCTCTGTATTGATGTAGGGATGGTTTACCATGGTTACTGTCTCCTCTGGAGTGATGTAGGGATGGTTTACCATGGATACTGTCTCCTCTGGAGTGATGTAGGGATGGTTTACCATGGTGACTGTCTCTGTAGTGATGTAGGGATGGTTTACCATGGTTACTGTCTCTGTAGTGATGTAGGGATGTTTACCATGGTTACTATCTCCTCTGGAGTGATGTAGGGATGGTTTACCATGGTTACTGTCTCCTCTGTAGGGATGGTTTACCATGGTTACTGTCTCTGTAGTGATGAAGGGATGGTTTAGCATGGTTACTGTCTCTGTAGTGATGTAGGGATGGTTTACCATGGTTACTGTCTCTGTATTGTTGTAGGGATGGTTTACCATGGTTACTGTCTCTGTAGTGATGTAGGGATGGTTTACCATGGTTACTGTCTCTGTATTGATGTAGGGATGGTTTACCATGGTTACTGTCTCTGTAGTTATGTAGGGATGGTTTATCATGGTTACTGTCTCCTCTGGAGTGATGTAGGGATGGTTTACCATGGTTACTGTCTCTGTAGTGATGTAGGGATGGTTTACCATGGTTACTGTCTCTGTAGTGATGTAGGGATGGTTTAGCATGGTTATTGTCTCCTCTGGAGTGATGTAGGGATGGTTTACCATGGTTACTGTCTCCTCTGTAGTGATGTAGGGATGGTATAGCATGGTTACTGTCTCTGTAGTGATGTAGGGATGGTTTACCATGGTTACTATCTCTGTAGTGATGTAGGGATGGTTTACCATGGTTACTGTCTCTGTAGTGATGTAGGGATGGTTTACCATGGTTACTGTCTCCTCTGTAGTGATGTAGGGATGGTTTACCATGGTTACTGTCTAATCTGGAGTGATGTAGGGATGGTTTACCATGGTTACTGTCTCCTCTGGAGTGATGTAGGGATGGTTTACCATGGTTACTGTCTCCTCTGTAGGAATGTAGAGATGATTTACCATGGTTACTGTCTCTGTAGTGATGTAGGGATGGTGTACCATGGTTACTATCTCCTCTGGAGTGATGTAGGGATGGTTTACCATGGTTACTGTCTCCTCTGTAGGGATGGTTTACCATGGTTACTGTCTCCTCTGTAGGGATGGTTTACCATGGTTACTGTCTCTGTAGTGATGAAGGGATGGTTTAGCATGGTTACTGTCTCTGTAGTGATGTAGGGATGGTTTACCATGGTTACTGTCTCCTCTGTAGTGATGTAGGAATGGTTTACCATGGTTACTGTCTCTGTAGTGATGTAGGAATGGTTTACCATGGTTACTGTCTCTGTAGTGATGTAGGGATGGTTTACCATGGTTACTGTCTCTGTAGTGATGTAGGGATGGTTTACCATGGTTACTGTCTCCTCTGTAGTGATGTAGGAATGGTTTACCATGGTTACTGTCTCTGTAGTGATGTAGGAATGGTTTACCATGGTTACTGTCTCAGTAGTGATGTAGGTATGGTATAGCATGGTTACTGTCTCTGTAGTGATGTAGGGATGGTTTAGCATGCTTACTGTCTCTGTAGTGATGTAGGGATGGTTTAGCATGGTTACTGTCTCTGTAGTGATGTAGGGATGGTTTACCATGGTTACTGTCTCTGTAGTGATGTAGGGATGGTTTACCATGGTTACTGTCTCTGTAGTGATGTAGGGATGGTTTACCATGGTTACTGTCTCCTCTGTAGTGATGTAGGGATGGTTTACCATGGTTACTGTCTCCTCTGTGGGGATGGTTTACCATGGTTACTGTCTCTGTAGTGATGAAGGGATGGTTTACCATGGTTACTGTCTCTGTAGTGATGAAGGGATGGTTTAGCATGGTTACTGTCTCTGTAGTGATGTAGGGATGTTTTACCATGGTTACTGTCTCCTCTGTAGGGATGGTTTACCAGGGTTACTGTCTCTGTAGTGATGAAGGGATGGTTTACCATGGTTACTGTCTCTGTAGTGATATAGGGATGGTTTACCATGGTTACTGTCTCTGCAGTGATGTAGGGATGGTTACCATGGTTACTGTCTCCTCTGTAGTGATGTAGGGATGGTTTACCATGGTTACTGTCTCTGTAGTGATGTAGGGATGGTTTACCATGGTTACTGTCTAATCTGTAGTGAAGTAGGGATGGTTTAGCATGGTTACTGTCTCCTCTGTAGTGATGTAGGGATGGTTTACCATGGTTACTGTCTCCTCTGTAGTGATGTAGGGATGGTTTACCATGGTTACTGTCTCTGTAGTGATGTAGGGATGGTTTACCATGGTTACTGTCTCCTCTGTAGTGATGTAGGGATGGTTTACCATGGTTACTGTCTCCTCTGTAGTGATGTAGGGATGGTTTACCATGGTTACTGTCTCTGTAGTGATGTAGGGATGGTTTACCATGGTTACTGTCTCCTCTGTAGGGATGGTTTACCATGGTTACTGTCTCCTTTGTAGGGATGGTTTACCATGGTTACTGTCTCTGTAGTGATGAAGGGATGGTTTAGCATGGTTACTGTCTCTGGAGTGATGTAGGGATGGTTTACCATGGTTACTGTCTCTGTAGTGATGTAGGGATGGTTTACCATGGTTACTGTCTCCTCTGTAGGGATGGTTTACCATGGTTACTGTCTCCTCTGTAGTGATGTAGGGATGGTTTACCATGGTTACTGTCTCTGTAGTGATGTAGGGATGGTTTACCATGGTTACTGTCTCTGTAGTGATGTAGGGATGGTTTACCATGGTTACTGTCTCCTCTGTAGTGATGTAGGGATGGTTTACCATGGTTACTGTCTCCTCTGTAGTGATGTAGGGATGGTTTACCATGGTTACTGTCTCCTCTGTAGGGATGGTTTACCATGGTTACTGTCTCCTTTGTAGGGATGGTTTACCATGGTTACTGTCTCTGTAGTGATGAAGGGATGGTTTAGCATTGTTACTGTCTCTGGAGTGATGTAGGGATGGTTTACCATGGTTACTGTCTCCTCTGTAGGGATGGTTTACCATGGTTAGTGTCTCCTCTGTAGTGATGTAGGGATGGTTTACCATGGTTACTGTCTCTGTAGTGATGTAGGGATGGTTTACCATGGTTACTGTCTCTGTAGTGATGTAGGGATGGTTTAGCATGGTTACTGTCTCCTCTGTCGTGATGTAGGGATGGTTTACCATGGTTACTGATTCCTCTGTAGTGATGTAGGGATAGTTTACCATGGTTACTGTCTCTGTATTGATGTAGGGATGGTTTACCATTGTTTCTGTCTCTGTAGTGATGTAGGGATGGTTTACCATTGTTACTGTCTCCTCTGTAGTGATGTAGTGCTGGTTTACCATGGTTACTGTCTCTGTAGTGATGTAGGGATGGTTTAACATGGTTACTGTCTCCTCTGGAGTGATGTAGGGATGGTTTACCATGGTTACTGTCTCTGTAGTGATGTAGGGATGGTTTACCATGGTTACTGTCTCTGTAGTGATGTAGGGATGGTTTACCATGGTTACTGTCTCTGTAGTGATGTAGGGATGGTTTACCATGGTTACTGTCTCTGTAGTGATGTAGGGATGGTTTACCATGGTTACTGTCTCCTCTGTATTGATGTAGGGATGGTTTACCATGGTTACTGTCTCCTCTGGAGTGATGTAGGGATGGTTTACCATGGTTACTGTCTCCTCTGGAGTGATGTAGGGATGGTTTACCATGGTTACTGTCTCTGTAGTGATGTAGGGATGGTTTACCATGGTTACTGTCTCTGTAGTGATGTAGGGATGTTTACCATGGTTACTATCTCCTCTGGAGTGATGTAGGGATGGTTTACCATGGTTACTGTCTCCTCTGTAGGGATGGTTTACCATGGTTACTGTCTCTGTAGTGATGAAGGGATGGTTTAGCATGGTTACTGTCTCTGTAGTGATGTAGGGATGGTTTACCATGGTTACTGTCTCTGTAGTGTTGTAGGGATGGTTTACCATGGTTACTGTCTCTGTAGTGATGTAGGGATGGTTTACCATTGTTACTGTCTCCTCTGTAGTGATGTAGGGATGGTTTACCATGGTTACTGTCTCTGTAGGGATGTAGGGATGGTTTACCATGGTTGCTGTCTCCTCTGTAGTGATGTAGGGATGGTTTACCATGGTTACTGTCTCCTCTGTAGTGATGTAGGGATGGTTTACCATGGTTACTGTCTCCTCTGTAGTGATGAAGGGATGGTTTAGCATGGTTACTGACTCCTCTGGAGTGATGTAGGGATGGTTTACCATGGTTACTGTCTCCTCTGTAGTGATGTAGGGATGGTTTACCATGGTTACTGTCTCCTCTGGAGTGATGTAGGGATGGTTTACCATGGTTACTGTCTCTGTAGTGATGTAGGGATGGTTTACCATGGTTACTGTCTCTGTAGTGATGTAGGGATGTTTACCATGGTTACTATCTCCTCTGGAGTGATGTAGGGATGGTTTACCATGGTTACTGTCTCCTCTGTAGGGATGGTTTACCATGGTTACTGTCTCTGTAGTGATGAAGGGATGGTTTAGCATGGTTACTGTCTCTGTAGTGATGTAGGGATGGTTTACCATGGTTACTGTCTCTGTAGTGTTGTAGGGATGGTTTACCATGGTTACTGTCTCTGTAGTGATGTAGGGATGGTTTACCATTGTTACTGTCTCCTCTGTAGTGATGTAGGGATGGTTTACCACTGTCTCTGTAGGGATGTAGGGATGGTTTACCATGGTTGCTGTCTCCTCTGTAGTGATGTAGGGATGGTTTACCATGGTTACTGTCTCCTCTGTAGTGATGTAGGGATGGTTTACCATGGTTACTGTCTCCTCTGTAGTGATGAAGGGATGGTTTAGCATGGTTACTGACTCCTCTGGAGTGATGTAGGGATGGTTTACCATGGTTACTGTCTCCTCTGTAGTGATGTAGGGATGGTTTACCATGGTTACTGTCTCTGTAGTGATGTAGGGATGGTTTACCATGGTTACTGTCTCTGTAGTGATGTAGGGATGGTTTACCATGGTTACTGTCTCTGTAGTGATGTAGGGATGGTTTACCATGGTTACTGTCTCTGTAGTGATGTAGGGATGGTTTACCATGGTTACTGTCTCTGTAGTGATGTAGGGATGGTTTACCATGGTTACTGTCTCCTCTGTATTGATGTAGGGATGGTTTACCATGGTTACTGTCTCCTCTGGAGTGATGTAGGGATGGTTTACCATGGTTACTGTCTCCTCTGGAGTGATGTAGGGATGGTTTACCATGGTTACTGTCTCTGTAGTGATGTAGGGATGGTTTACCATGGTTACTGTCTCTGTAGTGATGTAGGGATGTTTACCATGGTTACTATCTCCTCTGGAGTGATGTAGGGATGGTTTACCATGGTTACTGTCTCCTCTGTAGGGATGGTTTACCATGGTTACTGTCTCTGTAGTGATGAAGGGATGGTTTAGCATGGTTACTGTCTCTGTAGTGATGTAGGGATGGTTTACCATGGTTACTGTCTCTGTAGTGTTGTAGGGATGGTTTACCATGGTTACTGTCTCTGTAGTGATGTAGGGATGGTTTACCATGGTTACTGTCTCTGTATTGATGTAGGGATGGTTTACCATGGTTACTGTCTCTGTAGTTATGTAGGGATGGTTTACCATGGTTACTGTCTCCTCTGGAGTGATGTAGGGATGGTTTACCATGGTTACTGTCTCTGTAGTGATGTAGGGATGGTTTACCATGGTTACTGTCTCTGTAGTGATGTAGGGATGGTTTAGCATGGTTATTGTCTCCTCTGGAGTGATGTAGGGATGGTTTACCATGGTTACTGTCTCCTCTGTAGTGATGTAGGGATGGTATAGCATGGTTACTGTCTCTGTAGTGATGTAGGGATGGTTTACCATGGTTACTATCTCTGTAGTGATGTAGGGATGGTTTACCATGGTTACTGTCTCTGTAGTGATGTAGGGATGGTTTACCATGGTTACTGTCTCCTCTGTAGTGATGTAGGGATGGTTTACCATGGTTACTGTCTAATCTGGAGTGATGTAGGGATGGTTTACCATGGTTACTGTCTCCTCTGGAGTGATGTAGGGATGGTTTACCATGGTTACTGTCTCCTCTGTAGGAATGTAGAGATGATTTACCATGGTTACTGTCTCTGTAGTGATGTAGGGATGGTGTACCATGGTTACTATCTCCTCTGGAGTGATGTAGGGATGGTTTACCATGGTTACTGTCTCCTCTGTAGGGATGGTTTACCATGGTTACTGTCTCCTCTGTAGGGATGGTTTACCATGGTTACTGTCTCTGTAGTGATGAAGGGATGGTTTAGCATGGTTACTGTCTCTGTAGTGATGTAGGGATGGTTTACCATGGTTACTGTCTCTGTAGTGATGTAGGGATGGTTTAGCATGGTTACTGTCTCCTCTGTAGTGATGTAGGGATGGTTTACCATGGTTACTGTCTCCTCTGTAGTGATGTAGGGATGGTTTACCATGGTTACTGTCTCTGTATTGATGTAGGGATGGTTTACCATGGTTACTGTCTCTGTAGTGATGTAGGGATGGTTTACCATGGTTACTGTCTCCTCTGGAGTGATGTAGGGATGGTTTACCATTGTTTCTGTTTCTGTAGTGATGTAGGGATGGTTTACCATGGTTACTGTCTCCTCTGTAGTGATGTAGTGATGGTTTACCATGGTTACTGTCTCTGTAGTGATGTAGGGATGTGGTTACTGTCTCCTCTGGAGTGATGTAGGGATGGTTTACCATGGTTACTGTCTCCTCTGTAGTGATGTAGGGATGGTTTACCATGGTTACTGTCTCTGTAGTGATGTAGGGATGGTTTACCATGGTTACTGTCTCCTCTGTAGGGATGGTTTACCATGGTTACTGTCTCCTTTGTAGGGATGGTTTACCATGGTTACTGTCTCTGTAGTGATGAAGGGATGGTTTAGCATGGTTACTGTCTCTGGAGTGATGTAGGGATGGTTTACCATGGTTACTGTCTCTGTAGTGATGTAGGGATGGTTTACCATGGTTACTGTCTCCTCTGTAGGGATGGTTTACCATGGTTACTGTCTCCTCTGTAGTGATGTAGGGATGGTTTACCATGGTTACTGTCTCTGTAGTGATGTAGGGATGGTTTACCATGGTTACTGTCTCTGTAGTGATGTAGGGATGGTTTAGCATGGTTACTGTCTCCTCTGTCGTTATGTAGGGATGGTTTACCATGGTTACTGATTCCTCTGTAGTGATGTAGGGATAGTTTACCATGGTTACTGTCTCTGTATTGATGTAGGGATGGTTTACCATGGTTACTGTCTCTGTAGTGATGTAGGGATGGTTTACCATGGTTACTGTCTCTGTAGTGATGTAGGGATGGTTTAGCATGGTTACTGTCTCCTCTGTAGTGATGTAGGGATGGTTTACCATGGTTACTGTCTCCTCTGTAGTGATGTAGGGATGGTTTACCATGGTTACTGTCTCTGTATTGATGTAGGGATGGTTTACCATGGTTACTGTCTCTGTAGTGATGTAGGGATGGTTTACCATGGTTACTGTCTCCTCTGGAGTGATGTAGGGATGGTTTACCATTGTTTCTGTTTCTGTAGTGATGTAGGGATGGTTTACCATGGTTACTGTCTCCTCTGTAGTGATGTAGTGATGGTTTACCATGGTTACTGTCTCTGTAGTGATGTAGGGATGTGGTTACTGTCTCCTCTGGAGTGATGTAGGGATGGTTTACCATGGTTACTGTCTCCTCTGTAGTGATGTAGGGATGGTTTACCATGGTTACTGTCTCTGTAGTGATGTAGGGATGGTTTACCATGGTTACTGTCTCTGTAGTGATGTAGGGATGGTTTACCATGGTTACTGTCTCCTCTGTAGTGATGTAGGGATGGTTTACCATGGTTACTGTCTCCTCTGTAGTGATGTAGGGATGGTTTACCATGGTTACTGTCTCCTCTGTAGGGATGGTTTACCATGGTTACTGTCTCCTTTGTAGGGATGGTTTACCATGGTTACTGTCTCTGTAGTGATGAAGGGATGGTTTAGCATTGTTACTGTCTCTGGAGTGATGTAGGGATGGTTTACCATGGTTACTGTCTCTGTAGTGATGTAGGGATGGTTTACCATGGTTACTGTCTCCTCTGTAGGGATGGTTTACCATGGTTAGTGTCTCCTCTGTAGTGATGTAGGGATGGTTTACCATGGTTACTGTCTCTGTAGTGATGTAGGGATGGTTTACCATGGTTACTGTCTCTGTAGTGATGTAGGGATGGTTTAGCATGGTTACTGTCTCCTCTGTCGTGATGTAGGGATGGTTTACCATGGTTACTGATTCCTCTGTAGTGATGTAGGGATAGTTTACCATGGTTACTGTCTCTGTATTGATGTAGGGATGGTTTACCATGGTTACTGTCTCTGTAGTGATGTAGGGATGGTTTACCATGGTTACTGTCTACTCTGGAGAATGTAGGGATGGTTTACCATGGTTACTGTCTCCTCTGTAGTGATGTAGGGATGGTTTACCATGGTTGCTGTCTCCTCTGTAGTGATGTAGGGATGGTGTACCATGGTTACTGTCTCTGTAGTGATGTAGGGATGGTTTACCATTGTTTCTGTCTCTGTAGTGATGTAGGGATGGTTTACCATTGTTACTGTCTCCTCTGTAGTGATGTAGTGATGGTTTACCATGGTTACTGTCTCTGTAGTGATGTAGGGATGGTTTAGCATGGTTACTGTCTCCTCTGTAGTGATGTAGGGATGGTTTACCATGGTTACTGTCTCCTCTGTAGTGATGTAGGGATGGTTTACCATGGTTACTGTCTCTGTATTGATGTAGGGATGGTTTACCATGGTTACTGTCTCTGTAGTGATGTAGGGATGGTTTACCATGGTTACTGTCTCCTCTGGAGTGATGTAGGGATGGTTTACCATTGTTTCTGTTTCTGTAGTGATGTAGGGATGGTTTACCATGGTTACTGTCTCCTCTGTAGTGATGTAGTGATGGTTTACCATGGTTACTGTCTCTGTAGTGATGTAGGGATGTGGTTACTGTCTCCTCTGGAGTGATGTAGGGATGGTTTACCATGGTTACTGTCTCCTCTGTAGTGATGTAGGGATGGTTTACCATGGTTACTGTCTCTGTAGTGATGTAGGGATGGTTTACCATGGTTACTGTCTCTGTAGTGATGTAGGGATGGTTTACCATGGTTACTGTCTCCTCTGTAGTGATGTAGGGATGGTTTACCATGGTTACTGTCTCCTCTGTAGTGATGTAGGGATGGTTTACCATGGTTACTGTCTCCTCTGTAGGGATGGTTTACCATGGTTACTGTCTCCTTTGTAGGGATGGTTTACCATGGTTACTGTCTCTGTAGTGATGAAGGGATGGTTTAGCATTGTTACTGTCTCTGGAGTGATGTAGGGATGGTTTACCATGGTTACTGTCTCTGTAGTGATGTAGGGATGGTTTACCATGGTTACTGTCTCCTCTGTAGGGATGGTTTACCATGGTTAGTGTCTCCTCTGTAGTGATGTAGGGATGGTTTACCATGGTTACTGTCTCTGTAGTGATGTAGGGATGGTTTACCATGGTTACTGTCTCTGTAGTGATGTAGGGATGGTTTAGCATGGTTACTGTCTCCTCTGTCGTGATGTAGGGATGGTTTACCATGGTTACTGATTCCTCTGTAGTGATGTAGGGATAGTTTACCATGGTTACTGTCTCTGTATTGATGTAGGGATGGTTTACCATGGTTACTGTCTCTGTAGTGATGTAGGGATGGTTTACCATGGTTACTGTCTACTCTGGAGAATGTAGGGATGGTTTACCATGGTTACTGTCTCCTCTGTAGTGATGTAGGGATGGTTTACCATGGTTGCTGTCTCCTCTGTAGTGATGTAGGGATGGTGTACCATGGTTACTGTCTCTGTAGTGATGTAGGGATGGTTTACCATTGTTTCTGTCTCTGTAGTGATGTAGGGATGGTTTACCATTGTTACTGTCTCCTCTGTAGTGATGTAGTGATGGTTTACCATGGTTACTGTCTCTGTAGTGATGTAGGGATGGTTTAACATGGTCACTGTCTCCTCTGGAGTGATGTAGGGATGGTTTACCATGGTTACTGTCTCCTCTGTAGTGATGTAGGGATGGTTTACCATGGTTACTGTCTCTGTAGTGATGTAGGGATGGTTTACCATGGTTACTGTCTCTGTAGTGATGTAGGGATGGTTTACCATGGTTACTGTCTCTGTAGTGATGTAGGGATGGTTTACCATGGTTACTGTCTCCTCTGTATTGATGTAGGGATGGTTTACCATGGTTACTGTCTCCTCTGTATTGATGTAGAGATGGTTTACCATGGTTACTGTCTCCTCTGGAGTGATGTAGGGATGGTTTACCATGGTTACTGTCTCCTCTGGAGTGATGTAGGGATGGTTTACCATGGTTACTGTCTCTGTAGTGATGTAGGGATGGTTTACCATGGTTACTGTCTCCTCTGGAGTGATGTAGGGATGGTTTACCATGGTTACTGTCTCTGTAGTGATGTAGGGATGTTTTACCATGGTTACTGTCTCTGTAGTGATGTAGGGATGGTTTACCATGGTTACTGTCTCCTCTGTAGGGATGGTTTACCATGGTTACTGTCTCTGTAGTGATGAAGGGATGGTTTAGTATGGTTACTGTCTCTGTAGTGATGTAGGGATGGTTTACCATGGTTACTGTCTCTGTAGTGTTGTAGGGATGGTTTACCATGGTTACTGTCTCTGTAGTGATGTAGGGATGGTTTACCATGGTTACTGTCTCTGGAGTGATGTAGGGATAGTTTAACATGGTTACTGACTCCTCTGTAGTGATGTAGGGCTGGTTTACCATGGTTACTGTCTCTGTATTGATGTAGGGATGGTTTACCATGGTTACTGTCTCCTCTGTAGTGATGTAGGGATGGTTTACCATTGTTACTGTCTCCTCTGTAGTGATGTAGGGATGGTTTACCATGGTTACTGTCTCTGTAGGGATGTAGGGATGGTTTACCATGGTTGCTGTCTCCTCTGTAGTGATGTAGGGATGGTTTACCATGGTTACTGTCTCCTCTGTAGTGATGTAGGGATGGTTTACCATGGTTACTGTCTCCTCTGTAGTGATGAAGGGATGGTTTAGCATGGTTACTGTCTCCTCTGGAGTGATGTAGGGATGGTTTACCATGGTTACTTTCTCCTCTGTAGTGATGTAGGGATGGTTTACCATGGTTACTGTCTCTGTAGTGATGTAGGGATGGTTTACCATGGTTACTGTCTCTGTAGTGATGTAGGGATGGTTTACCATGGTTACTGTCTCTGTAGTGATGTAGGGATGGTTTACCATGGTTACTGTCTCTGTAGTGATGTAGGGATGGTTTACCATGGTTACTGTCTCTGTAGTGATGTAGGGATGCTTTACCATGGTTACTGTCTCCTCTGTATTGATGTAGGGATGGTTTACCATGGTTACTGTCTCCTCTGGAGTGATGTAGGGATGGTTTACCATGGTTACTGTCTCCTCTGGAGTGATGTAGGGATGGTTTACCATGGTTACTGTCTCCTCTGTAGGAATGGTTTACCATGGTTACTATCTCTGTAGTGATGAAGGGATGGTTTAGCATGGTTACTGTCTCTGTAGTGATGTAGGGATGGTTTACCATGGTTACTGTCTCTGTAGTGATGTAGGGATGGTTTACCATGGTTACTGTCTCTGGAGTGATGTAGGGATAGTTTAACATGGTTACTGACTCCTCTGTAGTGATGTAGGGCTGGTTTACCATGGTTACTGTCTCTGTATTGATGTAGGGATGGTTTACCATGGTTACTGTCTCTGTATAAATGTAGGGATGGTTTACCATTGTTACTGTCTCATCTGTAGTGATGTAGGGATGGTGTACCATGGTTACTGTCTCTGTAGTGATGTAGGGATGGTTTACCATGGTTACTGTCTCCTCTGTAGTGATGTAGGGATGGTTTACCATGGTTACTGTCTCCTCTGGAGTGATGTAGGGATGGTTTACCATGGTTACTGTCTCCTCTGGAGTGATGTAGGGATGGTTTACCATGGTTACTGTCTCCTCTGTAGGAATGTAGAGATGATTTACCATGGTTACTGTCTCTGTAGTGATGTAGGGATGGTGTACCATGGTTACTATCTCCTCTGGAGTGATGTAGGGATGGTTTACCATGGTTACTGTCTCTGTAGTGATGTAGGGATGGTTTACCATGGTTACTGTCTCTGTAGTGATGTAGGGATGGTTTAGCATGGTTACTGTCTCCTCTGTAGTGATGTAGGGATGGTTTACCATGGTTACTGTCTCCTCTGTAGTGATGTAGGGATGGTTTACCATGGTTACTGTCTCTGTATTGATGTAGGGATGGTTTACCATGGTTACTGTCTCTGTAGTGATGTAGGGATGGTGTACCATGGTTACTATCTCCTCTGGAGTGATGTAGGGATGGTTTACCATGGTTACTGTCTCCTCTGTAGGGATGGTTTACCATGGTTACTGTCTCCTCTGTAGGGATGGTTTACCATGGTTACTGTCTCTGTAGTGATGAAGGGATGGTTTAGCATGGTTACTGTCTCTGTAGTGATGTAGGGATGGTTTACCATGGTTACTGTCTCTGTAGTGATGTAGGGATGGTTTACCATGGTTACTGACTCCTCTGTAGGGATGGTTTACCATGGTTACTGTCTCCTCTGTAGTGATGTAGGGATGGTTTACCATGGTTACTGTCTCTGTAGTGATGTAGGGATGGTTTACCATGGTTACTGTCTCTGTAGTGATGTAGGGATGGTTTAGCATGGTTACTGTCTCCTCTGTAGTGATGTAGGGATGGTTTACCATGGTTACTATCTCCTCTGTAGTGATGTAGGGATGGTTTACCATGGTTACTGTCTCTGTATTGATGTAGGGATGGTTTACCATGGTTACTGTCTCTGTAGTGATGTAGGGATGGTTTACCATGGTTACTGTCTCCTCTGGAGTGATGTAGGGATGGTTTACCATTGTTTCTGTTTCTGTAGTGATGTAGGGATGGTTTACCATGGTTACTGTCTCCTCTGTAGTGATGTAGTGATGGTTTACCATGGTTACTGTCTCTGTAGTGATGTAGGGATGTGGTTACTGTCTCCTCTGGAGTGATGTAGGGATGGTTTACCATGGTTACTGTCTCCTCTGTAGGGATGTAGGGATGGTTTACCATGGTTACTGTCTCTGTAGTGATGTAGGGATGGTTTACCATGGTTACTGTCTCCTCTGTAGGGATGGTTTACCATGGTTACTGTCTCCTTTGTAGGGATGGTTTACCATGGTTACTGTCTCTGTAGTGATGAAGGGATGGTTTAGCATGGTTACTGTCTCTGGAGTGATGTAGGGATGGTTTACCATGGTTACTGTCTCTGTAGTGATGTAGGGATGGTTTACCATGGTTACTGTCTCCTCTGTAGGGATGGTTTACCATGGTTACTGTCTCCTCTGTAGTGATGTAGGGATGGTTTACCATGGTTACTGTCTCTGTAGTGATGTAGGGATGGTTTACCATGGTTACTGTCTCTGTAGTGATGTAGGGATGGTTTAGCATGGTTACTGTCTCCTCTGTCGTTATGTAGGGATGGTTTACCATGGTTACTGATTGCTCTGTAGTGATGTAGGGATAGTTTACCATGGTTACTGTCTCTGTATTGATGTAGGGATGGTTTACCATGGTTACTGTCTCTGTAGTGATGTAGGGATGGTTTACCATGGTTACTGTCTCTGTAGTGATGTAGGGATGGTTTAGCATGGTTACTGTCTCCTCTGTAGTGATGTAGGGATGGTTTACCATGGTTACTGTCTCCTCTGTAGTGATGTAGGGATGGTTTACCATGGTTACTGTCTCTGTATTGATGTAGGGATGGTTTACCATGGTTACTGTCTCTGTAGTGATGTAGGGATGGTTTACCATGGTTACTGTCTCCTCTGGAGTGATGTAGGGATGGTTTACCATTGTTTCTGTTTCTGTAGTGATGTAGGGATGGTTTACCATTGTTTCTGTTTCTGTAGTGATGTAGGGATGGTTTACCATGGTTACTGTCTCCTCTGTAGTGATGTAGTGATGGTTTACCATGGTTACTGTCTCTGTAGTGATGTAGGGATGTGGTTACTGTCTCCTCTGGAGTGATGTAGGGATGGTTTACCATGGTTACTGTCTCCTCTGTAGTGATGTAGGGATGGTTTACCATGGTTACTGTCTCTGTAGTGATGTAGGGATGTGGTTACTGTCTCCTCTGGAGTGATGTAGGGATGGTTTACCATGGTTACTGTCTCCTCTGTAGTGATGTAGGGATGGTTTACCATGGTTACTGTCTCTGTAGTGATGTAGGGATGGTTTACCATGGTTACTGTCTCTGTAGTGATGTAGGGATGGTTTACCATGGTTACTGTCTCCTCTGTAGTGATGTAGGGATGGTTTACCATGGTTACTGTCTCCTCTGTAGTGATGTTGGGATGGTTTACCATGGTTACTGTCTCCTCTGTAGGGATGGTTTACCATGGTTACTGTCTCCTTTGTAGGGATGGTTTACCATGGTTACTGTCTCTGTAGTGATGAAGGGATGGTTTAGCATTGTTACTGTCTCTGGAGTGATGTAGGGATGGTTTACCATGGTTACTGTCTCTGTAGTGATGTAGGGATGGTTTACCATGGTTACTGTCTCCTCTGTAGGGATGGTTTACCATGGTTAGTGTCTCCTCTGTAGTGATGTAGGGATGGTTTACCATGGTTACTGTCACTGTAGTGATGTAGGGATGGTTTACCATGGTTACTGTCTCTGTAGTGATGTAGGGATGGTTTAGCATGATTACTGTCTCCTCTGTCGTGATGTAGGGATGGTTTACCATGGTTACTGATTCCTCTGTAGTGATGTAGGGATAGTTTACCATGGTTACTGTCTCTGTATTGATGTAGGGATGGTTTACCATGGTTACTGTCTCTGTAGTGATGTAGGGATGGTTTACCATGGTTACTGTCTACTCTGGAGAATGTAGGGATGGTTTACCATGGTTACTGTCTCCTCTGTAGTGATGTAGGGATGGTTTACCATGGTTACTGTCTCCTCTGTAGTGATGTAGGGATGGTTTACCATGGTTACTGTCTCTGTAGTGATGTAGGGATGGTTTACCATGGTTACTGTCTCTGTAGTGATGTAGGGATGGTTTACCATGGTTACTGTCTCTGTAGTGATGTAGGGATGGTTTACCATGGTTACTGTCTCCTCTGTATTGATGTAGGGATGGTTTACCATGGTTACTGTCTCCTCTGGAGTGATGTAGGGATGGTTTACCATGGTTACTGTCTCCTCTGGAGTGATGTAGGGATGGTTTACCATGGTTACTGTCTCTGTAGTGATGTAGGGATGGTTTACCATGGTTACTGTCTCTGTAGTGATGTAGGGATGTTTACCATGGTTACTATCTCCTCTGGAGTGATGTAGGGATGGTTTACCATGGTTACTGTCTCCTCTGTAGGGATGGTTTACCATGGTTACTGTCTCTGTAGTGATGAAGGGATGGTTTAGCATGGTTACTGTCTCTGTAGTGATGTAGGGATGGTTTACCATGGTTACTGTCTCTGTAGTGTTGTAGGGATGGTTTACCATGGTTACTGTCTCTGTAGTGATGTAGGGATGGTTTACCATGGTTACTGTCTCTGGAGTGATGTAGGGATAGTTTAACATGGTTACTGACTCCTCTGTAGTGATGTAGGGCTGGTTTACCATGGTTACTGTCTCTGTATTGATGTAGGGATGGTTTACCATGGTTACTGTCTCTGTAGTGATGTAGGGATGGTTTACCATTGTTACTGTCTCCTCTGTAGTGATGTAGGGATGGTTTACCATGGTTACTGTCTCTGTAGGGATGTAGGGATGGTTTACCATGGTTGCTGTCTCCTCTGTAGTGATGTAGGGATGGTTTACCATGGTTACTGTCTCCTCTGTAGTGATGTAGGGATGGTTTACCATGGTTACTGTCTCCTCTGTAGTGATGTAGGGATGGTTTACCATGGTTACTGTCTCCTCTGTAGTGATGAAGGGATGGTTTAGCATGGTTACTGTCTCCTCTGGAGTGATGTAGGGATGGTTTACCATGGTTACTGTCTCCTCTGTAGTGATGTAGGGATGGTTTACCATGGTTACTGTCTCTGTAGTGATGTAGGGATGGTTTACCATGGTTACTGTCTCTGTAGTGATGTAGGGATGGTTTACCATGGTTACTGTCTCTGTAGTGATGTAGGGATGGTTTACCATGGTTACTGTCTCTGTAGTGATGTAGGGATGGTTTACCATGGTTACTGTCTCTGTAGTGATGTAGGGATGGTTTACCATGGTTACTGTCTCCTCTGTATTGATGTAGGGATGGTTTACCATGGTTACTGTCTCCTCTGGAGTGATGTAGGGATGGTTTACCATGGTTACTGTCTCCTCTGGAGTGATGTAGGGATGGTTTACCATGGTTACTGTCTCTGTAGTGATGTAGGGATGGTTTACCATGGTTACTGTCTCTGTAGTGATGTAGGGATGTTTACCATGGTTACTATCTCCTCTGGAGTGATGTAGGGATGGTTTACCATGGTTACTGTCTCCTCTGTAGGGATGGTTTACCATGGTTACTGTCTCTGTAGTGATGAAGGGATGGTTTAGCATGGTTACTGTCTCTGTAGTGATGTAGGGATGGTTTACCATTGTTTCTGTCTCTGTAGTGATGTAGGGATGGTTTACCATTGTTACTGTCTCCTCTGTAGTGATGTAGTGATGGTTTACCATGGTTACTGTCTCTGTAGTGATGTAGGGATGGTTTACCATGGTTACTGTCTCCTCTGTAGTGATGTAGGGATGGTATACCATGGTTACTGTCTCTGTAGTGATGTAGGGATGGTTTACCATGGTTACTGTCTCTGTAGTGCATGTAGGGATGGTTTACCATGGTTACTGTCTCTGTAGTGATGTAGGGATGGTTTACCATGGTTACTGTCTCTGTAGTGATGTAGGGATGGTTTACCCCGGGGACCTGGTTACTGTCTCCTCTGGAGTGATGTAGGAATGGTTTACCATGGTTACTGTCTCCTCTGGAGTGATGTAGGGATGGTTTACCATGGTTACTGTCTCTGTAGTGATGTAGGGATGGTTTACCATGGTTACTGTCTCTGTAGTGATGTAGGGATGTTTACCATGGTTACTATCTCCTCTGGAGTGATGTAGGGATGGTTTACCATGGTTACTGTCTCCTCTGTAGGGATGGTTTACCATGGTTACTGTCTCTGTAGTGATGAAGGGATGGTTTAGCATGGTTACTGTCTCTGTAGTGATGTAGGGATGGTTTACCATGGTTACTGTCTCTGTAGTGTTGTAGGGATGGTTTACCATGGTTACTGTCTCTGTAGTGATGTAGGGATGGTTTACCATGGTTACTGTCTCCTCTGTATTGATGTAGGGATGGTTTACCATGGTTACTGTCTCCTCTGGAGTGATGTAGGGATGGTTTACCATGGTTACTGTCTCCTCTGGAGTGATGTAGGGATGGTTTACCATGGTTACTGTCTCTGTAGTGATGTAGGGATGGTTTACCATGGTTACTGTCTCTGTAGTGATGTAGGGATGTTTACCATGGTTACTATCTCCTCTGGAGTGATGTAGGGATGGTTTACCATGGTTACTGTCTCCTCTGTAGGGATGGTTTACCATGGTTACTGTCTCTGTAGTGATGAAGGGATGGTTTAGCATGGTTACTGTCTCTGTAGTGATGTAGGGATGGTTTACCATGGTTACTGTCTCTGTAGTGTTGTAGGGATGGTTTACCATGGTTACTGTCTCTGTAGTGATGTAGGGATGGTTTACCATGGTTACTGTCTCTGGAGTGATGTAGGGATAGTTTAACATGGTTACTGACTCCTCTGTAGTGATGTAGGGCTGGTTTACCATGGTTACTGTCTCTGTATTGATGTAGGGATGGTTTACCATGGTTACTGTCTCTGTAGTGATGTAGGGATGGTTTACCATGGTTACTGTCTCTGTAGGGATGTAGGGATGGTTTACCATGGTTGCTGTCTCCTCTGTAGTGATGTAGGGATGGTTTACCATGGTTACTGTCTCCTCTGTAGTGATGTAGGGATGGTTTACCATGGTTACTGTCTCCTCTGTAGTGATGTAGGGATGGTTTACCATGGTTACTGTCTCCTCTGTAGTGATGAAGGGATGGTTTAGCATGGTTACTGTCTCCTCTGGAGTGATGTAGGGATGGTTTACCATGGTTACTGTCTCCTCTGTAGTGATGTAGGGATGGTTTACCATGGTTACTGTCTCTGTAGTGATGTAGGGATGGTTTACCATGGTTACTGTCTCTGTAGTGATGTAGGGATGGTTTACCATGGTTACTGTCTCTGTAGTGATGTAGGGATGGTTTACCATGGTTACTGTCTCTGTAGGGATGTAGGGATGGTTTACCATGGTTACTGTCTCTGTAGTGATGTAGGGATGGTTTACCATGGTTACTGTCTCCTCTGTATTGATGTAGGGATGGTTTACCATGGTTACTGTCTCCTCTGGAGTGATGTAGGAATGGTTTACCATGGTTACTGTCTCCTCTGGAGTGATGTAGGGATGGTTTACCATGGTTACTGTCTCTGTAGTGATGTAGGGATGGTTTACCATGGTTACTGTCTCTGTAGTGATGTAGGGATGTTTACCATGGTTACTATCTCCTCTGGAGTGATGTAGGGATGGTTTACCATGGTTACTGTCTCCTCTGTAGGGATGGTTTACCATGGTTACTGTCTCTGTAGTGATGAAGGGATGGTTTAGCATGGTTACTGTCTCTGTAGTGATGTAGGGATGGTTTACCATGGTTACTGTCTCTGTAGTGTTGTAGGGATGGTTTACCATGGTTACTGTCTCTGTAGTGATGTAGGGATGGTTTACCATGGTTACTGTCTCTGGAGTGATGTAGGGATAGTTTAACATGGTTACTGACTCCTCTGTAGTGATGTAGGGCTGGTTTACCATGGTTACTGTCTCTGTATTGATGTAGGGATGGTTTACCATGGTTACTGTCTCTGTAGTGATGTAGGGATGGTTTACCATTGTTACTGTCTCCTCTGTAGTGATGTAGGGATGGTTTACCATGGTTACTGTCTCTGTAGGGATGTAGGGATGGTTTACCATGGTTGCTGTCTCCTCTGTAGTGATGTAGGGATGGTTTACCATGGTTACTGTCTCCTCTGTAGTGATGGTTTACCATGGTTACTGTCTCCTCTGTAGTGATGAAGGGATGGTTTAGCATGGTTACTGTCTCCTCTGGAGTGATGTAGGGATGGTTTACCATGGTTACTGTCTCCTCTGTAGTGATGTAGGGATGGTTTACCATGGTTACTGTCTCTGTAGTGATGTAGGGATGGTTTACCATGGTTACTGTCTCTGTAGTGATGTAGGGATGGTTTACCATGGTTACTGTCTCTGTAGTGATGTAGGGATGGTTTACCATGGTTACTGTCTCTGTAGTGATGTAGGGATGGTTTACCATGGTTACTGTCTCTGTAGTGATGTAGGGATGGTTTACCATGGTTACTGTCTCCTCTGTATTGATGTAGGGATGGTTTACCATGGTTACTGTCTCCTCTGGAGTGATGTAGGGATGGTTTACCATGGTTACTGTCTCCTCTGGAGTGATGTAGGGATGGTTTACCATGGTTACTGTCTCTGTAGTGATGTAGGGATGGTTTACCATGGTTACTGTCTCTGTAGTGATGTAGGGATGTTTACCATGGTTACTATCTCCTCTGGAGTGATGTAGGGATGGTTTACCATGGTTACTGTCTCCTCTGTAGGGATGGTTTACCATGGTTACTGTCTCTGTAGTGATGAAGGGATGGTTTAGCATGGTTACTGTCTCTGTAGTGATGTAGGGATGGTTTACCATGGTTACTGTCTCTGTAGTGTTGTAGGGATGGTTTACCATGGTTACTGTCTCTGTAGTGATGTAGGGATGGTTTACCATGGTTACTGTCTCTGGAGTGATGTAGGGATAGTTTAACATGGTTACTGACTCCTCTGTAGTGATGTAGGGCTGGTTTACAATGGTTACTGTCTCTGTAATGATGTAGGGATGGTTTACCATGGTTACTGTCTCTGTAGTGATGTAGGGATGGTTTACCATTGTTACTGTCTCCTCTGTAGTGATGTAGGGATGGTTTACCATGGTTACTGTCTCTGTAGTGATGTAGGGATGGTTTACCATGGTTACTGTCTCCTCTGTAGTGATGAAGGGATGGTTTAGCATGGTTACTGTCTCCTCTGGAGTGATGTAGGGATGGTTTACCATGGTTACTGTCTCCTCTGTAGTGATGTAGGGATGGTTTACCATGGTTACTGTCTCTGTAGTGATGTAGGGATGGTTTACCATGGTTACTGTCTCTGTAGTGATGTAGGGATGGTTTACCATGGTTACTGTCTCTGTAGTGATGTAGGGATGGTTTACCATGGTTACTGTCTCTGTAGTGATGTAGGGATGGTTTACCATGGTTACTGTCTCTGTAGTGATGTAGGGATGGTTTACCATGGTTACTGTCTCCTCTGTATTGATGTAGGGATGGTTTACCATGGTTACTGTCTCCTCTGGAGTGATGTAGGGATGGTTTACCATGGTTACTGTCTCCTCTGGAGTGATGTAGGGATGGTTTACCATGGTTACTGTCTCTGTAGTGATGTAGGGATGGTTTACCATGGTTACTGTCTCTGTAGTGATGTAGGGATGTTTACCATGGTTACTATCTCCTCTGGAGTGATGTAGGGATGGTTTACCATGGTTACTGTCTCCTCTGTAGGGATGGTTTACCATGGTTACTGTCTCTGTAGTGATGAAGGGATGGTTTAGCATGGTTACTGTCTCTGTAGTGATGTAGGGATGGTTTACCATGGTTACTGTCTCTGTAGTGTTGTAGGGATGGTTTACCATGGTTACTGTCTCTGTAGTGATGTAGGGATGGTTTACCATGGTTACTGTCTCTGGAGTGATGTAGGGATAGTTTAACATGGTTACTGACTCCTCTGTAGTGATGTAGGGCTGGTTTACCATGGTTACTGTCTCTGTAATGATGTAGGGATGGTTTACCATGGTTACCGTCTCTGTAGTGATGTAGGGATGGTTTACCATTGTTACTGTCTCCTCTGTAGTGATGTAGGGATGGTTTACCATGGTTACTGTCTCTGTAGGGATGTAGGGATGGTTTACCATGGTTGCTGTCTCCTCTGTAGTGATGTAGGGATGGTTTACCATGGTTACTGTCTCCTCTGTAGTGATGTAGGGATGGTTTACCATGGTTACTGTCTCCTCTGTAGTGATGAAGGGATGGTTTAGCATGGTTACTGTCTCTGTAGTGATGAAGGGATGTTTTACCATGGTTGCTGTCTCCTCTGTAGGGATGGTTTACCATGGTTACTGTCTGTGTAGTGATGAAGGGATGGTTTACTATGGTTACTGTCTCTGTATTGATATAGGGATGGTTTACCATGTTTACTGTCTCTGTAGTGATGTAGGGATGGTTACCATGGTTACTGTCTCCTCTGTAGTGATGTAGGGATGGTTTACCATGGTTACTGTCTCTGTAGTGATGTAGGGATGGTTTACCATGGTTACTGTCTCCTCTGTAGTGAAGTAGGGATGGTTTAGCATGGTTACTGTCTCCTCTGTAGTGATGTAGGGATGGTTTACCATGGTTACTGTCTCCTCTGTAGTGATGTAGGGATGGTTTACCATGGTTACTGTCTCTGTAGTGATGTAAGGATGGTTTACCATGGTTACTGTCTCCTCTGTAGTGATGTAGGGATGGTTTAGCATGGTTACTGTCTCCTCTTTAGTGATGTAGGGATGGTTTACCATGGTTACTGTCTCTGTAGTGATGTAGGGATGGTTTACCATGGTTGCTGTCTCCTCTATAGTGATGTAGGGATGGTTTACCATGGTTACTGTTTCCTCTGTAGTGATGTAGGGATGGTTTACCATGGTTACTGTCTCTGTAGTGATGTAGGGATGGTTTACCATGGTTACTGTCTCTGTAGTGATGTAGGGATGGTTTACCATGGTTGCTGTCTCCTCTGTAGTGATGTAGGGATGGTTTAGCATGGTTACTGTCTCCTCTGTAGTTATGTAGGGATGGTTTAACATGGTTACTGTCTCCTCTGTAGTGATGTAGGGATGGTTTACCATGGTTACTGTCTCCTCTGTAGTGATTTAGGGATGGTGTACCATGGTTACTGTCTCCTCTGTAGTGATGTAGGGATGGTTTACCATGGTTACTGTCTCCTCTGGAGTGATGTAGGGATGGTTTACCATGGTTACTGTCTCCTCTGTAGGAATGTAGAGATGCTTTACCATGGTTACTGTCTCTGTAGTGATGTAGGGATGGTTTACCATGGTTACTATCTCCTCTGGAGTGATGTAGGGATGGTTTACCATGGTTACTGTCTCCTCTGTAGTGATGTAGGGATGGTTTACCATGGTTACTGTCTCTGTAGTGATGCAGGGATGGTTTACCATTGTTACTGTCTCTGTAGTGATATAGGGATGGTTTACCATGGTTACTGTCTCTGTAGTGATGTAGGGATGGTTTAGCATGGTTATTGTCTCCTCTGGAGTGATGTAGGGATGGTTTACCATGGTTACTGTCTCCTCTGTAGTGATGTAGGGATGGTATAGCATGGTTACTGTCTCTGTAGTGATGTAGGGATGGTTTACCATGGTTACTATCTCTGTAGTGATGTAGGGATGGTTTACCATGGTTACTGTCTCTGTAGTGATGTAGGGATGGTTTACCATTGTTACTGTCTCCTCTGTAGTGATGTAGGGATGGTTTACCATGGTTACTGTCTCCTCTGGAGTGATGTAGGGATGGTTTACCATGGTTACTGTCTCCTCTGGAGTGATGTAGGGATGGTTTACCATGGTTACCTGTCTCCTCTGTAGGAATGTAGAGATGCTTTACCATGGTTACTGTCTCTGTAGTGATGTAGGGATGGTGTACCATGGTTACTATCTCCTCTGGAGTGATGTAGGGATGGTTTACCATGGTTACTGTCTCCTCTGTAGTGATGTAGGGATGGTTTACCATGGTTACTGTCTCTGTAGTGATGTAGGGATGATTTACCATTGTTACTGTCTCTGTAGTGATATAGGGATGGTTTACCATGGTTACTGTCTCTGTAGTGATGTAGGGATGGTTTAGCATGGTTATTGTCTCCTCTGGAGTTATGTAGGGATGGTTTACCATGGTTACTGTCTCCTCTGTAGTGATGTAGGGATGGTATAGCATGGTTACTGTCTCTGTAGTGATGTAGGGATGGTTTACCATGGTTACTATCTCTGTAGTGATGTAGGGATGGTTTACCATGGTTACTGTCTCTGTAGTGATGTAGTGATGGTTTACCATTGTTACTGTCTCCTCTGTAGTGATGTAGGGATGGTTTACCATGGTTACTGTCTCCTCTGGAGTGATGTAGGGATGGTTTACCATGGTTACTGTCTCCTCTGGAGTGATGTAGGGATGGTTTACCATGGTTACTGTCTCCTCTGTAGGAATGTAGAGATGCTTTACCATGGTTACTGTCTCTGTAGTGATGTAGGGATGGTGTACCATGGTTACTATCTCCTCTGGAGTGATGTAGGGATGGTTTACCATGGTTACTGTCTCCTCTGTAGGGATGGTTTACCATGGTTACTGTCTCCTCTGTAGTGATGTAGGGATGGTTTACCATGGTTACTGTCTCTGTAGTGATGTAGGGATGGTTTAACATGGTTACTGTCTCTGTAGTGATGTAGGGATGGTTTAGCATGGTTACTGTCTCCTCTGTAGTGATGTAGGGATGGTTTACCATGGTTACTGTCTCCTCTGTAGTGATGTAGGGATGGTTTACCATGGTTACTGTCTCTGTATTGATGTAGGGATGGTTTACCATGGTTACTGTCTCTGTTGTGATGTAGGGATGGTTTACCATGGTTACTGTCTCCTCTGTAGTGATGGTTTACCATGGTTACTGTCTCTGTAGTGATGTAGGGATGGTTTAACATGGTTACTGTCTCCTCTGGAGTTATGTAGGGATGGTTTACCATGGTTACTGTCTCCTCTGTAGTGATGTAGGGATGGTTTACCATGGTTACTGTCTCTGTAGTGATGTAGGGATGGTTTACCATGGTTACTGTCTCTGTAGTGATGTAGGGATGGTTTACCATGGTTACTGTCTCTGTAGTGATGTAGGGATGGTTTACCATGGTTACTGTCTCTGTAGTGATGTAGGGATGGTTTACCATGGTTACTGTCTCTGTAGTGATGTAGGGATGGTTTACCATGGTTACTGTCTCCTCTGTATTGATGTAGGGATGGTTTACCATGGTTACTGTCTCCTCTGGAGTGATGTAGGGATGGTTTACCATGGTTACTGTCTCCTCTGGAGTGATGTAGGGATGGTTTACCATGGTTACTGTCTCTGTAGTGATGTAGGGATGGTTTACCATGGTTACTGTCTCTGTAGTGATGTAGGGATGTTTACCATGGTTACTATCTCCTCTGGAGTGATGTAGGGATGGTTTACCATGGTTACTGTCTCCTCTGTAGGGATGGTTTACCATGGTTACTGTCTCTGTAGTGATGAAGGGATGGTTTAGCATGGTTACTGTCTCTGTAGTGATGTAGGGATGGTTTACCATGGTTACTGTCTCTGTAGTGTTGTAGGGATGGTTTACCATGGTTACTGTCTCTGTAGTGATGTAGGGATGGTTTACCATGGTTACTGTCTCTGGAGTGATGTAGGGATAGTTTAACATGGTTACTGACTCCTCTGTAGTGATGTAGGGCTGGTTTACCATGGTTACTGTCTCTGTAATGATGTAGGGATGGTTTACCATGGTTACTGTCTCTGTAGTGATGTAGGGATGGTTTACCATTGTTACTGTCTCCTCTGTAGTGATGTAGGGATGGTTTACCATGGTTACTGTCTCTGTAGGGATGTAGGGATGGTTTACCATGGTTGCTGTCTCCTCTGTAGTGATGTAGGGATGGTTTACCATGGTTACTGTCTCCTCTGTAGTGATGTAGGGATGGTTTACCATGGTTACTGTCTCCTCTGTAGTGATGAAGGGATGGTTTAGCATGGTTACTGTCTCTGTAGTGATGAAGGGATGTTTTACCATGGTTACTGTCTCCTCTGTAGGGATGGTTTACCATGGTTACTGTCTGTGTAGTGATGAAGGGATGGTTTACTATGGTTACTGTCTCTGTATTGATATAGGGATGGTTTACCATGTTTACTGTCTCTGTAGTGATGTAGGGATGGTTACCATGGTTACTGTCTCCTCTGTAGTGATGTAGGGATGGTTTACCATGGTTACTGTCTCTGTAGTGATGTAGGGATGGTTTACCATGGTTACTGTCTCCTCTGTAGTGAAGTAGGGATGGTTTAGCATGGTTACTGTCTCCTCTGTAGTGATGTAGGGATGGTTTACCATGGTTACTGTCTCCTCTGTAGTGATGTAGGGATGGTTTACCATGGTTACTGTCTCTGTAGTGATGTAAGGATGGTTTACCATGGTTACTGTCTCCTCTGTAGTGATGTAGGGATGGTTTAGCATGGTTACTGTCTCCTCTTTAGTGATGTAGGGATGGTTTACCATGGTTACTGTCTCTGTAGTGATGTAGGGATGGTTTACCATGGTTGCTGTCTCCTCTATAGTGATGTAGGGATGGTTTACCATGGTTACTGTTTCCTCTGTAGTGATGTAGGGATGGTTTACCATGGTTACTGTCTCTGTAGTGATGTAGGGATGGTTTACCATGGTTACTGTCTCTGTAGTGATGTAGGGATGGTTTACCATGGTTGCTGTCTCCTCTGTAGTGATGTAGGGATGGTTTAGCATGGTTACTGTCTCCTCTGTAGTTATGTAGGGATGGTTTAACATGGTTACTGTCTCCTCTGTAGTGATGTAGGGATGGTTTACCATGGTTACTGTCTCCTCTGTAGTGATTTAGGGATGGTGTACCATGGTTACTGTCTCCTCTGTAGTGATGTAGGGATGGTTTACCATGGTTACTGTCTCCTCTGGAGTGATGTAGGGATGGTTTACCATGGTTACTGTCTCCTCTGTAGGAATGTAGAGATGCTTTACCATGGTTACTGTCTCTGTAGTGATGTAGGGATGGTGTACCATGGTTACTATCTCCTCTGGAGTGATGTAGGGATGGTTTACCATGGTTACTGTCTCCTCTGTAGTGATGTAGGGATGGTTTACCATGGTTACTGTCTCTGTAGTGATGCAGGGATGGTTTACCATTGTTACTGTCTCTGTAGTGATATAGGGATGGTTTACCATGGTTACTGTCTCTGTAGTGATGTAGGGATGGTTTAGCATGGTTATTGTCTCCTCTGGAGTGATGTAGGGATGGTTTACCATGGTTACTGTCTCCTCTGTAGTGATGTAGGGATGGTATAGCATGGTTACTGTCTCTGTAGTGATGTAGGGATGGTTTACCATGGTTACTATCTCTGTAGTGATGTAGGGATGGTTTACCATGGTTACTGTCTCTGTAGTGATGTAGGGATGGTTTACCATTGTTACTGTCTCCTCTGTAGTGATGTAGGGATGGTTTACCATGGTTACTGTCTCCTCTGGAGTGATGTAGGGATGGTTTACCATGGTTACTGTCTCCTCTGGAGTGATGTAGGGATGGTTTACCATGGTTACTGTCTCCTCTGTAGGAATGTAGAGATGCTTTACCATGGTTACTGTCTCTGTAGTGATGTAGGGATGGTGTACCATGGTTACTATCTCCTCTGGAGTGATGTAGGGATGGTTTACCATGGTTACTGTCTCCTCTGTAGGGATGGTTTACCATGGTTACTGTCTCCTCTGTAGTGATGTAGGGATGGTTTACCATGGTTACTGTCTCTGTAGTGATGTAGGGATGGTTTAACATGGTTACTGTCTCTGTAGTGATGTAGGGATGGTTTAGCATGGTTACTGTCTCCTCTGTAGTGATGTAGGGATGGTTTACCATGGTTACTGTCTCCTCTGTAGTGATGTAGGGATGGTTTACCATGGTTACTGTCTCTGTATTGATGTAGGGATGGTTTACCATGGTTACTGTCTCTGTTGTGATGTAGGGATGGTTTACCATGGTTACTGTCTCCTCTGTAGTGATGGTTTACCATGGTTACTGTCTCTGTAGTGATGTAGGGATGGTTTAACATGGTTACTGTCTCCTCTGGAGTTATGTAGGGATGGTTTACCATGGTTACTGTCTCCTCTGTAGTGATGTAGGGATGGTTTACCATGGTTACTGTCTCTGTAGTGATGTAGGGATGGTTTACCATGGTTACTGTCTCTGTAGTGATGTAGGGATGGTTTACCATGGTTACTATCTCTGTAGTGATGTAGGGATGGTTTACCATGGTTACTGTCTCTGTAGTGATGTAGGGATGGTTTACCATGGTTACTGTCTCCTCTGGAGTGATGTAGGGATGGTTTACCATGGTTACTGTCTCCTCTGGAGTGATGTAGGGATGGTTTACCATGGTTACTGTCTCCTCCAAAAGGAATGTAGAGATGGTTTACCATGGTTACTGTCTCTGTAGTGATGTAGGGAGGGTGTACCATGGTTACTATCTCCTCTGGAGTGATGTAGGGATGGTTTACCATGGTTACTGTGTACTCTGTAGGGATGGTTTACCATGGTTACTGTCTCCTCTGTAGGGATGGTTTACCATGGTTACTGTCTCTGTAGTGATGAAGGGATGGTTTAGCATGGTTACTGTCTCTGTAGTGATGTAGGGATGGTTTACCATGGTTACTGTCTCCTCTGTAGGGATGGTTTACCATGGTTACTGTCTGCTCTGTAGTGATTTAGGGATGGTTTACCATGGTTACTGTCTCTGTAGTGATGTAGGGATGGTTTACCATGGTTACTCTTTCTGTAGTGATGTAGGGATGGTTTAGCATGGTTACTGTCTCCTCTGTAGTGATGTAGGGATGGTTTACCATGGTTACTGTCTCATCTGTAGTGATGTAGGGATGGTTTACCATGGTTACTGTCTCTGTAGTGATGTAGGGATGGTTTACCATGGTTACTGTCTCCTCTGTAGTGATTTAGGGATGGTTTACCATGGTTACTGTCTCTGTAGTGATGTAGGGATGGTTTAGCATGGTTACTGTCTCCTCTGTAGTGATGTAGGGATGGTTTACCATGGTTACTGTCTCATCTGTAGTGATGTAGGGATGGTTTACCATGGTTACTATCTCTGTAGTGATGTAGGGATGGTTTACCATGGTTACTGTATCTGTAGTGATGTAGGGATGGTTTACCATGGTTACTGTCTCCTCTGTATTGATGTAGGGATGGTTTACCATGGTTACTGTCTCCTCTGGAGTTATGTAGGGATGGTTTACCATGGTTACTGTCTCCTCTGGAGTGATGTAGGGATGGTTTACCATGGTTACTGTCTCCTCTGTAGGAATGTAGAGATGGTTTACCATGGTTACTGTCTCTGTAGTGATGTAGGGATGGTTTACCATGGTTACTATCTCCTCTGGAGTGATGTAGGGATGGTTTACCATGGTTACTGTCTCCTCTGTAGGGATGGTTTACCATGGTTACTGTCTCTGTAGTGATGAAGGGATGGTTTAGCATGGTTACTGTCTCTGTAGTGATGTAGGGATGGTTTACCATGGTTACTGTCTCTGTAGTGATGTAGGGATGGTTTACCATGGTTACTGTCTCTGTAGTGATGTAGGGATGGTTTAACATGGTTACTGTCTCCTCTGTAGTGATGGTTTACCATGGTTACTGTCTCTGTAGTGATGTAGGGATGGTTTACCATGGTTACTGTCTCCTCTGGAGTTATGTAGGGATGGTTTACCATGGTTACTGTCTCCTCTGGAGTGATGTAGGGATGGTTTACCATGGTTACTGTCTCCTCTGTAGGAATGTAGAGATGGTTTACCATGGTTACTGTCTCTGTAGTGATGTAGGGATGGTTTACCATGGTTACTATCTCCTCTGGAGTGATGTAGGGATGGTTTACCATGGTTACTGTCTCCTCTGTAGGGATGGTTTACCATGGTTACTGTCTCTGTAGTGATGAAGGGATGGTTTGCATGGTTACTGTCTCTGTAGTGATGTAGGGATGGTTTACCATGGTTACTGTCTCTGTAGTGATGTAGGGATGGTTTACCATGGTTACTGTCTCTGTAGTGATGTAGGGATGGTTTAACATGGTTACTGTCTCCTCTGTAGTGATGTAGGGATGGTTTACCATGGTTACTGTCTCTGTAGTGATGTAGGGATGGTTTACCATGGTTACTGTCTCTGTAGTGATGTAGGGATGGTTTACCATGGTTACTGTCTCCTCTGTAGTGATGTAGGGATGGTTTACCATGGTTACTGTCTCCTCTGTAGTGATGTAGGGATGGTTTACCATGGTTACTGTCTCCTCTGTAGTGATGTAGGGATGGTTTACCATGGTTACTGACTCCTCTGTAGTGATGTAGGGATGGTTTACCATGGTTACTGTCTCTGTATTGATGTAGTGATGGTTTACCATGGTTACTGTCTCTGTAGTGATGTAGGGATGGTTTACCATGGTTACTGTCTCCTCTGTAGTGATGTAGGGATGGTTTACCATGGTTACTGTCTCTGTAGGGATGTAGGGATGGTTTACCATGGTTGCTGTCTCCTCTGTAGTGATGTAAGGATGGTGTACCATGGTTACTGTCTCCTCTGTAGTGATGTAGGGATGGTGTACCATGGTTACTGTCTCCTCTGTATTGATGTAGGGATGGTTTACCATGGTTACTGTCTCCTCTGTAGTGATGTAGGGATGGTTTACCATGGTAACTGTCTCTGTAGTGATGTAGGGATGGTTTACCATGGTTACTGTCTCCTCTGGAATGATGTAGGGATGGTTTACCATGGTTACTGTCTCCTCTGGAGTGATGTAGGGATGGTTTACCATGGTTACTATCTCCTCTGGAGTTATGTAGGGATGGTTTACCATGGTTACTGTCTCCTCTGTAGGGATGGTTTAACATGGTTACTGTCTCCTCTGTAGTGATGTAGGGATGGTTTACCATGGTTACTGTCTCCTCTGTAGTGATGTAGGGATGGTGTACCATGGTTACTGTCTCCTCTGTAGTGATGTAGGGATGGTGTACCATGGTTACTGTCACCTCTGTAGTGATGTAGGGATGGTTTACCATGGTTACTGTCTCCTCTGTATTGATGTAGGGATGGTTTAGCATGGTTACTGTCTCCTCCTTAGTGATGTAGGGATGGTTTACCATGGTTACTGTCTCCTCTGTAGTGATGTAGGGATGGTTTACCATGGTTACTGTCTCTGTATTGATGGAGGGATGGTTTACCATGGTTACTGTCTATTTAGTGATGTAGGGATGGTTTACCATGGTTACTGTCTCCTCTGGAGTGATGTAGGGATGGTTTACCATGGTTACTGTCTCTGTAGTGATGTAGGGATGGTTTACCATGGTTACTGTCTCCTCTGTAGTGATGTAGGGATGGTTTACCATGGTTACTGTCTCCTCTGTAGTGATGTAGGGATGGTTTACCATGGTTACTGTCTCCTCTGTAGTGATGTAGTGATGGTTTACCATGGTTACTGTCTCTGTAGTGATGTAGGGATGGTTTAACATGGTTACTGTCTCTGTAGTGATGTAGGGATGGTTTACCATGGTTACTGTCTCCTCTGTATTGATGTAGGGATGGTTTACCATGGTTACTGTCTCCTCTGGAGTTATGTAGGGATGGTTTACCATGGTTACTGTCTCCTCTGGAGTGATGTAGGGATGGTTTACCATGGTTACTGTCTCCTCTGTAGGAATGTAGAGATGGTTTACCATGGTTACTGTCTCTGTAGTGATGTAGGGATGGTTTACCATGGTTACTATCTCCTCTGGAGTGATGTAGGGATGGTTTACCATGGTTACTGTCTCCTCTGTAGGGATGGTTTACCATGGTTACTGTCTCTGTAGTGATGAAGGGATGGTTTAGCATGGTTACTGTCTCTGTAGTGATGTAGGGATGGTTTACCATGGTTACTGTCTCTGTAGTGATGTAGGGATGGTTTACCATGGTTACTGTCTCTGTAGTGATGTAGGGATGGTTTAACATGGTTACTGTCTCCTCTGTAGTGATGTAGGGATGGTTTACCATGGTTACTGTCTCTGTAGTGATGTAGGGATGGTTTACCATGGTTACTGTCTCCTCTGGAGTTATGTAGGGATGGTTTACCATGGTTACTGTCTCCTCTGGAGTGATGTAGGGATGGTTTACCATGGTTACTGTCTCCTCTGTAGGAATGTAGAGATGGTTTACCATGGTTACTGTCTCTGTAGTGATGTAGGGATGGTTTACCATGGTTACTGTCTCCTCTGGAATGATGTAGGGATGGTTTACCATGGTTACTGTCTCCTCTGGAGTGATGTAGGGATGGTTTACCATGGTTACTATCTCCTCTGGAGTTATGTAGGGATGGTTTACCATGGTTACTGTCTCCTCTGTAGGGATGGTTTAACATGGTTACTGCCTCCTCTGTAGTGATGTAGGGATGGTTTACCATGGTTACTGTCTCCTCTGTAGTGATGTAGGGATGGTGTACCATGGTTACTGTCTCCTCTGTAGTGATGTAGGGATGGTGTACCATGGTTACTGTCTCCTCTGTAGTGATGTAGGGATGGTTTACCATGGTTACTGTCTCCTCTGTATTGATGTAGGGATGGTTTAGCATGGTTACTGTCTCCTCTGTAGTGATGTAGGGATGGTTTACCATGGTTATTGTCTCCTCTGTAGTGATGTAGGGATGGTTTACCATGGTTACTGTCTCTGTATTGATGGAGGGATGGTTTACCATGGTTACTGTCTATTTAGTGATGTAGGGATGGTTTACCATGGTTACTGTCTCCTCTGGAGTGATGTAGGGATGGTTTACCATTGTTTCTGTCTCTGTAGTGATGTAGGGATGGTTTACCATGGTTACTGTCTCATCTGTAGTGATGTAGTGATGGTTTACCATGGTTACTGTCTCTGTAGTGATGTAGGGATGGTTTAACATGGTTACTGTCTCCTCTGGAGTGATGTAGGGATGGTTTACCATGGTTACTGTCTCCTCTGTAGTGATGTAGGGATGGTTTACCATGGTTACTGTCTCTGTAGTGATGTAGGGATGGTTTACCATGGTTACTGTCTCTGTAGTGATGTAGGGATGGTTTACCATGGTTACTGTCTCTGTAGTGATGTAGGGATGGTTTACCATGGTTACTGTCTCCTCTGTAGTGATGTAGGGATGGTTTACCATGGTTACTGTCTCCTCTGTAGTGATGTAGGGATGGTTTACCATGGTTACTGACTCCTCTGTAGTGATGTAGGGATGGTTTACCATGGTTACTGTCTCTGTATTGATGTAGGGATGGTTTACCATGGTTACTGTCTCTGTAGTGATGTAGGGATGGTTTACCATGGTTACTGTCTCCTCTGTAGTGATGTAGGGATGGTTTACCATGGTTACTGTCTCTGTAGGGATGTAGGGATGGTTTACCATGGTTGCTGTCTCCTCTGTAGTGATGTAAGGATGGTGTACAATGGTTACTGTCTCCTCTGTAGTGATGTAGGGATGGTGTACCATGGTTACTGTCTCCTCTGTATTGATGTAAGGATGGTTTACCATGGTTACTGTCTCCTCTGTAGTGATGTAGGGATGGTTTACCATGGTAACTGTCTCTGTATTGATGTAGGGATGGTTTACCATGGTTACTGTCTCCTCTGGAGTGATGTAGGGATGGTTTACCATGGTTACTGTCTCCTCTGGAGTGATGTAGGGATGGTTTACCATGGTTACTATCTCCTCTGGAGTTATGTAGGGATGGTTTACCATGGTTACTGTCTCCTCTGTAGGGATGGTTTAACATGGTTACTGTCTCCTCTGTAGTGATGTAGGGATGGTTTACCATGGTTACTGTCTCCTCTGTAGTGATGTAGGGATGGTGTACCATGGTTACTGTCTCCTCTGTAGTGATGTAGGGATGGTTTACCATGGTTACTGTCTCCTCTGTAGTGATGTAGGGATGGTTTACCATGGTTACTGTCTCCTCGGTGGTGAGCCTGACTGTAGGAGGGATGGTTTACCATGGTTACTGTCTCCTCTGTAGTGATGTAGGGATGGTTTACCATGGTTACTGTCTCTGTAGTGATGTAGGGATGGTTTACCATGGTTACTGTCTCTGTAGTGATGTAGGGATGGTTTACCATGGTTACTGTCTCCTCTGGAGGGATGTAGGGATGGTTTACCATTGTTTCTGTCTCTGTAGTGATGTAGGGATGGTTTACCATGGTTACTGTCTCCTCTGTAGTGATGTAGTGATGGTTTACCATGGTTACTGTCTCTGTAGTGATGTAGGGATTGTTTAACATGGTTACTGTCTCCTCTGGAGTGATGTAGGGATGGTTTACCATGGTTACTGTCTCCTCTGTAGTGATGTAGGGATGGTATAGCATGGTTACTGTCTCTGTAGTGATGTAGGGATGGTTTACCATGGTTACTATCTCTGTAGTGATGTAGGGATGGTTTACCATGGTTACTGTCTCTGTAGTGATGTAGGGATGGTTTACCATTGTTACTGTCTCCTCTTTAGTGATGTAGGGATGGTTTACCATGGTTACTGTCTCCTCTGGAGTGATGTAGGGATGGTTTACCATGGTTACTGTCTCCTCTGGAGTGATGTAGGGATGGTTTACCATGGTTACTGTCTCTTCTGTAGGAATGTAGAGATGCTTTACCATGGTTACTGTCTCTGTAGTGATGTAGGGATGGTGTACCATGGTTACTATCTCCTCTGGAGTGATGTAGGGATGGTTTACCATGGTTACTGTCTCCTCTGTAGGGATGGTTTACCATGGTTACTGTCTCCTCTGTAGGGATGGTTTACCATGGTTACTGTCTCTGTAGTGATGAAGGGATGGTTTAGCATGGTTACTGTCTCTGTAGTGATGTAGGGATGGTTTACCATGGTTACTGTCTCCTCTGGAGTGATGTAGGGATGGTTTACCATTGTTTCTGTCTCTGTAGTGATGTAGGGATGGTTTACCATGGTTACTGTCTCCTCTGTAGTGATGTAGTGATGGTTTACCATGGTTACTGTCTCTGTAGTGATGTAGGGATGGTTTAACATGGTTACTGTCTCCTCTGGAGTGATGTAGGGATGGTTTACCATGGTTACTGTCTCCTCTGTAGTGATGTAGGGATGGTTTACCATGGTTACTGTCTCTGTAGTGATGTAGGGATGGTTTACCATGGTTACTGTCTCCTCTGTAGTGATGTAGGGATGGTTTACCATGGTTACTGTCTCCTCTGTAGTGATGTAGGGATGGTTTACCATGGTTACTGTCTCCTCTGTAGTGATGTAGGGATGGTTTACCATGGTTACTGACTCCTCTGTAGTGATGTAGGGATGGTTTACCATGGTTACTGTCTCTGTATTGATGTAGGGATGGTTTACCATGGTTACTGTCTCTGTAGTGATGTAGGGATGGTTTACCATGGTTACTGTCTCCTCTGTAGTGATGTAGGGATGGTTTACCATGGTTACTGTCTCTGTAGGGATGTAGGGATGGTTTACCATGGTTGCTGTCTCCTCTGTAGTGATGTAAGGATGGTGTACAATGGTTACTGGCTCCTCTGTAGTGATGTAGGGATGGTGTACCATGGTTACTGTCTCCTCTGTATTGATGTAAGGATGGTTTACCATGGTTACTGTCTCCTCTGTAGTGATGTAGGGATGGTTTACCATGGTAACTGTCTCTGTATTGATGTAGGGATGGTTTACCATGGTTACTGTCTCCTCTGGAGTGATGTAGGGATGGTTTACCATGGTTACTGTCTCCTCTGGAGTGATGTAGGGATGGTTTACCATGGTTACTATCTCCTCTGGAGTTATGTAGGGATGGTTTACCATGGTTACTGTCTCCTCTGTAGGGATGGTTTAACATGGTTACTGTCTCCTCTGTAGTGATGTAGGGATGGTTTACCATGGTTACTGTCTCCTCTGGAGGGATGTAGGGATGGTTTACCATTGTTTCTGTCTCTGTAGTGATGTAGGGATGGTTTACCATGGTTACTGTCTCCTCTGTAGTGATGTAGTGATGGTTTACCATGGTTACTGTCTCTGTAGTGATGTAGGGATTGTTTAACATGGTTACTGTCTCCTCTGGAGTGATGTAGGGATGGTTTACCATGGTTACTGTCTCCTCTGTAGTGATGTAGGGATGGTATAGCATGGTTACTGTCTCTGTAGTGATGTAGGGATGGTTTACCATGGTTACTATCTCTGTAGTGATGTAGGGATGGTTTACCATGGTTACTGTCTCTGTAGTGATGTAGGGATGGTTTACCATTGTTACTGTCTCCTCTTTAGTGATGTAGGGATGGTTTACCATGGTTACTGTCTCCTCTGGAGTGATGTAGGGATGGTTTACCATGGTTACTGTCTCCTCTGGAGTGATGTAGGGATGGTTTACCATGGTTACTGTCTCTTCTGTAGGAATGTAGAGATGCTTTACCATGGTTACTGTCTCTGTAGTGATGTAGGGATGGTGTACCATGGTTACTATCTCCTCTGGAGTGATGTAGGGATGGTTTACCATGGTTACTGTCTCCTCTGTAGGGATGGTTTACCATGGTTACTGTCTCCTCTGTAGGGATGGTTTACCATGGTTACTGTCTCTGTAGTGATGAAGGGATGGTTTAGCATGGTTACTGTCTCTGTAGTGATGTAGGGATGGTTTACCATGGTTACTGTCTCCTCTGGAGTGATGTAGGGATGGTTTACCATTGTTTCTGTCTCTGTAGTGATGTAGGGATGGTTTACCATGGTTACTGTCTCCTCTGTAGTGATGTAGTGATGGTTTACCATGGTTACTGTCTCTGTAGTGATGTAGGGATGGTTTAACATGGTTACTGTCTCCTCTGGAGTGATGTAGGGATGGTTTACCATGGTTACTGTCTCCTCTGTAGTGATGTAGGGATGGTTTACCATGGTTACTGTCTCTGTAGTGATGTAGGGATGGTTTACCATGGTTACTGTCTCCTCTGTAGTGATGTAGGGATGGTTTACCATGGTTACTGTCTCCTCTGTAGTGATGTAGGGATGGTTTACCATGGTTACTGTCTCCTCTGTAGTGATGTAGGGATGGTTTACCATGGTTACTGACTCCTCTGTAGTGATGTAGGGATGGTTTACCATGGTTACTGTCTCTGTATTGATGTAGGGATGGTTTACCATGGTTACTGTCTCTGTAGTGATGTAGGGATGGTTTACCATGGTTACTGTCTCCTCTGTAGTGATGTAGGGATGGTTTACCATGGTTACTGTCTCTGTAGGGATGTAGGGATGGTTTACCATGGTTGCTGTCTCCTCTGTAGTGATGTAAGGATGGTGTACAATGGTTACTGGCTCCTCTGTAGTGATGTAGGGATGGTGTACCATGGTTACTGTCTCCTCTGTATTGATGTAAGGATGGTTTACCATGGTTACTGTCTCCTCTGTAGTGATGTAGGGATGGTTTACCATGGTAACTGTCTCTGTATTGATGTAGGGATGGTTTACCATGGTTACTGTCTCCTCTGGAGTGATGTAGGGATGGTTTACCATGGTTACTGTCTCCTCTGGAGTGATGTAGGGATGGTTTACCATGGTTACTATCTCCTCTGGAGTTATGTAGGGATGGTTTACCATGGTTACTGTCTCCTCTGTAGGGATGGTTTAACATGGTTACTGTCTCCTCTGTAGTGATGTAGGGATGGTTTACCATGGTTACTGTCTCCTCTGTAGTGATGTAGGGATGGTGTACCATGGTTACTGTCTCCTCTGTAGTGATGTAGGGATGGTTTACCATGGTTACTGTCTCCTCTGTAGTGATGTAGGGATGGTTTACCATGGTTACTGTCTCCTCTGTATTGATGTAGGGATGGTTTAGCATGGTTACTGTCTCCTCTGTAGTGATGTAGGGATGGTTTACCATGGTTACTGTCTCCTCTGTAGTGATGTAGGGATGGTTTACCATGGTTACTGTCTCTGTATTGATGGAGGGATGGTTTACCATGGTTACTGTCTCTGTAGTGATTTAGGGATGGTTTACCATGGTTACTGTCTCCTCTGGAGGGATGTAGGGATGGTTTACCATGGTTACTGTCTCTGTAGTGATGTAGGGATGGTTTACCATGGTTACTGTCTCCTCTGTCGTGATGTAGGGATGGTTTAACATGGTTACTGTCTCCTCTGTAGTGATGTAGGGATGGTTTACCATGGTTACTGTCTCTGTAGTGATGTAGGGATGGTTTACCATGGTTACTGTCTCCTCTGGAGTTATGTAGGGATGGTTTACCATGGTTACTGTCTCCTCTGGAGTGATGTAGGGATGGTTTACCATGGTTACTGTCTCCTCTGTAGGAATGTAGAGATGGTTTACCATGGTTACTGTCTCTGTAGTGATGAAGGGATGGTTTGCATGGTTACTGTCTCTGTAGTGATGTAGGGATGGTTTACCATGGTTACTGTCTCTGTAGTGATGTAGGGATGGTTTACCATGGTTACTGTCTCTGTAGTGATGTAGGGATGGTTTAACATGGTTACTGTCTCCTCTGTAGTGATGTAGGGATGGTTTACCATGGTTACTGTCTCTGTAGTGATGTAGGGATGGTTTACCATGGTTACTGTCTCTGTAGTGATGTAGGGATGGTTTACCATGGTTACTGTCTCCTCTGTAGTGATGTAGGGATGGTTTACCATGGTTACTGTCTCCTCTGTAGGGATGGTTTAACATGGTTACTGTCTCCTCTGTAGTGATGTAGGGATGGTTTACCATGGTTACTGTCTCCTCTGTAGTGATGTAGGGATGGTGTACCATGGTTACTGTCTCCTCTGTAGTGATGTAGGGATGGTTTACCATGGTTACTGTCTCCTCTGTAGTGATGTAGGGATGGTTTACCATGGTTACTGTCTCCTCTGTATTGATGTAGGGATGGTTTAGCATGGTTACTGTCTCCTCTGTAGTGATGTAGGGATGGTTTACCATGGTTACTGTCTCCTCTGTAGTGATGTAGGGATGGTTTACCATGGTTACTGTCTCTGTATTGATGGAGGGATGGTTTACCATGGTTACTGTCTCTGTAGTGATTTAGGGATGGTTTACCATGGTTACTGTCTCCTCTGGAGGGATGTAGGGATGGTTTACCATGGTTACTGTCTCTGTAGTGATGTAGGGATGGTTTACCATGGTTACTGTCTCCTCTGTCGTGATGTAGGGATGGTTTAACATGGTTAATGTCTCCTCTGTAGTGATGTAGGGATGGTTTACCATGGTTACTGTCTCTGTAGTGATGTAGGGATGGTTTACCATGGTTACTGTCTCCTCTGGAGTTATGTAGGGATGGTTTACCATGGTTACTGTCTCCTCTGGAGTGATGTAGGGATGGTTTACCATGGTTACTGTCTCCTCTGTAGGAATGTAGAGATGGTTTACCATGGTTACTGTCTCTGTAGTGATGTAGGGATGGTTTACCATGGTTACTATCTCCTCTGGAGTGATGTAGGGATGGTTTACCATGGTTACTGTCTCCTCTGTAGGGATGGTTTACCATGGTTACTGTCTCTGTAGTGATGAAGGGATGGTTTGCATGGTTACTGTCTCTGTAGTGATGTAGGGATGGTTTACCATGGTTACTGTCTCTGTAGTGATGTAGGGATGGTTTACCATGGTTACTGTCTCTGTAGTGATGTAGGGATGGTTTAACATGGTTACTGTCTCCTCTGTAGTGATGTAGGGATGGTTTACCATGGTTACTGTCTCTGTAGTGATGTAGGGATGGTTTACCATGGTTACTGTCTCTGTAGTGATGTAGGGATGGTTTACCATGGTTACTGTCTCCTCTGTAGTGATGTAGGGATGGTTTACCATGGTTACTGTCTCCTCTGTAGTGATGTAGGGATGGTTTACCATGGTTACTGTCTCCTCTGTAGTGATGTAGGGATGGTTTACCATGGTTACTGACTCCTCTGTAGTGATGTAGGGATGGTTTACCATGGTTACTGTCTCTGTATTGATGTAGGGATGGTTTACCATGGTTACTGTCTCTGTAGTGATGTAGGGATGGTTTACCATGGTTACTGTCTCCTCTGTAGTGATGTAGGGATGGTTTACCATGGTTACTGTCTCTGTAGGGATGTAGGGATGGTTTACCATGGTTGCTGTCTCCTCTGTAGTGATGTAAGGATGGTGTACCATGGTTACTGTCTCCTCTGTAGTGATGTAGGGATGGTGTACCATGGTTACTGTCTCCTCTGTATTGATGTAGGGATGGTTTACCATGGTTACTGTCTCCTCTGTAGTGATGTAGGGATGGTTTACCATGGTAACTGTCTCTGTAGTGATGTAGGGATGGTTTACCATGGTTACTGTCTCCTCTGGAATGATGTAGGGATGGTTTACCATGGTTACTGTCTCCTCTGGAGTGATGTAGGGATGGTTTACCATGGTTACTATCTCCTCTGGAGTTATGTAGGGATGGTTTACCATGGTTACTGTCTCCTCTGTAGGGATGGTTTAACATGGTTACTGTCTCCTCTGTAGTGATGTAGGGATGGTTTACCATGGTTACTGTCTCCTCTGTAGTGATGTAGGGATGGTGTACCATGGTTACTGTCTCCTCTGTAGTGATGTAGGGATGGTGTACCATGGTTACTGTCTCCTCTGTAGTGATGTAGGGATGGTTTACCATGGTTACTGTCTCCTCTGTATTGATGTAGGGATGGTTTAGCATGGTTACTGTCTCCTCTGTAGTGATGTAGGGATGGTTTACCATGGTTATTGTCTCCTCTGTAGTGATGTAGGGATGGTTTACCATGGTTACTGTCTCTGTATTGATGGAGGGATGGTTTACCATGGTTACTGTCTATTTAGTGATGTAGGGATGGTTTACCATGGTTACTGTCTCCTCTGGAGTGATGTAGGGATGGTTTACCATTGTTTCTGTCTCTGTAGTGATGTAGGGATGGTTTACCATGGTTACTGTCTCATCTGTAGTGATGTAGTGATGGTTTACCATTGTTACTGTCTCTGTAGTGATGTAGGGATGGTTTAACATGGTTACTGTCTCCTCTGGAGTGATGTAGGGATGGTTTACCATGGTTACTGTCTCCTCTGTAGTGATGTAGGGATGGTTTACCATGGTTACTGTCTCTGTAGTGATGTAGGGATGGTTTACCATGGTTACTGTCTCTGTAGTGATGTAGGGATGGTTTACCATGGTTACTGTCTCTGTAGTGATGTACGGATGGTTTACCATGGTTACTGTCTCTGTAGTGATGTAGTGATGGTTTACCATGGTTACTGTCTCCTCTGTAGTGATGTAGGGATGGTTTACCATGGTTACTGTCTCCTCTGTAGTGATGTAGGGATGGTTTACCATGGTTACTGTCTCCTCTGGAATGATGTAGGGATGGTTTACCATGGTTACTGTCTCCTCTCGAGTGATGTAGGGATGGTTTACCATGGTTACTAACTCCTCTGGAGTTATGTAGGGATGGTTTACCATGGTTACTGTCTCCTCTGTAGGGATGGTTTAACATGGTTACTGTCTCCTCTGTAGTGATGTAGGGATGGTTTACCATGGTTACTGTCTCCTCTGTAGTGATGTAGGGATGGTGTACCATGGTTACTGTCTCCTCTGTAGTGATGTAGGGATGGTGTACCATGGTTACTGTCTCCTCTGTAGTGATGTAGGGATGGTTTACCATGGTTACTGTCTCCTCTGTATTGATGTAGGGATGGTTTAGCATGGTTACTGTCTCCTCTGTAGTGATGTAGGGATGGTTTACCATGGTTATTGTCTCCTCTGTAGTGATGTAGGGATGGTTTACCATGGTTACTGTCTCTGTATTGATGGAGGGATGGTTTACCATGGTTACTGTCTATTTAGTGATGTAGGGATGGTTTACCATGGTTACTGTCTCCTCTGGAGAGATGTAGGGATGGTTTACCATTGTTTCTGTCTCTGTAGTGATGTAGGGATGGTTTACCATGGTTACTGTCTCATCTGTAGTGATGTAGTGATGGTTTACCATGGTTACTGTCTCTGTAGTGATGTAGGGATGGTTTAACATGGTTACTGTCTCCTCTGGAGTGATGTAGGGATGGTTTACCATGGTTACTGTCTCCTCTGTAGTGATGTAGGGATGGTTTACCATGGTTACTGTCTCTGTAGTGATGTAGGGATGGTTTACCATGGTTACTGTCTCTGTAGTGATGTAGGGATGGTTTACCATGGTTACTGTCTCTGTAGTGATGTAGGGATGGTTTACCATGGTTACTGTCTCTGTAGTGATGTAGTGATGGTTTACCATGGTTACTGTCTCCTCTGTAGTGATGTAGGGATGGTTTACCATGGTTACTGTCTCCTCTGTAGTGATGTAGGGATGGTTTACCATGGTTACTGACTCCTCTGTAGTGATGTAGGGATGGTTTACCATGGTTACTGTCTCTGTATTGATGTAGGGATGGTTTACCATGGTTACTGTCTCTGTAGTGATGTAGGGATGGTTTACCATGGTTACTGTCTCCTCTGTAGTGATGTAGGGATGGTTTACCATTGTTTCTGTCTCTGTAGTGATGTAGGGATGGTTTACCATGGTTACTGTCTCATCTGTAGTGATGTAGTGATGGTTTACCATTGTTACTGTCTCTGTAGTGATGTAGGGATGGTTTAACATGGTTACTGTCTCCTCTGGAGTGATGTAGGGATGGTTTACCATGGTTACTGTCTCCTCTGTAGTGATGTAGGGATGGTTTACCATGGTTACTGTCTCTGTAGTGATGTAGGGATGGTTTACCATGGTTACTGTCTCTGTAGTGATGTAGGGATGGTTTACCATGGTTACTGTCTCTGTAGTGATGTAGGGATGGTTTACCATGGTTACTGTCTCTGTAGTGATGTAGTGATGGTTTACCATGGTTACTGTCTCCTCTGTAGTGATGTAGGGATGGTTTACCATGGTTACTGTCTCCTCTGTAGTGATGTAGGGATGGTTTACCATGGTTACTGTCTCCTCTGGAATGATGTAGGGATGGTTTACCATGGTTACTGTCTCCTCTGGAGTGATGTAGGGATGGTTTACCATGGTTACTATCTCCTCTGGAGTTATGTAGGGATGGTTTACCATGGTTACTGTCTCCTCTGTAGGGATGGTTTAACATGGTTACTGTCTCCTCTGTAGTGATGTAGGGATGGTTTACCATGGTTACTGTCTCCTCTGTAGTGATGTAGGGATGGTGTACCATGGTTACTGTCTCCTCTGTAGTGATGTAGGGATGGTGTACCATGGTTACTGTCTCCTCTGTAGTGATGTAGGGATGGTTTACCATGGTTACTGTCTCCTCTGTATTGATGTAGGGATGGTTTAGCATGGTTACTGTCTCCTCTGTAGTGATGTAGGGATGGTTTACCATGGTTATTGTCTCCTCTGTAGTGATGTAGGGATGGTTTACCATGGTTACTGTCTCTGTATTGATGGAGGGATGGTTTACCATGGTTACTGTCTATTTAGTGATGTAGGGATGGTTTACCATGGTTACTGTCTCCTCTGGAGAGATGTAGGGATGGTTTACCATTGTTTCTGTCTCTGTAGTGATGTAGGGATGGTTTACCATGGTTACTGTCTCATCTGTAGTGATGTAGTGATGGTTTACCATGGTTACTGTCTCTGTAGTGATGTAGGGATGGTTTAACATGGTTACTGTCTCCTCTGGAGTGATGTAGGGATGGTTTACCATGGTTACTGTCTCCTCTGTAGTGATGTAGGGATGGTTTACCATGGTTACTGTCTCTGTAGTGATGTAGGGATGGTTTACCATGGTTACTGTCTCTGTAGTGATGTAGGGATGGTTTACCATGGTTACTGTCTCTGTAGTGATGTAGGGATGGTTTACCATGGTTACTGTCTCTGTAGTGATGTAGTGATGGTTTACCATGGTTACTGTCTCCTCTGTAGTGATGTAGGGATGGTTTACCATGGTTACTGTCTCCTCTGTAGTGATGTAGGGATGGTTTACCATGGTTACTGACTCCTCTGTAGTGATGTAGGGATGGTTTACCATGGTTACTGTCTCTGTATTGATGTAGGGATGGTTTACCATGGTTAATGTCTCTGTAGTGATGTAGGGATGGTTTACCATGGTTACTGTCTCCTCTGTAGTGATGTAGGGATGGTTTACCATGGTTACTGTCTCTGTAGGGATGTAGGGATGGTTTACCATGGTTGCTGTCTCCTCTGTAGTGATGTAAGGATGGTGTACAATGGTTACTGTCTCCTCTGTAGTGATGTAGGGATGGTGTACCATGGTTACTGTCTCCTCTGTATTGATGTAAGGATGGTTTACCATGGTTACTGTCTCCTCTGTAGTGATGTAGGGATGGTTTACCATGGTAACTGTCTCTGTATTGATGTAGGGATGGTTTACCATGGTTACTGTCTCCTCTGGAGTGATGTAGGGATGGTTTACCATGGTTACTGTCTCCTCTGGAGTGATGTAGGGATGGTTTACCATGGTTACTATCTCCTCTGGAGTTATGTAGGGATGGTTTACCATGGTTACTGTCTCCTCTGTAGGGATGGTTTAACATGGTTACTGTCTCCTCTGTAGTGATGTAGGGATGGTTTACCATGGTTACTGTCTCCTCTGTAGTGATGTAGGGATGGTGTACCATGGTTACTGTCTCCTCTGTAGTGATGTAGGGATGGTTTACCATGGTTACTGTCTCCTCTGTAGTGATGTAGGGATGGTTTACCATGGTTACTGTCTCCTCTGTATTGATGTAGGGATGGTTTAGCATGGTTACTGTCTCCACTGTAGTGATGTAGGGATGGTTTACCATGGTTACTGTCTCCTCTGTAGTGATGTAGTGATGGTTTACCATGGTTACTGTCTCTGTATTGATGGAGGGATGGTTTACCATGGTTACTGTCTCTGTAGTGATGTAGGGATGGTTTACCATGGTTACTGTCTCCTCTGGAGGGATGTAGGGATGGTTTACCATTGTTTCTGTCTCTGTAGTGATGTAGGGATGGTTTACCATGGTTACTGTCTCCTCTGTAGTGATGTAGTGATGGTTTACCATGGTTACTGTCTCTGTAGTGATGTAGGGATTGTTTAACATGGTTACTGTCTCCTCTGGAGTGATGTAGGGATGGTTTACCATGGTTACTGTCTCCTCTGTAGTGATGTAGGGATGGTATAGCATGGTTACTGTCTCTGTAGTGATGTAGGGATGGTTTACCATGGTTACTATCTCTGTAGTGATGTAGGGATGGTTTACCATGGTTACTGTCTCTGTAGTGATGTAGGGATTGTTTAACATGGTTACTGTCTCCTCTGGAGTGATGTAGGGATGGTTTACCATGGTTACTGTCTCTTCTGTAGGAATGTAGAGATGCTTTACCATGGTTACTGTCTCTGTAGTGATGTAGGGATGGTGTACCATGGTTACTATCTCCTCTGGAGTGATGTAGGGATGGTTTACCATGGTTACTGTCTCCTCTGTAGGGATGGTTTACCATGGTTACTGTCTCCTCTGTAGGGATGGTTTACCATGGTTACTGTCTCTGTAGTGATGAAGGGATGGTTTAGCATGGTTACTGTCTCTGTAGTGATGTAGGGATGATTTACCATGGTTACTGTCTCCTCTGGAGTGATGTAGGGATGGTTTACCATTGTTTCTGTCTCTGTAGTGATGTAGGGATGGTTTACCATGGTTACTGTCCTCCTCTGTAGTGATGTAGTGATGGTTTACCATGGTTACTGTCTCTGTAGTGATGTAGGGATGGTTTAACATGGTTACTGTCTCCTCTGTAGTGATGTAGGGATGGTTTACCATGGTTACTGACTCCTCTGTAGTGATGTAGGGGATGGTTTACCATGGTTACTGTCTCTGTATTGATGTAGGGATGGTTTACCATGGTTACTGTCTCTGTAGTGATGTAGGGATGGTTTACCATGGTTACTGTCTCCTCTGTAGTGATGTAGGGATGGTATACCATGGTTACTGTCTCTGTAGGGATGTAGGGATGGTTTACCATGGTTGCTGTCTCCTCTGTAGTGATGTAAGGATGGTGTACAATGGTTACTGTCTCCTCTGTAGTGATGTAGGGATGGTGTACCATGGTTACTGTCTCCTCTGTATTGATGTAAGGATGGTTTACCATGGTTACTGTCTCCTCTGTAGTGATGTAGGGATGGTTTACCATGGTAACTGTCTCTGTATTGATGTAGGGATGGTTTACCATGGTTACTGTCTCCTCTGGAGTGATGTAGGGATGGTTTACCATGGTTACTGTCTCCTCTGGAGTGATGTAGGGATGGTTTACCATGGTTACTATCGCCTCTGGAGTTATGTAGGGATGGTTTACCATGGTTACTGTCTCCTCTGTAGGGATGGTTTAACATGGTTACTGTCTCCTCTGTAGTGATGTAGGGATGGTTTACCATGGTTACTGTCTCCTCTGTAGTGATGTAGGGATGGTGTACCATGGTTACTGTCTCCTCTGTAGTGATGTAGGGATGGTTTACCATGGTTACTGTCTCCTCTGTAGTGATGTAGGGATGGTTTACCATGGATACTGTCTCCTCTGTATTGATGTAGGGATGGTTTAGCATGGTTACTGTCTCCTCTGTAGTGATGTAGGGATGGTTTACCATGGTTACTGTCTCCTCTGTAGTGATGTAGGGATGGTTTACCATGGTTACTGTCTCTGTATTGATGGAGGGATGGTTTACCATGGTTACTGTCTCTGTAGTGATGTAGGGATGGTTTACCATGGTTACTGTCTCCTCTGGAGGGATGTAGGGATGGTTTACCATTGTTTCTGTCTCTGTAGTGATGTAGGGATGGTTTACCATGGTTAATGTCTCCTCTGTAGTGATGTAGTGATGGTTTACCATGGTTACTGTCCCTGTAGTGATGTAGGGATTGTTTAACATGGTTACTGTCTCCTCTGGAGTGATGTAGGGATGGTTTACCATGGTTACTGTCTCCTCTGTAGTGATGTAGGGATGGTATAGCATGGTTACTGTCTCTGTAGTGATGTAGGGATGGTTTACCATGGTTACTATCTCTGTAGTGATGTAGGGATGGTTTACCATGGTTACTGTCTCCTCTGTAGTGATGTAGGGATGGTTTACCATTGTTACTGTCTCCTCTTTAGTGATGTAGGGATGGTTTACCATGGTTACTGTCTCCTCTGGAGTGATGTAGGGATGGTTTACCATGGTTACTGTCTCCTCTGGAGTGATGTAGGGAAGGTTTACCATGGTTACTGTCTCTTCTGTAGGAATGTAGAGATGCTTTACCGTGGTTACTGTCTCTGTAGTGATGTAGGGATGGTGTACCATGGTTACTATCTCCTCTGGAGTGATGTAGGGATGGTTTACCATGGTTACTGTCTCCTCTGTAGGGATGGTTTACCATGGTTACTGTCTCCTCTGTAGGGATGGTTTACCATGGTTACTGTCTCTGTAGTGATGAAGGGATGGTTTAGCATGGTTACTGTCTCTGTAGTGATGTAGGGATGGTTTACCATGGTTACTGTCTCCTCTGGATTAATGTAGGGATGGTTTACCATGGTTACTGTCTCCTCTGTAGGGATCGTTTACCATGGATACTGTCTATTCTGTAGTGATGTAGGGATGGTTTACCATGGTTACTGTCTCTGTAGTGATGTAGGGATGGTTTACCATGGTTACTGTCTCTGTAGTGATGTAGGGATGGTTTAGCATGGTTACTGTCTCCTCTGTAGTGATGTAGGGATGGTTTACCATGGTTACTGTCTCCTCTGTTGTGATGTAGGGATGGTTTACCATGGTTACTGTCTCTGTATTGATGTAGGGATGGTTTACCATGGTTACTGTCTCTGTTGTGATGTAGGGATGGTTTACCATGGTTACTGTCTCCTCTGTTGTGATGTAGTGATGGTTTACCATGGTTACTGTCTCTGTAGTGATGTAGGGATGGTTTAACATGGTTACTGTCTCCTCTGGAGTGATGTAGGGATGGTTTACCATGGTTACTGTCTCCTCTGTAGTGATGTAGTGATGGTTTACCATGGTTACTGTCTCTGTAGTGATGTAGGGATGGTTTACCATGGTTACTGTCTCTGTAGTGATGTAGGGATGGTTTACCATGGTTACTATCTCTGTAGTGATGTAGGGATGGTTTACCATGGTTACTGTCTCTGTTAGAATGTAGGGATGGTTTACCATGGTTACTGTCTCCTCTGGAGTGATGTAGGGATGGTTTACCATGGTTACTGTCTCCTCTGGAGTGATGTAGGGATGGTTTACCATGGTTACTGTCTCCTCTGTAGGGATGGTTTACCATGGTTACTGTCTCCTCTGTAGGGATGGTTTAGCATGGTTACTGTCTCTGTAGTGATGAAGGGATGGTTTAGCATGGTTACTGTCTCTGTAGTGATGTAGGGATGGTTTACAATGGTTACTGTCTCTGTAGTGATGTAGGGATGGTTTACCATGGTTACTGTCTCCTCTGTAGGCATGGTTTACCATGGTTACTGTCTCTGAAGTGATGAAGGGATGGTTTATCATGGTTACTGTCTCTGTAGTGATGTAGGGATGGTTTACCATGGTTACTGTCTCTGTAGTGATGTAGGGATGGTTTACCATGGTTACTGTCTCTGTAGTGATGTAGGGATGGTTTAACATGGTTACTGTCTCCTCTGTAGTGATGTAGGGATGGTTTACCATGGTTACTGTCTCTGTAGTGATGTAGGGATGGTTTACCATGGTTACTGTCTCTGTAGTGATGTAGGGATGGTTTACCATGGTTACTGTCTCCTCTGTAGTGATGTAGGGATGGTTTACCATGGTTACTGTCTCCTCTGTAGTGATGTAGGGATGGTTTACCATGGTTACTGTCTCCTCTGTAGTGATGTAGGGATGGTTTACCATGGTTACTGACTCCTCTGTAGTGATGTAGGGATGGTTTACCATGGTTACTGTCTCTGTATTGATGTAGGGATGGTTTACCATGGTTACTGTCTCTGTAGTGATGTAGGGATGGTTTTCCATGGTAACTGTCTCCTCTGTAGTGATGTAGGGATGGTTTACCATGGTTACTGTCACTGTAGGGATGTAGGGATGGTTTACCATGGTTGCTGTCTCCTATGTAGTGATGTAAGGATGGTGTACCATGGTTACTGTCTCCTCTGTAGTGATGTAGGGATGGTGTACCATGGTTACTGTCTCCTCTGGAGTGATGTAGGGATGGTTTACCATGGTTACTATCTCCTCTGGAGTGATGTAGGGATGGTTTACCATGGTTACTGTCTCCTCTATAGGGATGGTTTAACATGGTTACTGTCTCCTCTGTAGTGATGTAGGGATGGTTTACCATGGTTACTGTCTCTGTTGTGATGTAGGGATGGTTTACCATTGTTACTGTCTCCTCTGTTGTGATGTAGTGATGGTTTACCATGGTTACTGTCTCTGTAGTGATGTAGGGATGGTTTAACATGGTTACTGTCTCCTCTGGAGTGATGTAGGGATGGTTTACCATGGTTACTGTCTCCTCTGTAGTGATGTAGTGATGGTTTACCATGGTTACTGTCTCTGTAGTGATGTAGGGATGGTTTACCATGGTTACTGTCTCTGTAGTGATGTAGGGATGGTTTACCATGGTTACTATCTCTGTAGTGATGTAGGGATGGTTTACCATGGTTACTGTCTCTGTTAGAATGTAGGGATGGTTTACCATGGTTACTGTCTCCTCTGGAGTGATGTAGGGATGGTTTACCATGGTTACTGTCTCCTCTGGAGTGATGTAGGGATGGTTTACCATGGTTACTGTCTCCTCTGTAGGGATGGTTTACCATGGTTACTGTCTCCTCTGTAGGGATGGTTTAGCATGGTTACTGTCTCTGTAGTGATGAAGGGATGGTTTAGCATGGTTACTGTCTCTGTAGTGATGTAGGGATGGTTTACAATGGTTACTGTCTCTGTAGTGATGTAGGGATGGTTTACCATGGTTACTGTCTCCTCTGTAGGCATGGTTTACCATGGTTACTGTCTCTGAAGTGATGAAGGGATGGTTTATCATGGTTACTGTCTCTGTAGTGATGTAGGGATGGTTTACCATGGTTACTGTCTCTGTAGTGATGTAGGGATGGTTTACCATGGTTACTGTCTCTGTAGTGATGTAGGGATGGTTTAACATGGTTACTGTCTCCTCTGTAGTGATGTAGGGATGGTTTACCATGGTTACTGTCTCTGTAGTGATGTAGGGATGGTTTACCATGGTTACTGTCTCTGTAGTGATGTAGGGATGGTTTACCATGGTTACTGTCTCCTCTGTAGTGATGTAGGGATGGTTTACCATGGTTACTGTCTCCTCTGTAGTGATGTAGGGATGGTTTACCATGGTTACTGTCTCCTCTGTAGTGATGTAGGGATGGTTTACCATGGTTACTGACTCCTCTGTAGTGATGTAGGGATGGTTTACCATGGTTACTGTCTCTGTATTGATGTAGGGATGGTTTACCATGGTTACTGTCTCTGTAGTGATGTAGGGATGGTTTTCCATGGTAACTGTCTCCTCTGTAGTGATGTAGGGATGGTTTACCATGGTTACTGTCACTGTAGGGATGTAGGGATGGTTTACCATGGTTGCTGTCTCCTATGTAGTGATGTAAGGATGGTGTACCATGGTTACTGTCTCCTCTGTAGTGATGTAGGGATGGTGTACCATGGTTACTGTCTCCTCTGGAGTGATGTAGGGATGGTTTACCATGGTTACTATCTCCTCTGGAGTGATGTAGGGATGGTTTACCATGGTTACTGTCTCCTCTATAGGGATGGTTTAACATGGTTACTGTCTCCTCTGTAGTGATGTAGGGATGGTTTACCATGGTAACTGTCTCTGTAGTGATGTAGGGATGGTTTACCATGGTAACTGTCTCTGTAGTGATGTAGGGATGGTTTACCATGGTTACTGTCTCCTCTGGAGTGATGTAGGGATGGTTTACCATGGTTACTATCTCCTCTGGAGTGATGTAGGGATGGTTTACCATGGTTACTGTCTCCTGTGTAGGGATGGTTTAACATGGTTACTGTCTCCTCTGTAGTGATGTAGGGATGGTTTACCATGGTTACTGTCTCCTCTGTAGTGATGTAGGGATGGTGTACCATGGTTCCTGTCTCCTCTGTAGTGATGGAGGGATGGTGTACCATGGTTACTGTCTCCTCTATAGTGATGTAGGGATGGTTTACCATGGTTACTGTCTCCTCTGTATTGATGTAGGGATCGTTTAGCATGGATACTGTCTCCTCTGTAGTGATGTAGGGATGGTTTACCATGGTTACTGTCTCCTCTGTAGTGATGTAGGGATGGTTTACCATGGTTACTGTCTCTGTATTGATGGAGGGATGGTTTACCATGGTTACTGTCTCTTTAGTGATGTAGGGATGGTTTAGCATGGTTACTGTCTCCTCTGGAGTGATGTAGGGATGGTTTACCATTGTTTCTGTCTCTGTAGTGATGTAGGGATGGTTTACCATGGTTACTGTCTCCTCTGTAGTGATGTAGTGATGGTTTACCATGGTTACTGTCTCTGTAGTGATGTAGGGATGGTTTAAAATGGTTACTGTCTCCTCTGGAGTGATGTAGGGATTGTTTACCATGGTTACTGTCTCCTCTGTAGTGATGTAGGGATGGTTTACCATGGTTACTGTCTCTGTATTGATGTAGGGATGGTTTACCATGGTTACTGTCTCTGTAGTGATGTAGGGATGGTTTACCATGGTTACTGTCTCTGTAGTGATGTAGGGATGGTTTAGCATGGTTATTGTCTCCTCTGGAGTGATGTAGGGATGGTTTACCATGGTTACTGTCTCCTCTGTAGTGATGTAGGGATGGTATAGCATGGTTACTGTCTCTGTAGTGATGTAGGGATGGTTTACCATGGTTACTGTCTCTGTAGTGATGTAGGGATGGTTTACCATGGTTACTGTCTCTGTAGTGATGTAGGAATGGTTTACCATGGTTACTGTCTCCTCTGTAGGGATGGTTTACCATGGTTACTGTCTATTCTGTAGTGATGTAGGGATGGTTTACCATGGTTACTGTCTCTGTAGTGATGTAGTGATGGTTTACCATGGTTACTGTCTCCTCTGTAGTGATGTAGGGATGGTTTACCATGGTTACTGTCTCCTCTGTAGTGATGTAGGGATGGTATAGCATGGTTACTGTCTCTGTAGTGATGTAGGGATGGTTTACCATGGTTACTGTCTCTGTAGTGATGTAGGGATGGTTTACCATGGTTACTGTCTCTGTAGTGATGTAGGAATGGTTTACCATGGTTACTGTCTCCTCTGTAGGGATGGTTTACCATGGTTACTGTCTATTCTGTAGTGATGTAGGGATGGTTTACCATGGTTACTGTCTCTGTAGTGATGTAGTGATGGTTTACCATGGTTACTGTCTCCTCTGTAGTGATGTAGGGATGGTTTACCATGGTTACTGTCTCCTCTGTAGTGATGTAGGGATGGTTTACCATGGTTACTGTCTCCTCTGTTGTGATGTAGGGATGGTTTACCATGGTTACTGTCTCTGTATTGATGTAGGGATGGTTTACCATGGTTACTGTCTCTGTTGTGATGTAGGGATGGTTTACCATGGTTACTGTCTCCTCTGTAGTGATGTAGTGATGGTTTACCATGGTTACTGTCTCTGTAGTGATGTAGGGATGGTTTACCATGGTTACTGTCTCCTCTGTAGTGATGTAGGGATGGTTTACCATGGTTACTGTCTCTGTAGTGATGTAGGGATGGTTTACCATGGTTACTGTCTCTGTAGTGATGTAGGGATGGTTTACCATGGTTACTGTCTCCTCTGGAGTGATGTAGGGATGGTTTACCATGGTTACTGTCTCCTCTGTAGTGATGTAGGGATGGTTTACCATGGTTACTGTCGCTGTAGTGATGTAGGGATGGTTTACCATGGTTACTGTCTCTGTAGTGATGTAGGGATGGTTTACCATGGTTACTATCTCTGTAGTGATGTAGGGATGGTTTACCATGGTTACTGTCTCTGTAGTGATGTAGGGATGGTTTACCATGGTTACTGTCTCCTCTGGAGTGATGTAGGGATGGTTTACCATGGTTACTGTCTCCTCTGGAGTGATGTAGGGATGGTTTACCATGGTTACTGTCTCCTCTGTAGGGATGGTTCACCATGGTTACTGTCTCCTCTGTAGGGATGGTTTACCATGGTTACTGTCTCTGTAGTGATGAAGGGATGGTTTAGCATGGTTACTGTCTCTGTAGTGATGTAGGGATGGTTTACCATGGTTACTGTCTCTGTAGTGATGTAGGGATGGTTTACCATGGTTACTGTCTCCTCTGTAGGGATGGTTTACCATGGTTACTGTCTCTGTAGTGATGAAGGGATGGTTTAGCATGGTTACTGTCTCTGTAGTTATGTAGGGATGGTTTACCATGGTTACTGTCTCTGTAGTGATGTAGGGATGGTTTACCATGGTTACTGTCTCCTCTGTAGTGATGTAGAGATGGTTTACCATGGTTACTGTCTCCTCTGTAGTGATGTAGGGATGGTTTACCATGGTTACTGTCTCCTCTGTAGTGATGTAGGGATGGTTTACCATGGTTAATGACTCCTCTGTAGTGATGTAGGGATGATTTACCATGGTTACTGTCTCTGTATTGATGTAGGGATGGTTTACCATGGTTACTGTCTCTGTAGTGATGTAGGGATGGTTTACCATGGTTACTGTCTCCTCTGTAGTGATGTAGGGATGGTTTACCATGGTTACTGTCTCTGTAGGGATGTAGGGATGGTTTACCATGGTTGCTGTCTCCTCTGTAGTGATGTAAGGATGGTGTACCATGGTTACTGTCTCCTCTGTAGTGATGTAGGGATGGTGTACCATGGTTATTGTCTCCTCTGTATTGATGTAGGGATGGTTTACCATGGTTACTGTCTCATCTGTAGTGATATAGGGATGGTATACCATGGTAACTGTCTCTGTAGTGATGTAGGGATGGTTTACCATGGTTACTGTCTCCTCTGTAGTGATGTAGGGATGGTTTACCATGGTTACTGTCTCTGTAGTGATGTAGGGATGGTTTAACATGGTTACTGTCTCCTCTGTAGTGATGTAGGGATGGTTTACCATGGTTACTGTCTCTGTAGTGATGTAGGGATGGTTTACCATGGTTACTGTCTCTGTAGTGATGTAGGGATGGTTTACCATGGTTACTGTCTCCTCTGTAGTGATGTAGGGATGGTTTACCATGGTTACTGTCTCCTCTGTAGTGATGTAGGGATGGTTTACCATGGTTACTGTCTCCTCTGTAGTGATGTAGGGATGGTTTACCATGGATTCTGACTCCTCTGTAGTGATGTAGGGATGGTTTACCATGGTTACTGTCTCTGTATTGATGTAGGGATGGTTTACCATGGTTACTGTCTCTGTAGTGATGTAAGGATGGTTTACCATGGTTACTGTCTCCTCTGTAGTGATGTAGGGATGGTTTACCATGGTTACTGTCTCTGTAGGGATGTAGGGATGGTTTACCATGGTTGCTGTCTCCTCTGTAGTGATATAAGGATTGTGTACCATGGTTACTGTCTCCTCTGTAGTGATGTAGGGATGGTGTACCATGGTTACTGTCTCCTCTGTATTGATGTAGGGATGGTTTACCATGGTTACTGTCTCTGTAGTGATGTAGGGATGGTTTACCATGGTTACTGTCTCCTCTGTAGTGATGTAGGGATGGTTTACCATGGTTACTGTCTCCTCTGTAGTGATGTAGGGATGGTTTACCATGGTTACTGTCTCCTCTGTAGTGATGTAGGCATGGTTTACCATGGTTACTGTCTCCTCTGTAGTGATGTAGGGATGGTTTACCATGGTTACTGACTCCTCTGTAGTGATGTAGGGATGGTTTACCATGGTTACTGTCTCTTTATTGATGTAGGGATGGTTTACCATGGTTACTGTCTCTGTAGTGATGTAGGGATGGTTTACCATGGTTACTGTCTCCTCTGTAGTGATGTAGGGATGGTTTACCATGGTTACTGTCTCCTCTGTAGTGATGTAGGGATGGTGTACCATGGTTACTGTCTCCTCTGTATTGATGTAGGGATGGTTTACCATGGTTACTGTCTCCTCTGTAGTGATGTAGGGATGGTTTACCATGGTAACTGTCTCTGTAGTGATGTAGGGATGGTTTACCATGGTTACTGTCTCCTCTGGAGTGATGTAGGGATGGTTTACCATGGTTACTGTCTCCTCTGGAGTGATGTAGGGATGGTTTACCATGGTTACTGTCTCCTCTGTAGGGATGGTTTAACATGGTTACTGTCTCCTCTGTAGTGATGTAGGGATGGTTTACCATGGTAACTGTCTCTGTAGTGATGTAGGGATGGTTTACCATGGTAACTGTCTCTGTAGTGATGTAGGGATGGTTTACCATGGTTACTGTCTCCTCTGGAGTGATGTAGGGATGGTTTACCATGGTTACTGTCTCCTCTGGAGTGATGTAGGGATGGTTTACCATGGTTACTATCTCCTCTGGAGTGATGTAGGGATGGTTTACCATGGTTACTGTCTCCTCTGTAGGGATGGTTTAACATGGTTACTGTCTCCTCTGTAGTGATGTAGGGATGGTTTACCATGGTTACTGTCTCCTCTGTAGTGATGTAGGGATGGTGTACCATGGTTACTGTCTCCTCTGTAGTGTTGGAGGGATGGTGTACCATGGTTACTGTCTCCTCTGTAGTGATGTAGGGATGGTTTACCATGGTTACTGTCTCCTCTGTATTGATGTAGGGATGGTTTAGCATGGTTAATGTCTCCTCTGTAGTGATGTAGGGATGGTTTACCATGGTTACTGTCTCCTCTGTAGTGATGTAGTGATGGTTTACCATGGTTACTGTCTCTGTAGTGATGTAGGGATGGTTTAAAATGGTTACTGTCTCCTCTGGAGTGATGTAGGGATGGTTGACCATGGTTACTGTCTCCTCTGTAGTGATGTAGGGATGGTTTACCATGGTTACTGTCTCTGTAGTGATGTAGGGATGGTTTACCATGGTTACTGTCTCTGTAGTGATGTAGTGATGGTTTACCATGGTTACTGTCTCTGTAGTGATGTAGGGATGGTTTAGCATGGTTATTGTCTCCTCTGGAGTGATGTAGGGATGGTTTACCATGGTTACTGTCTCCTCTGTAGTGATGTAGGGATGGTATAGCATGGTTACTGTCTCTGTAGTGATGTAGGGATGGTTTACCATGGTTACTATCTCTGTAGTGATGTAGGGATGGTTTACCATGGTTACTGTCTCTGTAGTGATGTAGGGATGGTTTACCATTGTTACTGTCTCCTCTGTAGTGATGTAGGGATGGTTTACCATGGTTACTGTCTCCTCTGGAGTGATGTAGGGATGGTTTACCATGGTTACTGTCTCCTCTGGAGTGATGTAGGGATGGTTTACCATGGTTACTGTCTCTTCTGTAGGAATGTAGAGATGCTTTACCATGGTTACTGTCTCTGTAGTGATGTAGGGATGGTGTACCATGGTTACTATCTCCTCTGGAGTGATGTAGGGATGGTTTACCATGGTTACTGTCTCCACTGTAGGGATGGTTTACCATGGTTACTGTCTCCTCTGTAGTGATGTAGGGATGGTTTACCATGGTTACTGTCTCTGTAGTGATGTAGGGATGGTTTAACATGGTTACTGTCTCCTCTGTAGTGATGTAGGGATGGTTTACCATGGTTACTGTCTCTGTAGTGATGTAGGGATGGTTTACCATGGTTACTGTCTCTGTAGTGATGTAGGGATGGTTTACCATGGTTACTGTCTCCTCTGTAGTGATGTAGGGATGGTTTACCATGGTTACTGTCTCCTCTGTAGTGATGTAGGGATGGTTTACCATGGTTACTGTCTCCTCTGTAGTGATGTAGGGATGGTTTACCATGGTTACTGACTCCTCTGTAGTGATGTAGGGATGGTTTACCATGGTTACTGTCTCTGTATTGCTGTAGGGATGGTTTACCATGGTTACTGTCTCTGTAGTGATGTAGGGATGGTTTACCATGGTTACTGTCTCCTCTGTAGTGATGTAGGGATGGTTTACCATGGTTACTGTCTCTGTAGGGATGTAGGGATGGATTACCATGGTTGCTGTCTCCTATGTAGTGATGTAGGAATGGTTTACCAAGGTTACTGTCTCCTCTGTAGTGATGTAGGGATGGTTTACCATGGTTGCTGTCTCCTCTGTAGTGATGTAAGGATGGTGTACCATGGTTACTGTCTCCTCTGTAGTGATGTAGGGATGGTGTACCATGGTTACTGTCTCCTCTGTATTGATGTAGGGATGGTTTACCATGGTTACTGTCTCCTCTGTAGTGATGTAGGGATGGTTTACCATGGTAACTGTCTCTGTAGTGATGTAGGGTTGGTTTACCATGGTTACTGTCTCCTCTGGAGTGATGTAGGGATGGTTTACCATGGTTACTGTCTCCTCTGGAGTGATGTAGGGATGGTTTACCATGGTTACTATCTCCTCTGAAGTGATGTAGGGATGGTTTACCATGGTTACTGTCTCCTCTGTAGGGATGGTTTAACATGGTTACTGTCTCCTCTGTAGTGATGTAGGGATGGTTTACCATGGTAACTGTCTCTGTAGTGATGTAGGGATGGTTTACCATGGTAACTGTCTCTGTAGTGATGTAAGGATGGTTTACCATGGTTACTGTCTCCTCTGGAGTGATGTAGGGATGGTTTACCATGGTTACTATCTCCTCTGGAGTGATGTAGGGATGGTTTACCATGGTTACTGTCTCCTCTGTAGGGATGGTTTAACATGGTTACTGTCTCCTCTGTAGTGATGTAGGGATGGTTTACCATGGTTACTGTCTCCTCTGTAGTAATGTAGGGATGGTGTACCATGGTTACTGTCTCCTCTGTAGTGATGGAGACATGGTGTACCATGGTTACTATCTCCTCTGTAGTGATGTAGGGATGGTTTACCATGGTTACTGTCTCCTCTGTATTGATGTAGGGATGGTTTAGCATGGTTACTGTCTCCTCTGTAGTGATGTAGGGATGGTTTACCATGGTTACTGTCTCCTCTGTAGTGATGTAGTGATGGTTTACCATGGTTACTGTCTCTGTAGTGATGTAGGGATGGTTTAAAATGGTTACTGTCTCCTCTGGAGTGATGTAGGGATGGTTTACCATGGTTACTGTCTCCTCTGTAGTGATGTAGGGATGGTTTACCATGGTTACTGTCTCTGTAGTGATGTAGGGATGGTTTACCATGGTTACTGTCTCTGTAGTGATGTAGGGATGGTTTACCATGGTTACTGTCTCTGTAGTGATGTAGGGATGGTTTAGCATGGTTATTATCTCCTCTGGAGTGATGTAGGGATGGTTTACCATGGTTACTGTCTCCTCTGTAGTGATGTAGGGATGGTATAGCATGGTTACTGTCTCTGTAGTGATGTAGGGATGGTTTACCATGGTTACTATCTCTGTAGTGATGTAGGGATGGTTTACCATGGTTACTGTCTCTGTAGTGATGTAGGGATGGTTTACCATTGTTACTGTCTCCTCTGTAGTGATGTAGGGATGGTTTACCATGGTTACTGTCTCCTCTGGAGTGATGTAGGGATGGTTTACCATGGTTACTGTCTCCTCTGGAGTGATGTAGGGATGGTTTACCATGGTTACTGTCTCTTCTGTAGGAATGTAGAGATGCTTTACCATGGTTACTGTCTCTGTAGTGATGTAGGGATGGTGTACCATGGTTACTATCTCCTCTGGAGTGATGTAGGGATGGTTTACCATGGTTACTGTCTCCTCTGTAGGGATGGTTTACCATGGTTACTGTCTCTGTAGTGATGAAGGGATGGTTTAGCATGGTTACTGTCTCTGTAGTGATGTAGGGATGGTTTACCATGGTTACTGTCTCTGTAGTGATGTAGGGATGGTTTACCATGGTTACTGTCTCCTCTGTAGGGATGGTTTACCATGGTTACTGTCTATTCTGTAGTGATGTAGGGATGGTTTACCATGGTTACTGTCTCTGTAGTGATGTAGGGATGGTTTACCATGGTTACTGTCTCTGTAGTGATGTAGGGATGGTTTAGCATGGTTACTGTCTCCTCTGTAGTGATGTAGGGATGGTTTACCATGGTTACTGTCTCCTCTGTAGTGATGTAGGGATGGTTTACCATGGTTACTGTCTCTGTATTGATGTAGGGATGGTTTACCATGGTTACTGTCTCTGTTGTGATTTAGGGATGGTTTACCATGGTTACTGTCTCCTCTGTAGTGATGTAGTGATGGTTTACCATGGTTCCTGTCTCTGTAGTGATGTAGGGATGGTTTAACATGGTTACTGTCTCCTCTGGAGTGATGTAGGGATGGTTTACCATGGTTACTGTCTCCTCTGTAGTGATGTAGGGATGGTTTACCATGGTTACTGTCTCTGTAGTGATGTAGGGATGGTTTACCATGGTTACTGTCTCTGTAGTGATGTAGGGATGGTTTACCATGGTTACTATCTCTGTAGTGATGTAGGGATGGTTTACCATGGTTACTGTCTCTGTAGTGATGTAGGGATGGTTTACCATGGTTACTGTCTCCTCTGGAGTGATGTAGGGATGGTTTACCATGGTTACTGTCTCCTCTGTAGTGATGTAGGGATGGTTTACCATGGTTACTGTCTCTGTAGTGATGTAGGGATGGTTTACCATGGTTACTGTCTCTGTAGTGATGTAGGGATGGTTTACCATGGTTACTGTCTCTGTAGTGATGTAGGGATGGTTTACCATGGTTACTGTCTCCTCTGGAGTGATGTAGGGATGGTTTACCATGGTTACTGTCTCCTCTGGAGTGATGTAGGGATGGTTTACCATGGTTACTGTCTCCTCTGTAGGAATGTAGAGATGGTTTACCATGGTTACTGTCTCTGTAGTGATGTAGGGATGGTGTACCATGGTTACTGTCTCCTCTGTATTGATGTAGGGATGGTTTAGCATGGTTACTGTCTCCTCTGTAGTGATGTAGGGATGGTTTACCATGGTTACTGTCTCCTCTGTAGTGATGTAGTGATGGTTTACCATGGTTACTGTCTCTGTAGTGATGTAGGGATGGTTTAAAATGGTTACTGTCTCCTCTGGAGTGATGTAGGGATGGTTTACCATGGTTACTGTCTCCTCTGTAGTGATGTAGGGATGGTTTACCATGGTTACTGTCTCTGTAGTGATGTAGGGATGGTTTACCATGGTTACTGTCTCTGTAGTGATGTAGGGATGGTTTACCATGGTTACTGTCTCTGTAGTGATGTAGGGATGGTTTAGCATGGTTATTGTCTCCTCTGGAGTGATGTAGGGATGGTTTACCATGGTTACTGTCTCCTCTGTAGTGATGTAGGGATGGTATAGCATGGTTACTGTCTCTGTAGTGATGTAGGGATGGTTTACCATGGTTACTATCTCTGTAGTGATGTAGGGATGGTTTACCATGGTTACTGTCTCTGTAGTGATGTAGGGATGGTTTACCATTGTTACTGTCTCCTCTGTAGTGATGTAGGGATGGTTTACCATGGTTACTGTCTCCTCTGGAGTGATGTAGGGATGGTTTACCATGGTTACTGTCTCCTCTGGAGTGATGTAGGGATGGTTTACCATGGTTACTGTCTCTTCTGTAGGAATGTAGAGATGCTTTACCATGGTTACTGTCTCTGTAGTGATGTAGGGATGGTGTACCATGGTTACTATCTCCTCTGGAGTGATGTAGGGATGGTTTACCATGGTTACTGTCTCCTCTGTAGGGATGGTTTACCATGGTTACTGTCTCTGTAGTGATGAAGGGATGGTTTAGCATGGTTACTGTCTCTGTAGTGATGTAGGGATGGTTTACCATGGTTACTGTCTCTGTAGTGATGTAGGGATGGTTTACCATGGTTACTGTCTCCTCTGTAGGGATGGTTTACCATGGTTACTGTCTATTCTGTAGTGATGTAGGGATGGTTTACCATGGTTACTGTCTCTGTAGTGATGTAGGGATGGTTTACCATGGTTACTGTCTCTGTAGTGATGTAGGGATGGTTTAGCATGGTTACTGTCTCCTCTGTAGTGATGTAGGGATGGTTTACCATGGTTACTGTCTCCTCTGTAGTGATGTAGGGATGGTTTACCATGGTTACTGTCTCTGTATTGATGTAGGGATGGTTTACCATGGTTACTGTCTCTGTTGTGATTTAGGGATGGTTTACCATGGTTACTGTCTCCTCTGTAGTGATGTAGTGATGGTTTACCATGGTTCCTGTCTCTGTAGTGATGTAGGGATGGTTTAACATGGTTACTGTCTCCTCTGGAGTGATGTAGGGATGGTTTACCATGGTTACTGTCTCCTCTGTAGTGATGTAGGGATGGTTTACCATGGTTACTGTCTCTGTAGTGATGTAGGGATGGTTTACCATGGTTACTGTCTCTGTAGTGATGTAGGGATGGTTTACCATGGTTACTATCTCTGTAGTGATGTAGGGATGGTTTACCATGGTTACTGTCTCTGTAGTGATGTAGGGATGGTTTAGCATGGTTACTGTCTCCTCTGGAGTGATGTAGGGATGGTTTACCATGGTTACTGTCTCCTCTGTAGTGATGTAGGGATGGTTTACCATGGTTACTGTCTCTGTAGTGATGTAGGGATGGTTTACCATGGTTACTGTCTCTGTAGTGATGTAGGGATGGTTTACCATGGTTACTGTCTCTGTAGTGATGTAGGGATGGTTTACCATGGTTACTGTCTCCTCTGGAGTGATGTAGGGATGGTTTACCATGGTTACTGTCTCCTCTGGAGTGATGTAGGGATGGTTTACCATGGTTACTGTCTCCTCTGTAGGAATGTAGAGATGGTTTACCATGGTTACTGTCTCTGTAGTGATGTAGGGATGGTGTACCATGGTTACTGTCTCCTCTGTATTGATGTAGGGATGGTTTAGCATGGTTACTGTCTCCTCTGTAGTGATGTAGGGATGGTTTACCATGGTTACTGTCTCCTCTGTAGTGATGTAGTGATGGTTTACCATGGTTACTGTCTCTGTAGTGATGTAGGGATGGTTTAAAATGGTTACTGTCTCCTCTGGAGTGATGTAGGGATGGTTTACCATGGTTACTGTCTCCTCTGTAGTGATGTAGGGATGGTTTACCATGGTTACTGTCTCTGTAGTGATGTAGGGATGGTTTACCATGGTTACTGTCTCTGTAGTGATGTAGGGATGGTTTACCATGGTTACTGTCTCTGTAGTGATGTAGGGATGGTTTAGCATGGTTATTGTCTCCTCTGGAGTGATGTAGGGATGGTTTACCATGGTTACTGTCTCCTCTGTAGTGATGTAGGGATGGTATAGCATGGTTACTGTCTCTGTAGTGATGTAGGGATGGTTTACCATGGTTACTATCTCTGTAGTGATGTAGGGATGGTTTACCATGGTTACTGTCTCTGTAGTGATGTAGAGATGGTTTACCATTGTTACTGTCTCCTCTGTAGTGATGTAGGGATGGTTTACCATGGTTACTGTCTCCTCTGGAGTGATGTAGGGATGGTTTACCATGGTTACTGTCTCCTCTGGAGTGATGTAGGGATGGTTTACCATGGTTACTGTCTCTTCTGTAGGAATGTAGAGATGCTTTACCATGGTTACTGTCTCTGTAGTGATGTAGGGATGGTGTACCATGGTTACTATCTCCTCTGGAGTGATGTAGGGATGGTTTACCATGGTTACTGTCTCCTCTGTAGGGATGGTTTACCATGGTTACTGTCTCTGTAGTGATGAAGGGATGGTTTAGCATGGTTACTGTCTCTGTAGTGATGTAGGGATGGTTTACCATGGTTACTGTCTCTGTAGTGATGTAGGGATGGTTTACCATGGTTACTGTCTCCTCTGTAGGGATGGTTTACCATGGTTACTGTCTATTCTGTAGTGATGTAGGGATGGTTTACCATGGTTACTGTCTCTGTAGTGATGTAGGGATGGTTTACCATGGTTACTGTCTCTGTAGTGATGTAGGGATGGTTTAGCATGGTTACTGTCTCCTCTGTAGTGATGTAGGGATGGTTTACCATGGTTACTGTCTCCTCTGTAGTGATGTAGGGATAGTTTACCATGGTTACTGTCTCTGTATTGATGTAGGGATGGTTTACCATGGTTACTGTCTCTGTTGTGATTTAGGGATGGTTTACCATGGTTACTGTCTCCTCTGTAGTGATGTAGTGATGGTTTACCATGGTTCCTGTCTCTGTAGTGATGTAGGGATGGTTTAACATGGTTACTGTCTCCTCTGGAGTGATGTAGGGATGGTTTACCATGGTTACTGTCTCCTCTGTAGTGATGTAGGGATGGTTTACCATGGTTACTGTCTCTGTAGTGATGTAGGGATGGTTTACCATGGTTACTGTCTCTGTAGTGATGTAGGGATGGTTTACCATGGTTACTATCTCTGTAGTGATGTAGGGATGGTTTACCATGGTTACTGTCTCTGTAGTGATGTAGGGATGGTTTACCATGGTTACTGTCTCCTCTGGAGTGATGTAGGGATGGTTTAACATGGTTACTGTCTCCTCTGGAGTGATGTAGGGATGGTTTACCATGGTTACTGTCTCCTCTGTAGTGATGTAGGGATGGTTTACCATGGTTACTGTCTCTGTAGTGATGTAGGGATGGTTTACCATGGTTACTGTCTCTGTAGTGATGTAGGGATGGTTTACCATGGTTACTGTCTCTGTAGTGATGTAGGGATGGTTTAGCATGGTTATTGTCTCCTCTGGAGTGATGTAGGGATGGTTTACCATGGTTACTGTCTCCTCTGTAGTGATGTAGGGATGGTATAGCATGGTTACTGTCTCTGTAGTGATGTAGGGATGGTTTACCATGGTTACTATCTCTGTAGTGATGTAGGGATGGTTTACCATGGTTACTGTCTCTGTAGTGATGTAGGGATGGTTTACCATGGTTACTGTCTCCTCTGTAGTGATGTAGGGATGGTTTACCATGGTTACTGTCTCCTCTGGAGTGATGTAGGGATGGTTTACCATGGTTACTGTCTCCTCTGGAGTGATGTAGGGATGGTTTACCATGGTTACTGTCTCTTCTGTAGGAATGTAGAGATGCTTTACCATGGTTACTGTCTCTGTAGTGATGTAGGGATGGTGTACCATGGTTACTATCTCCTCTGGAGTGATGTAGGGATGGTTTACCATGGTTACTGTCTCCTCTGTAGGGATGGTTTACCATGGTTACTGTCTCTGTAGTGATGAAGGGATGGTTTAGCATGGTTACTGTCTCTGTAGTGATGTAGGGATGGTTTACCATGGTTACTGTCTCTGTAGTGATGTAGGGATGGTTTACCATGGTTACTGTCTCCTCTGTAGGGATGGTTTACCATGGTTACTGTCTATTCTGTAGTGATGTAGGGATGGTTTACCATGGTTACTGTCTCTGTAGTGATGTAGGGATGGTTTACCATGGTTACTGTCTCTGTAGTGATGTAGGGATGGTTTAGCATGGTTACTGTCTCCTCTGTAGTGATGTAGGGATGGTTTACCATGGTTACTGTCTCCTCTGTAGTGATGTAGGGATGGTTTACCATGGTTACTGTCTCTGTATTGATGTAGGGATGGTTTACCATGGTTACTGTCTCTGTAGTGATGTAGGGATGGTTTACCATGGTTACTGTCTCCTCTGTAGTGATGTAGGGATGGTTTACCATGGTTACTGTCTCTGTAGTGATGTAGGGATGGTTTACCATGGTTACTGTCTCCTCTGGAGTGATGTAGGGATGGTTTACCATGGTTACTGTCTCCTCTGTAGTGATGTAGGGATGGTTTACCATGGTTACTGTCTCTGTAGTGATGTAGGGATGGTTTACCATGGTTACTGTCTCTGTAGTGATGTAGGGATGGTTTACCATGGTTACTATCTCTGTAGTGATGTAGGGATGGTTTACCATGGTTACTGTCTCTGTAGTGATGTAGGGATGGTTTACCATGGTTACTGTCTCCTCTGGAGTGATGTAGGGATGGTTTACCATGGTTACTGTCTCCTCTGTAGTGATGTAGGGATGGTTTACCATGGTTACTGTCTCTGTAGTGATGTAGGGATGGTTTACCATGGTTACTGTCTCTGTAGTGATGTAGGGATGGTTTACCATGGTTACTGTCTCTGTAGTGATGTAGGGATGGTTTACCATGGTTACTGTCTCCTCTGGAGTGATGTAGGGATGGTTTACCATGGTTACTGTCTCCTCTGGAGTGATGTAGGGATGGTTTACCATGGTTACTGTCTCCTCTGTAGGAATGTAGAGATGGTTTACCATGGTTACTGTCTCTGTAGTGATGTAGGGATGGTGTACCATGGTTACTGTCTCCTCTGTATTGATGTAGGGATGGTTTAGCATGGTTACTGTCTCCTCTGTAGTGATGTAGGGATGGTTTACCATGGTTACTGTCTCCTCTGTAGTGATGTAGGGATGGTTTACCATGGTTACTGTCTCTGTAGTGATGTAGGGATGGTTTACCATGGTTACTGTCTCCTCTGGAGTGATGTAGGGATGGTTTACCATGGTTACTGTCTCCTCTGTAGTGATGTAGGGATGGTTTACCATGGTTACTGTCTCTGTAGTGATGTAGGGATGGTTTACCATGGTTACTGTCTCTGTAGTGATGTAGGGATGGTTTACCATGGTTACTGTCTCTGTAGTGATGTAGGGATGGTTTACCATGGTTACTGTCTCCTCTGGAGTGATGTAGGGATGGTTTACCATGGTTACTGTCTCCTCTGTAGTGATGTAGGGATGGTTTACCATGGTTACTGTCTCTGTAGTGATGTAGGGATGGTTTACCATGGTTACTATCTCTGTAGTGATGTAGGGATGGTTTACCATGGTTACTGTCTCTGTAGTGATGTAGGGATGGTTTACCATTGTTACTGTCTCCTCTGTAGTGATGTAGGGATGGTTTACCATGGTTACTGTCTCCTCTGGAGTGATGTAGGGATGGTTTACCATGGTTACTGTCTCCTCTGGAGTGATGTAGGGATGGTTTACCATGGTTACTGTCTCCTCTGTAGGAATGTAGAGATGGTTTACCATGGTTACTGTCTCTGTAGTGATGTAGGGATGGTGTACCATGGTTACTGTCTCCTCTGGAGTGATGTAGGGATGGTTTACCATGGTTACTGTCTCCTCTGTAGGGATGGTTTACCATGGTTACTGTCTCCTCGTAGTGATGTAGGGATGGTTTACCATGGTTACTGTCTCTGTAGTGATGTAGGGATGGTTTACCATGGTTACTGTCTCTGTAGTGATGTAGGGATGGTTTACCATGGTTACTGTCTCCTCTGAGTGATGTAGGGATGGTTTACCATGGTTACTGTCTTCTGTAGTGATGTAGGGATGGTTTACCATGGTTACTGTCTCTGTAGTGATGTAGGGATGGTTTACCATGGTTACTGTCTCTGTAGTGATGTAGGGATGGTTTACCATGGTTACTGTCTCCTCTGTAGTGATGTAGGGATGGTTTACCATGGTTACTGTCTCCTCTGTAGTGATGTAGGGATGGTTTACCATGGTTACTGTCTCTGTAGTGATGTAGGGATGGTTTACCATGGTTACTGTCTCCTCTGTAGTGATGTAGGGATGGTTTACCATGGTTACTGTCTCCTCTGTAGTGATGTAGGGATGGTTTACCATGGTTACTGTCTCTGTAGTGATGTAGGGATGGTTTACCATGGTTACTGTCTCCTCTGTAGTGATGTAGGGATGGTTTACCATGGTTACTGTCTCCTCTGTAGTGATGTAGGGATGGTTTACCATGGTTACTGTCTCTGTAGTGATGTAGGGATGGTTTACCATGGTTACTGTCTCTGTAGTGATGTAGGGATGGTTTACCATGGTTACTGTCTCCTCTGTAGTGATGTAGGGATGGTTTACCATGGTTACTGTCTCTGTAGTGATGTAGGGATGGTTTACCATGGTTACTGTCTCCTCTGGAGTGATGTAGGGATGGTTTACCATGGTTACTGTCTCCTCTGTAGTGATGTAGGGATGGTTTACCATGGTTACTGTCTCTGTAGTGATGTAGGGATGGTTTACCATGGTTACTGTCTCTGTAGTGATGTAGGGATGGTTTACCATGGTTACTGTCTCTGTAGTGATGTAGGGATGGTTTACCATGGTTACTGTCTCCTCTGGAGTGATGTAGGGATGGTTTACCATGGTTACTGTCTCCTCTGGAGTGATGTAGGGATGGTTTACCATGGTTACTGTCTCCTCTGTAGGAATGTAGAGATGGTTTACCATGGTTACTGTCTCTGTAGTGATGTAGGGATGGTTTACCATGGTTACTGTCTCCTCTGGAGTGATGTAGGGATGGTTTACCATGGTTACTGTCTCCTCTGTAGGGATGGTTTACCATGGTTACTGTCTCCTCTGTAGGGATGGTTTACCATGGTTACTGTCTCTGTAGTGATGAAGGGATGGTTTAGCATGGTTACTGTCTCTGTAGTGATGTAGGGATGGTTTACCATGGTTACTGTCTCCTCTGTAGGGATGGTTTACCATGGTTACTGTCTCCTCTGTAGTGATTTAGGGATGGTTTACCATGGTTACTGTCTCTGTAGTGATGTAGGGATGGTTTACCATGGTTACTGTCTCTGTAGTGATGTAGGGATGGTTTAGCATGGTTACTATCTCCTCTGTAGTGATGTAGGGATGGTTTACCATGGTTACTGTCTCTGTAGTGATGAAGGGATGGTTTAGCATGGTTACTGTCTCTGTAGTGATGTAGGGATGGTTTACCATGGTTACTGTCTCTGTAGTGATGTAGGGATGGTTTACCATGGTTACTGTCTCTTCTGTAGGATGGTTTACCATGGTTACTGTCTCCTCTTTAGTGATTTAGGGATGGTTTACCATGGTTACTGTCTCTGTAGTGATGTAGGGATGGTTTACCATGGTTACTATCTCTGTAGTGATGTAGGGATGGTTTACCATGGTTACTGTCTCTGTAGTGATGTAGGGATGGTTTACCATGGTTACTGTCTCCTCTGGAGTGATGTAGGGATGGTTTACCATGGTTACTGTCTCCTCTGTAGTGATGTAGGGATGGTTTACCATGGTTACTGTCTCTGTAGTGATGTAGGGATGGTTTACCATGGTTACTGTCTCTGTAGTGATGTAGGGATGGTTTACCATGGTTACTGTCTCTGTAGTGATGTAGGGATGGTTTACCATGGTTACTGTCTCCTCTGGAGTGATGTAGGGATGGTTTACCATGGTTACTGTCTCCTCTGGAGTGATGTAGGGATGGTTTACCATGGTTACTGTCTCCTCTGTAGGAATGTAGAGATGGTTTACCATGGTTACTGTCTCTGTAGTGATGTAGGGATGGTGTACCATGGTTACTATCTCCTCTGGAGTGATGTAGGGATGGTTTACCATGGTTACTGTCTCCTCTGTAGGGATGGTTTACCATGGTTACTGTCTCCTCTGTAGGGATGGTTTACCATGGTTACTGTCTCTGTAGTGATGAAGGGATGGTTTAGCATGGTTACTGTCTCTGTAGTGATGTAGGGATGGTTTACCATGGTTACTGTCTCCTCTGTAGGGATGGTTTACCATGGTTACTGTCTCCTCTGTAGTGATTTAGGGATGGTTTACCATGGTTACTGTCTCTGTAGTGATGTAGGGATGGTTTACCATGGTTACTGTCTCTGTAGTGATGTAGGGATGGTTTAGCATGGTTACTATCTCCTCTGTAGTGATGTAGGGATGGTTTACCATGGTTACTGTCTCTGTAGTGATGAAGGGATGGTTTAGCATGGTTACTGTCTCTGTAGTGATGTAGGGATGGTTTACCATGGTTACTGTCTCTGTAGTGATGTTGGGATGGTTTACCATGGTTACTGTCTCCTCTGTATTGATGTAGGGATGGTTTACCATGGTTACTGTCTCCTCTGGAGTTATGTAGGGATGGTTTACCATGGTTACTGTCTCCTCTGGAGTGATGTAGGGATGGTTTACCATGGTTACTGTCTCCTCTGTAGGAATGTAGAGATGGTTTACTATGGTTACTGTCTCTGTAGTGATGTAGGGATGGTTTACCATGGTTACTATCTCCTCTGGAGTGATGTAGGGATGGTTTACCATGGTTACTGTCTCCTCTGTAGGGATGGATTACCATGGTTACTGTCTCTGTAGTGATGAAGGGATGGTTTAGCATGGTTACTGTCTCTGTAGTTATGTAGGGATGGTTTACCATGGTTACTATCTCTGTAGTGATGTAGGGATGGTTTACCATGGTTACTGTCTCTGTAGTGATGTAGGGATGGTTTAACATGGTTACTGTCTCCTCTGTAGTGATGTAGGGATGGTTTACCATGGTTACTGTCTCTGTAGTGATGTAGGGATGGTTTACCATGGTTACTGTCTCTGTAGTGATGTAGGGATGGTTTACCATGGTTACTGTCTCCTCTGTAGTGATGTAGGGATGGTTTACCATGGTTACTGTCTCCTCTGTAGTGATGTAGGGATGGTTTACCATGGTTACTGTCTCCTCTGTAGTGATGTAGGGATGGTTTACCATGGTTACTGACTCCTCTGTAGTGATGTAGGGACGGTTTACCATGGTTACTGTCTCTGTATTGATGTAGGGATGGTTTACCATGGTTACTGTCTCTGTAGTGATGTAGGGATGGTTTACCATGGTTACTGTCTCCTCTGTAGTGATGTAGGGATGGTTTACCATGGCTACTGTCTCTGTAGGGATGTAGGGATGGTTTACCATGGTTGCTGTCTCCTCTGTAGTGATGTAGGGATGGTTTACCATGGTTACTGTCTCCTCTGTAGTGATGTAAGGATGGTGTACCATGGTTACTGTCTCCTCTGTAGTGATGTAGGGATGGTGTACCATGGTTACTGTCTCCTCTGTATTGATGTAGGGATGGTTTACCATGGTTACTGTCTCCTCTGTAGTGATGTAGGGATGGTTTACCATGGTAACTGTCTCTGTAGTTATGTAGGGATGGTTTACCATGGTTACTGTCTCCTCTGGAGTGATGTAGGGATGGTTTACCATGGTTACTGTCTCCTCTGGAGTGATGTAGGGATGGTTTACCATGGTTACTATCTCCTCTGGAGTGATGTATGGATGGTTTACCATGGTTACTGTCTCCTCTGTAGGGATGGTTTAACATGGTTACTGTCTCCTCTGTAGTGATGTAGGGATGGTTTACCATGGTTACCGTCTCCTCTGTAGTGATGTAGGGATGGTGTACCATGGTTACTGTCTCCTCTGTAGTGATGTAGGGATGGTGTACCATGGTTACTGTCTCCTCTGTAGTATGTAGGGATGGTTTACCATGGTTACTGTCTCCTCTGTAGTGATGTAGGGATGGTTTAGCATGGTTACTGTCTCTGTATTGATGTAGGGATGGTTTACCATGGTTACTGTCTCTGTAGTGATATAGGATGGTTTACCATGGTTACTGTCTCTGTAGTGATGTAGGGATGGTTTACCATGGTTACTGTCTCCTCTGTAGTGATGTAGGGATGGTTTACCATGGTTACTGTCTCTGTAGGGATGTAGGGATGGTTTACCATGGTTGAGCTCTGTAGTGATGTAGGGATGGTTTACCATGGTTACTGTCTCTGTATTGATGTAGGGATGGTTTACCATGGTTACTGTCTCTGTAGTGATGTAGGGATGGTTTACCATGGTTACTGTCTCCTCTGTAGTTATGTAGGGATGGTTTACCATGGTTACTGTCTCTGTAGGGATGTAGGGATGGTTTACCATGGTTGCTGTCTCCTCTGTAGTGATGTAGGGATGGTTTACCATGGTTACTGTCTCCTCTGTAGTGATGTAGGGATGGTTTACCATGGTTACTGTCTCCTCTGTAGTGATGTAGGGATGGTGTACCATGGTTACTGTCTCCTCTGTAGTGATGTAGGGATGGTTTACCATGGTTACTGTCTCCTCTGTAGTGATGTAGGGATGGTTTACCATGGTTACTGTCTCTGTAGTGATGTAGGGATGGTTTACCATGGTTACTGTCTCCTCTGTAGTGATGGTTTAACATGGTTACTGTCTCTGTAGTGATGTAGGGATGGTTTAACATTGGTTACTGTCTCTGTAGTGATGTAGGGATGGTTTAACATGGTTACTTTCTCTGTAGTGATGTAGGGATGGTTTAACATGGTTACTGTCTCTGTAGTGATGTAGGGATGGTTTAACATGGTTACTGTCTCCTCTGTAGTGATGTAGGGATGGTTTACCATGGTTACTGTCTCCTCTGTAGTGATGTAGGGATGGTTTAACATGGTTACTGTCTCCTCTGTAGGTGAGGATGGTTTACCATGGTTACTGTCTCCTCTGTAGTGATGTAGGGATGGACGTGATGCTTGATGCAGGAGGCATTCAACCTGAGGGCGGCCAACAGCCAGTGGATATGGACAATCAGTCATCACACACACACACACACACACACACACACACACACACACACACACACACACACACACACACACACACACACACACACACACACACACACACACACACACACACACACACACACACACACACACACACACACACACACACACACACACAGGAGATAGATGGGGGGGACCAGTAATTACAACACGTGTACAAACCACAACTCAACAACTTTTGGAGGTAATAACATTGATTCATTCTGGGAAGATGGACAGTGCAACAGGTGTGTAATTATAGTTTTAGTAGTGTATTATACGGTATTTCTCTCCCATTCATCGCAGACCATCAGAGGTGGAGGGGGAGGTGGTGGTCCAGGTTGCCATGGAGATGTCTCTGGACGAGTGGAAGGTCTTGCAGGAGCTGAGTCGCCACAAGGCGGAGTTTAACCTCCGTATGCTGGACAGCAAGATGCCGTCGAAGGCCACGGTCATATACAAATCCAAACGCATTGAAGTGACCGACCCCTTCAGATTAGAGCTACGGAGCTTGACCTTTGACCCATAAATGGATAAACAATTTGACATCTATTCGTGTTAAAGTTGATGTGTTTATATTGTTGTTTATATTTGGCATTTCTTCCAATAGAACACAAAGGCAGTGTCTGTGAAGGAAGAAAACAGACACTTCTCCAATGACATCACTTCTCGTGTGGAGTTCAACTTTGGCAGCCTGCAGCGCCCCAGTCGGGACGAGGCAGGGTGGATATAGGGGGGGCAATTAGAACAGAGAAGAATCAGAGGGTAGGTATCCTCTCTTTTAGACAAGATGCTGGACACCAACTACACATTAGAGCAGATGTTACTTTATATTAGTTTATACAGAGCAGAGCGTGAATATGGCTAGCAACATTTCTTTTTACCATACATTTAAAATACATACACATATATCACTACAAAGGAGACATATATATATATATGTATGTGTGTATGTATGTATATGTATGTATATATATGTATATGTATGTATATATATGTATATATATATGTGTATATGTATATATGTATATATATATATGTATGTATATATATATATATATATATGTATATATATATATATGTATGTATATGTATGTATATATGTATGTATGTATGTATATATATGTATGTATATGTATGTATGTATGTATGTATGTATGTATGTATGTATGTATGTATGTATATGTATATGTATGTGTGTATATATATACCATACATTTAAAATATATACACATATGTATATGTATATGTATATATGTATATATATGTATATATATATATATGTATATATATACATGTGTGTATATATATACCATACATTTAAAATATATACATGTGTGTGTATATATATACCATACATTTAAAATATATACACATATATCACTACAGAGGAGACATACATATATATATATATATATACATACATACATACATACATCATCATACATACATACATACATACATACATACATACATACATACATACATACATACATACATACATACATACATACATACATACATACATACATACATACATACATACATACACAGCTAGCCTGTGATGGCCGAGCTATGTACTCAGAATATTGCAAAATGTGCTTTCGCCGAAAAGCTATTTTAAAATCTGACATAGCGATTGCATAAAGGAGTTCTGTATCTCTAATTCTTAAAATAATTGTTATGTATTTTGTCAACGTTTATGATGAGTAATTTAGTAAATTCACCGGAAGTTTTCGGTGGGTATGCTAGTTCTGAACATCACATGCTAATGTAAAAAGCTGTTTTTTGATATAAATATGAACTTGATTGAACAAAACATGCATGTATTGTATAACATAATGTCCAAGGAGTGTCATCTGATGAAGATCATCAAAGGTTAGTGCTGCATTTAGCTGTGGTTTTGGTGACATATATGCTTGCTTTGAAAATGGCTGTGTGATTGTTTGTGGCTATGTACTCTCCTAACATAATCTAATGTTTTGCTTTCGCTGTAAAGCCCTTTTGAAATTGGACAATGTGGTTAGATTAACGAGAGACTTATCTTTCAAATGGTGTAAAATAGTCATATGTTTGAGAAATTGAAGTTGTAGCATTTTTTAGGTATTTGTATTTCACGCCACGCGATTCCACTGGCTGTTGAATAGAGTGGGACGTTAACGTCCCACCTAGCCCATAGAGGTTAAAAGTCGAGACCGAGTCTGCGTCTCTCATATGGATAGGCAGACCATTCCATAAAAATGGAGCTCTACAAGAGAAAGCCCTGTCTCCAGCTCTTTCCTTAGAAATTCTAGGGACAATAATAGGGCCTGCGTCTTGTGACCGTAGCGTACGTGTAGGTATGTATGGCAGGACCAAATTGGAAAGATAGGTAGGAGCAAGCCCATGTAATGCTTTGTAGGTTAGCAGTTAAACCTTGAAATCAGCCCTAGCCTTTAACAGGAAGCCAGTGTAGAGAGGCACTGGAGTAATATGTCAAATTGTTTGGTTCTAGTCAAGATTCTAGCAGCCGTGTTTAGCACTAACTGAAGTGTATTTACTGCTTTACCCGGGTAGCCAGAAAGTAGAGCATTGCAGTAGTCTAATCTAGAAGTGACAAAAGCATGTATAAATTGTTCTGCATCAATTTTGGACAGGAAGTTTCGGATTTTTGCAATGTTACGAAAATAGAATAAAGCTCTCCTTGAAATATACTTGATATGTTCATCAAAAGAAAGATCAGGGTTCAGAGTAACGCCGAGGTCCTTCACAGTTTTATTTGAGATGACTGTACAACCATCAAGATGAATTGTCAGATCCATCAGAAGATCTCTTTGTTTCTTGGGACCTAGAACTAGCATCTCTGTTTTCCCCGAGTTCAAAAGTAACATTTTATTGAAGATATCTCTTTATTTTGCCCCGTTCATCTTTCCCTCGATCCTGACTAGTCTCCCAGTCCCTGCATTTGAAAAACATACACACAGAATGATGCTGCCACCACCATGCTTCACCATAGGGATGGTGCCAGGTTTCCTCAAGACGTGATGCTTGGCATTCAGGACAAAGTGTTAAATCTTGGTTTCATCAGATCAGAGAATCTTGTTTCTCATGGTCTGAGAGTCTTTAGGTGCCTTTTGGCAAACTCCAAGCGGGCTGTCGTGCCTTTTACTGAGGAGTGGTCTTCCGTCTGGCCACTCTACCATAAAGGCCTGATTGGTGAAGTGCTGCAGAGATGGTTGTCCTTCCAGAAGGTTATCCCATCTCCACAGATGAACTCTGGAGCTCTGTCAGAGTGACCATCAGGTTCTTAGTCACCACCCTGACCAAGGCCCTTCTCCCCCGATTGCTCAGTTTGGCTGGGCGGCCAGCTCTAGGAAGAGTCTTGGTGGTTCCAAACTTCTTCCATTTAAGAATGATGAAGGGCACTGTGTTCTTGGGGACCTTCAATGCTGCATGTTTTGGTACCCTTTCCCAGATCTGTGTCTCGACACAATCCTGTCTCGGAGCTCTATGGACAATTCCTTCGACCTCATGGCTTGGTTTTTTCCCTGACATGCACTGTCAACTGTGGAACCTTATATAGACAGGTGTGTGCCTTTAACTAGGCAAGTCAGTTAAGACTTTACAATGACGACCTACCCCGGCCAAACCCAGACGACGCTTGGGCAATTGTGCGCTTCCCTATGGGACTCTCAATCACGGCCGGATGTGATACAGCCTGGATGTTCAATTAGGGGTGAGGGGTGTCCGTATGTATGGTGAGTAGTGTACATTCAGTTGTTTTTAGTGTAGCATGGGACATCGCCATGCTTCTAAATGTCATCATCTGGTCCCAAGCGGTATTTTATTTAACTTCTATGGGCTACGTGGGACGCTAGCGTCCCACCTGCGGGACACAGCCAGTGAAATATCAGGGCGGCAAATTCAAAAACAATATTTTTACATATTTGTAAATTAGCAGACGCTCTTATCCAGAGCGACTTACAGTAGTGAATATATACATTTCATTTTCATTTCACGCATTTTTTTTTGTAATCGCCCCCCGTGGGAATCGAACCCACAACCCTGGCGTTGCACACACCATACTGGCGTTGCAAACACCATGCTCTACCAACTGAGCCACAAAATGTCAAAATGTCATAATTCAACTTTCTCAAACATACAACTATTTTACACCATTTTAAAGATACACTTCTCCTTGATGTAACCACATTGTCCGATTTCAAAAAGGCTTTACAGCTAAAGCAAAACATTAGTGCCATGCCCTGACCTGAGAGAGCCTTTTTTATGTCTCTATTTAGGTTTGGTCAGGGTGTGATTTGGGTGGGCATTCTATGTCCTTTTTCTATGGTTTGTATTTCTTTGTTTTGGCCTGGTATGGCTCTCAATCAGGGACAGCTGTACATCGTTGTTGCTGATTGGGAGTCATACTTAGGCAGCCTGTTTTCCTTTGGGGTTTGTGGATAGTTATTTTCTGTTTTGTACATTTTGTGACCTGACAGAACTGTTGGCTGTCGTTCATTTTCTTGTTTTGTTTGAAGTGTTTCTTATTATTAAATCGTTAATATGAACACTCACCACGCTGCACTTTGGTCCCCTTCTTCTACAGACGACAAGCGTTACAATTAGATTATGTTAGGAGAGCACATAGACAAAAATAATCACACAGCCATTTTCCAAGCAAGGACATGTGTCAATAAAACCCAAAACACAGCTAAATGAAGCACTAACCTTTGACGATCTTCATCAGATGACACTCCTAGGACATTATGTTACACAATACATGTATGTTTTGTTCGATAACCTGTTAGGGCTAGGGGGCAGTATTGACACGGCTGGATAAAAAACATACCCGATTTAATCTGGTTACCACTCCTACCCAGTAACTAGAATATGCATATACTTATTACATATGGATAGAAAACACCCTACATTTTCTAAAACTGTTTGAATGGTGTCTGTGAGTATAACAGAACTCAAATGGCAGGTCAAAACCTGAGAGATTCCTTTACAGGAAGTGGCCTGTCTGACCATTTCTTGAACTTCTTTTCCATCTCTATCATTTACTAAGGATCTCTGCTCTAACGTGACACTTCCCACGTCGTCCATAGGCGCTCAGAGCCCGGGAAAAAACAGAATGTCGTCATTCCAGCCCCAGGCTGAAACACATTATCGCCTTTCTCAAGTGGCCGATCAAGGGACACTGGGCTTATGCGCGTGACCCCGACCGCCCCCGCCTTTGGGATTTTTTCCTCTGTTTGCCGAAAAGGAGATTCCCTGTCGGAATATTATCGCTTTTCTACGAGAAAAATGTCGTAAAAATTTATTTTAAACAGCGGTTCACATGCTTCGAAGTACGGTAATGGAATATTTAGAATTTTATTGTCACGAATTGCGCCATGCGCGCGACACTTCTTTACTATTTCGGATAGTGTCTGGAACGCACGAACAAAACGCCGCTATTCGGATATAACGATGGATTATTTTGGACCAAACCAACATTTGTTATTGAAGTAGCAGTCCTGGGTGTGCATTCTGACGAAGACAACAAAAGGTAATCAAACTTTTATAATAGTAAATATGATTATGGTGAGTGCTAAACTTGCCGGGTGTCTAAATAGCGAGCCCGTGATGCCTGGGCTATGTACTTAGAATATTGCAAAATGTGCTTTCACCAAAAAGCTATTTTAAAATCGGACATATCGAGTGTATAGAGGAGGTCTGTATCTATAATTCTTAAAATAATTGTTATGCTTTTTGTGAACGTTTATCGTGAGTAATTTAGTAAAATGTTAGCGAATTCCCCGGAAGTTTGCGGGGGGTATGCTAGTTCTGAACGTCACATGCTAATGTAAAAAGCTGTTTTTTGATATAAATATGAACTTGATTGAACAAAACATGCATGTATTGTATAACATAATGTCCTAGGGTTGTCATCTGATGAAGATCATCAAAGGTGAGTGCTGCATTTAGCTGTCTTCTGGGTTTTGGTGACATTATATGCTGGCTTGAAAAATGGGTGTCTGATTATTTCTGGCTTGGTACTCTGCTGACATAATCTAATGTTTTGCTTTCGTTGTAAAGCCTTTTTGAAATCGGACAGTGTGGTTAGATTAACGAGAGTCTTGTCTTTAAATGGCTGTAAAATAGTCATATGTTTGAGAAATTGAAGTAATAGGAAGCGTCCCACCTAGCCCATAGAGGATAAAGTTCATATTTATATCCAAAAACAGCGTGATTTTCAGAAAATGTATTCCCACCAAAACGTCCAGTGAATGTGCACATCAATTTACAAAAATACTCATCATAAACGTTGACAAAATATATAACAATTATTTAAAGAATTGTAGATAGACTACTCCTGGATGCAACCGCTGTGTCAGATTTTAAAATAGCTTTACAGAGAAAGCACATTTTTCAATATTCTGAGTACATAGCTCAGCCATCACAGCAAGCTATACAGACACCCGCCAAATTCGGGGCCACCTAAACTCAGAATTAGTATTAGAAATATTGTATTACCTTTGCTGATCTTCATCAGAATGCACTCCCAGGACTGCTATTTCCACAAGAAATGTTGTTTTTGTTCGAAATAATCCATATTTATGTTCAAATACCTCCATTTTGTTCGTGCATTCAGAGCCCTATCCAAAGGCATAACGCGCGAGCGCAGTACCAGAGACGAAAAGTCAAAATGTTCCATTACCGTACTTAGAAGCATGTCAAACGCTGTTTAAAATCAATATTTATGGTATTTTTAACGTAAAAATGCGATAATATTCCAACCGGACAATAGCGTTTTCATTGAAGGAGAAAAAGAAGGAACGGCGTGCTCACGGGATCGAGCATATCCAATCCCTTTGTTGCCAGGCAGTCCACTCAGTAACTGCTATTATCTGCCCAGTGACAGGAGAATGCTCAAACCACTGTCTGAAGGCTGTTGACAGCCAATGGAAGCCTTACGAAGTGCAACGTAACCCCACAGATACTGCAGTTTTGAAAGGGACTAGAAAGAAGAACTACAATTCTCAGATCCTCCACTTCCTGGTTGACTTTTTCTCAGGTTTCTGCCTGCCATATGAGTTCTGTTATACTCACAGACACCATTCAAACAGTTTTAGAAACTTCAGAGTTTTCTATCCAAATCTACTAATAATATGCATATTCTAGTTTCTGGGCCAGAGTAGTAACCTGTTTAAATTGGGTACGTTTTTCATCCGGCCGTGAAAATACTGCCCCCTAGCCCAGACAGGTTAAAGGTTGCTGTATGCCATGTGCTCTGAGCAGATATTTAGTGTATGATAATCATGAAAGAGATGAGGCCCCTTTAGAACCATCTTGTATGTAAGACTGATTACTATCTGATAGTATGGTTCAGCAGAACAAGTACACAAATATTTACAGAGTACAAATTAATTGTTTTCAGTATATCAAATTACTTTTTTCCAGCTCATTGAAAGAAGACAACTGACTAAAAGCTTCCCAGGAGAATGAAAGAAAGTTGGGGCATGTTAAGTGAAACAACATGCAGAATGCAGATTGAAAAGAGAATGTACAACGTGGACAAACCATCTATTAATCAATAGGGTGGCATCGTATAAGTTATTCTATGTACTACATTTCTAGCTGCAATATTCTGAAAGATGCTCGTAGAAGAGCATACCCCCATAGAGTAGACAGTGTGCTTGTTCAAGAGAGAAGACTTGGGTTTTTAATCTACAAAACACGTCAACTTCCAAACAACTGGGCGTGAAGTGGTCCGTGTCATACAAAGACATCTGGGCAGTGCCTAGCTCAGAACGACCTTCATCAACAAGCAGATTGAAAATGGTAGAGTCTTAAAGTTCAGGATCAGTCTAATCAAATCAAATCAAAGTTTATTTGTCACGTGCGCCGAATACAACAGGTGTAGTAGACCTTACAGTGAAATGCTTACTTACAGGCTCTAACCAATAGTGCGAAAAAAAGGTGTGTGTGTGTAGGTAAGTAAAGAAATAAAACAACAGTAAAAAGACATTTGAAAATAACAGTAGCAAGGCTATATACAGACACCGGTTAGTCAGGCTTATTGAGGTAGTATGTACATGTAGATATGGTTAAAGTGACTATGCATATATGATGAACAGAGAGTAGCAGTAGCGTAAAAAGAGGGGTTGGCGGGTGGTGGGACACAATGCAGATAGCCTGGTTAGCCAATGTGCGGGAGCACTGGTTGGTCGGGGCAATTGAGGTAGCATGTGCATGAATGTATAGTTAAAGTGACTATGCATACATGATAAACAGAGAGTAGCAGCAGCGTAAAAAAGGGGTTGGGGGCACACAATACAAATAGGCTGGGTAACCATTTGGTTACCTGTTCAGAAGTCTTATGGCTTGGGAGTAAAAACTGTTGAGAAGCCTTTTTGTCCTAGACTTGGCACTCCGGTACCGCTTGCCGTGCGGTAGTAGAGAGAACAGCCTATGATTGGGGTGGCTGGGGTCTTTGACAATTTTTAGGGCCTTCCAATGACACCGCCTGGTGTAGAGGTCCTGGATGGCAGGCAGCTTTGCCCCAGTGATGTACTGGGCCGTACGCACTACCCTCTGTGTGCCTTGCGGTCGGAGGCCGAGCAATTGCCGTACCAGGCAGTGATGCAACCGGTCAGAATGCTCTCGATTTTGCAGCTGTAGAACCTTTTGAGGATCTCAGGACCCATGCCAAATCTTTTTAGTTTCCTGAGGGGGAATAGGCTTTGTCGTGCCCTCTTCATGACTGTCTTGGTGTGTTTGAACCATTCTAGTTTGTTGTTGATGTGGACACCTAGGAACTTGAAGCTCTCAACCTGCTCCACTACAGCCCCGTTGATGAGAATGGGGGCGTGCTCGGTGCTCCTTTTCCTGTAGTCCACAATCATATCCTTAGTCTTGATTACGTTGAGGGATAGGTTGTTATTCTGGCACCACCCAGCCAGGTCTCTGACCTCCTCCCTATAGGCGGATAGTGTCTGGAACGCACGAACAAAACGCCGCTATTCGGATATAACGATGGATTATTTTGGACCAAACCAACATTTGTTATTGAAGTAGCAGTCCTGGGTGTGCATTCTGACGAAGACAACAAAAGGTAATAACCTTTTTCTTATAGTAAATCTGACTTTGATGAGTGCTAAACTTGCTGGGTGTCTAAATAGCTAGCCCTGTGATGCCGGGCTATCTACTGAGAATATTGCAAAATGTGCTTTCACCGAAAAGCTATTTTAAAATCGGACATATCGAGTGCATAGAGGAGTTCTGTATCTATAATTCTTAAAATAATTGTTGTGCTTTTTGTGAACGTTTATCGTGAGTAATTTAGTAAATTCACCGGCAGTGTTCGGTGGGAATGCTAGTCACATGCTAGTCACATGCTAATGTAAAAAGCTGGTTTTTGATATAAATATGAACTTGATTGAACAAAACATGCATGTATTGTATAACATAATGTCCTAGGGTTGTCATCTGATGAAGATCATCAAAGGTTAGTGTTGCATTTAGCTGTCTTCTAGGTTTTTGTGACATTATATGCTAGCTTGAAAAATGGGTGTCTGATTATTTCTGGCTTGGTACTCTGCTGACATAATCTAATGTTTTGCTTTCGTTGTAAAGCCTTTTTGAAATCGGACAGTGTGGTTAGATAAAGGAGAGTCTTATCTTTAAAATGCTGTGAAATAGTCATATGTTTGAACACTGAAAGAACAAAATGGAGTCGTCTCGTGCACGCGCGCCTCAGTGTCATTGTTCCCAGAAAGACCACTCACAAAAATCCCTGCTGTTTTTCGCCCAGAGACTGGAGAGCTCTCATTCCAGCGCCTTCCTAGAGCCAATGAAAGCCTTAGAAAATGTCAAGTTACAGCAGAGATGCTGTATTTTTGATAGAGATGCCCTAGAAGGACAAGAAATGGTCAGACAGGGCACTTCCTGTATAGAATGTTCTCAGGTTTTGGCCTGCCTTATGAGTTCTGTTATACTCACAGACACCATTCAAACAGTTTTAGAAATTTTAGAGTGTTTTCTATCCAAATCTACTAATTATATGCATATTCTAGTTTCTGGGCAGGAGTAGTAACCAGATTAAAAAATAAAGAAAAACCCTTGAATGAGTAGGTGTGTTCCAAATTTCGGGATTGGTAGTGTATATCTTGAAAATTTGATTGCTGACACGTAAAAGATTTTGGGACTATATCAACAATGGACTAATTGAACAAACACCTAAATATAGTTTTGGAGTGGAATTTTCCTTTAAGGAGTGACATTAGGTTAAGAGTACATCTTGGGCTATCTTCAAAGTAGCTAGCTTAGCTAGGATATTTCATTCAGTGGGTCAACATTAGCCCTTTTGTTTGCTATATAGGTATCTACATAGCTTCCTAGGTTAGCTAGAAAAGCTAGCTAGTAAGTAGCCCCTTCAGGTCAGCATCTAAAATAGCCAGCTTGCTTGTGTGAGAGAACTCGGGAGACAAAGGGCTGTGAGACATCGGTTTATCTCTGGACCCATGAAAGGTGGGATGTATATGAAGGGTACGGGGAAACAGAAGACGAACAGCAGAAGGGCTAATGATCTTGGAGATGGGGAACGGGCCGATAAACCGGGGGGAGAGTTTGCAGGATTCCACCCGGGATCTGCCCCTCCGGGTGGAATCCTGCAAACACTCCCCCCGGTTTATCGCCATAACTTCTGCCCGAGATGATACCAGGGAGCCGGGGTCCAATGGTGATCCACTTGTCGTCGATACCTGGAGGTGGTCTTGAGGAGTGTTGACCGGGATCTCCTCCAGGTACGACGACAACAGCGGACAAACATCTGGGCAGAAGGTATGCCGACCTCCTCTTCCTGCTCAGGAAAGAGCGGGGGCTGATACCCCAGGGAACACTCAAACAGTGATAGGCCCATGGCAGAGCAGGGAAGGGTGTTGCCGGCGTATTCCTCAAACAACTTTCTAAAGACTGTTGACATCTAGTGGAAGCCTTAGGAAGTGCAAAATGAACCCTAACTCACTGTGTGTTAGAAAGGCAAGGACTTGAAAAAACTACAGGCACCAGATTTTCATTTCCTGGTTGTATTTTTCTCCGATTTTTGCCTGCCATATGAGTTCTGTTATACTCACAGACATCATTCAAACAGTTTTGGAAACTTTAGAGTGTTTTCTATCCAAATCTACTAATAATTTGCAAATATTTGACTCTGGGCCCGAGTATTAGGCCATTTACTCTGGGCACGCTTTTCATCCAAAAGGGAAAATACTGCCCCCTATTAACAGGGATGTCATTGAGTCCCCGGTAGTCAATGCACGCCAGCGGGAGAGAAATCGGGATGGATAAATCCTGTAACTATGGAGTCCCCAATGTAGCCCTGCATTGCCTTAGTTTCAGGTCCCGACAGCAGTTACAGACGCTCCCGGGGCGGCGTGGTGCTAGGGAGAAGGTCAATCCCGCAGTCATAGGGGCGGTGCGGTGGAAGGGAAGTGGCCCAGGACTTGATGAACACCTCCCGGAGATCCTGGTAGTCCGCTGGGATGGCGGAGAGATCCGGAACCACCTCCGAGGACCCAGGAAGACGTCCCGGGGCAGGTTGCGCTGACTTCAGATAATGGGCGTGGCAGAACAGACTCCAGCCTGTGATGGCACCCATATACCTGTTGATGAGTGGGCTGTGTCGCTGGAGCCAGGAGAATCCCAAAACCAGGGGGATCTGGGGGACTTGATGAGCAGGAACTGAATGGTCTCGCTGTGATTCCCTGATACCTGTAGGTTGATGGGAGTGGTGTTATGGGTAACCCGACCGATAGAGCGCCCGTCCAACGCTCTAACATCCACGGGAATGGAGAGGGGCTGAGTGGGGATGTTCAGCTCGGAAGCTAGTGTTGCGTCCAAAAAGCTCTCATCGGCCCCAGAGTCAATGAGGACCCGGAGAGATTTGGACTGGTTTCCCCAAAGCAGAATGACATGAAAAGGGGTGCGAGTAAGGGAAGCAGAAAAGTTCCCCATATGGCCCACCAGAGTACTCACTCATACCGGTAAGCCTAGTCTTTTACCGGGCACGAGGACACAAAATGACCAAAAGTCCCGCAATACAGACAGCTCCTTGTGCTGATCCAGTGTTGCTGTTCCGCTGGCGACAGCCCAGCCCTGCCTAATTGCATCACAAAGACAGGTGAAACAGATCAGTTGAAATCTAACTGCACTGTCCAATTTACAGTAGCTATTAGAGTGAAATAATACTATGCTATTGTTAGAGGAGAGTGCACAATTTTGAATATGAAAAGTTATTAATAAAAAAAAATTACAAATTTGGGTAGTCTTGATACAAGATTTCAAACAGAAATGCAATGGTTCATTGGATCAGTCTAACACTTTGCACAAACACTGCTGCCATCGAGTGGCCAAAATCTAAATAGCACCTGGGCTAGAAAAATACATTATGGCCTTTCTCTTGCTTTTCAATGCTAATGGTACTTAAACAATGCTAGAGAACAGTTTTTTTTTGTATTCTCTTTTACAAAATCTATTGTGTTATATTCTCCTACATTCCTTTCACATTTCCACAAACTTCAAAGTGTTTCCTTTCAAATGGTACCAAGAATATGCATATCCTTGCTTCAGGGCCTGAACTACAGGCAGTTAGTTTTGGGTATGTCATTTTAGGCGAACATTTTTAAAAAGAGGCGGATCCTTTAGAGGCTAGCAGTCGGCGCCTCCATTTCTTAAGGCATGAGTGGTTTGAGTCTTCAAATAATCACTCCATTGTGGCATTACCTTTTCAGTTGTTAGTTGAAAAGGATATGTTACCATTTAGAAAACGGAACGTATAATGCCTCGGCATACACATCACTGACAATCTGAAATGGTCCACCAACACTGACAGAGTGGTGAAGAAGGCACAACAGCGCTTCTTCAACCTCAGGAGGCTGAAGAAATTCGGCTTGACCCCTAAGACCATTACAAACTTTTACAGATGCACCATTGAGAGCATCCTGTCAGGCTGTATCACCGCCTGGTACGGCAACTGCACCGTCCGCAACTGCAAAGCATTCCAGAGGGTGGTGCGGTCTGCCCAACTCATCACCTGCCCTCCAGGACATCTACAGCCCCCGGTGTCACAGGAAGGCCAAGAATCTCATCAAGGACCTCAGCCACCCATGCCACGGCCTGTTCACTCCACTACCATCCAGAAGGCGAGGTAAGTACAGGTGCATCATAGCTGGGACTGAGAGACTGAAAAAGTGCTTCTACCTCAAGGCCATCAGACCTAAATAGTCACCACTAGCCGGCCTCCTCCCAGTACCCTGCCCTGAACTTAGTCACTGTTACTAGTATGAAAATGTATGCACTCACTACTCTAAGTCACTCTGGATAAGAGCATCTGCTAAATGACTAAAATCTAAATGTAGCCTGCTACCTGATTTGATTTGATAAATGTTAGCTTGCCAATTTGACACGGTCCATCAATCAATGTAGCCTACCATGTTTGTCAACAGCAATCGTGATTAAACCCTATTAAAAACAATGTTGAAAAGGGGATAATGTTAGCTAACTTCGCTAGGTAGGCCTACGTTGGTTGGAGAAAACAGTACACTATGTCTACTTACCACAATGTTTAGCCAACTTTACAAAGTTTCTACCTGTAGCTTACAAAGTAAACATGATCAGCTAACAGTAACGTTACATCGGCAAATGCACCCTTCTGTTGTTTGACAGGCAGAGCCTACTAAGGATGGTAAATGAACCTAAACCACTACCTGTCGTGTATATTTCACTTTAATTATATATCATTCAAATATCTAATGAATGGCGGTCAATATTGAGAGATATCTTGAGGGTACCCTCACGTATCTGAAAATACATGATCAGTTGATGTTTACTGACCATGGAAAGCATGCAGCTACTTCCTGTATAACTCTGATGATAAAGCTAAATGTGCACAACTGTTTTGTGTGGAACAATCTGACATTTGTTGCTTTGACTATGGTCATCAAGAAGTGACGATATTACAACCAAAAAGTTTACATTTATTTAACAATCCCTTGAAAACGGCATGCAGTTGTCAATGGTTTTAGTGGAGCTGTGGGTCTCCTTGCCTGTCCGCAGCCAAATCCAACGCTCTGCACCGTATTATGACAAATCAGAACCAGTCAGTCAGTGATATTAGTATCAGAACCAGTCAGTCAGTCAGTGATATTAGTATCAGAACCAGTCAGTCAGTAATATTAGTATCAGAACCAGTCAGTCAGTCAGTGATATTAGAATCAGAACCAGTCAGTCAGTGATATTAGTATCAGAACCAGTCAGTCAGTCAATGATATTAGTATCAGAACCAGTCAGTCAGTGATATTAGTATCAGAACCAGTCAGTCAGTGATATTAGTATCAGAACCAGTCAGTCAGTGATATTAGTATCAGAAGCAGTCAGTCAGTCAGTGATATTAGTATCAGAACCAGTCAGTCAGTCAGTGATATTAGTATCAGAACCAGTCAGTCAGTGATATTAGTGTCAGAACCAGTCAGTCAGTGATATTAGAATCAGAACCAGTCAGTCAGTGATATTAGTATCAGAACCAGTCAGTCAGTGATATTAGTATCAGAACCAGTCAGTCAGTGATATTAGTATCAGAACCAGTCAGTCAGTGATATTAGTATCAGAACCAGTCAGTGATATTAGTATCAGAACCAGTCAGTCCGTGATATTAGGTCAGGCTGACTAAAGAAGTGGTACGAGACAAGATTAACGAGATAAGACAGGGGATTGAGGATTGTGTGTGTGTGTGTGTGTGTGTGTGTGTGTGTGTGTGTGTGTGTGTGTGTGTGTGTGTGTGTGTGTGTCCTGAGGAGCAGACTAAAGCCACAGCTTACAGAGGATTCACTGTCAAACCTAATTCACACACACACACACACACACACACACACACACACACACACACACACACACACACACACACACACACACACACACACACACACACACACACACACACACCTATAAACATTGTCAAACTTAGTGTGTGTGTGTGCATGCGTGCGTGCGTGCATGTGTGTGTGTGGCTGATTATCATAGGATGCATGCAGAGTGTGGACATGGCTGGCTCTAATTATTGTCAGCTAAGGAAGACAAAGTTAATTGACTGGAAATAGTTGACATTATTCATCATCAGCTACAATAACTAAGATGTGCTTGACTCAACGCTCCAATCCAACCACCCAATCACCTTACACATACACTCTTGATTGACACCAACGTTTGGGGTCAGTAGTGACTTACTGGTTGATTTATAAATACGAGTAGTTTGAATGGACAAGAAGTCTTAACTTCATCTAGGCTACTCTGGACTGATACTGTCCTTCAGCACTGGCTCCAGACAGATCACACATTGGCCACTCAGCGTTGGGCCAGATGATCTGTGTTCCATTGTAATGTAGCCCTACGTTCAGAAAGAATGAATGAATGTGAGAGACAGCGAGACAGAGAGAGAGATAGAGGAAGAGAGAGATAGAGGGAGAGAGAGAGGTGGAGAACGAGAGGGAGAGAGAGAGGGAGAGAGGGGGATAGAGAGAGAGAGAGAGAGAGAGAGACAGAGAGAGAGGGAGAGGGGGATAGAGAGAGAGGGAGAGAGGGATATGCAGAGAGAGAGAGAGAGCGAGAGAGGCCTACGCGATAATATGAGTGTAATTCACTAAGTGGCAGTGTTGACTCCAGTGTTGACTCCAGTGTTGAGTCCAGTGTTGAGCTGAGGGAGAGGTGAGAGATCTGTTAACTATCCCTCGTGATCATCCTGATTAATCTGTCCCCTCGTGATCATCATGATTTATCTGTCCCTCGTGATCATCATGATCTGCCCCTCATCACTGCCCCTCGTGATCATCCTGATTAATCTGTCCCTCGTGATCATCCTGATTAATCTGCCCCTCGTGATCATCCTGATTAATCTGTCCCTCGTGATCATCCAGATTAATCTGTCCCTCGTGATCATCCAGATTAATCTGTCCCTCGTGATCATCCTGAATAATCTGTCCCTCGTGATCATCCTAATTAATCTGTCCCTCGTGATCATCCTAATTAATCTGTCCCTCGTGATCATCCTGAATAATCTGTCCCTCGTGATCATCATGATTAATCTGTCCCTCGTGATCATCATGATTAATCTGTCCCTCGTGATCATCCTAATTAATCTGTCCCTCGTGATCATCCTGAATAATCTGTCCCTCGTGATCATCCTGAATAATCTGTCCCTCGTGATCATCCTGAATAATCTGTCCCTCGTGATCATCCTAATTAATCTGTCCCTCGTGATCATCCTGAATAATCTTTCCCTCGTGATCATCCTAATTAATCTGTCCCTCGTGATCATCCTGATTAATCTGTACAAGTTACAGCTGGAGCAAGACATAATGCTAATTAACATTAACCCCTCAGGTAGCTAAGGAAGACAAGCCTGGAAAATATAGCCAAAACCACATGAGCACACACACACACACACACACACACACACACACACACACACACACACACACACACACACACACACACACACACACACACACACACACACACACACACACACACACATACACAGGGCATGTTCCAGGCATAAGCAATAGTGTTTTTTCTCTTATGTCAGTCACTGACAGCCACTCAATTAGCCATGTCAGCTAACAATGTTTTGATTGGTAGTTGGTCTAGCCAGCTATCTAAACTTGAAGTAATCATGGAAGAATACCAGGGCAAACAGGGAATGTGCCCAGGGGCTCTGACCTCCTGGGGCCCCCATAGGTTTTGTTTTTCATTCTCACTCAGATATCATATTAACATGGCATAAATCATTACAAAATGGGTAGAATTGCAGGAAATGTCCCTTCCACCCCCTTCCCACCAAATATTGCTTAGGGCCCACACAACCACACAACCACACACACAACCCCTGACTCAGGGCGAAGAGAGGAGGAGTACACAACCACACAACCACACACACAACCCCTGACTCAGGGCGAAGAGAGGAGGAGGAGAGAGATGTTTTCTTATGCATTAGGGGAGTGGTGTTCAGATTAAGTAAACGAAAGCAATATTGGGCGCAGAGGAGAGTCCTACATTCCCGCGCTCCGAGGTCAGGTTGTCAGCAGAGCGCATTTGGAGCGCTCGTGTGTGTGTGTGTCTCCAGAAATACGCAAACCACCCTGCTTCAGTAATCAAATTAATGTCGGGGATTTCCTGTCCTCTGGCGGACAATATGTGATTAAACGGAAATCGATCGAGGAGGAACATCGCGGGAGCAGGATTTATTCAACGTTCTAGTGTTAACCCTCGCGCTGCTCGTGTTCCAGAATGATTGAACGGGAGAAAGTTTCTACCTTACTATATTACTAACAATCATTCCCCCGCTCTGTAGACTGAGAGGAGAAAAATAGGAGAGGAATATAACGTTTTTTTTTCTTCTCCAAACCGAGAGCACTGAGAGAGCTGCATGGGGCAACCGGGGCTAGGGCTCGATATCGATCCGGTGTAAATATGACGTCTGTGTTCGGTTATGCTCCCGTCTTGAACGCTGTTCTGATCGAAGACAACCCGGGATAATAGATAAATACTCCGGGGACTTCACCACACACACACACACACACACACACACACACACACACACACACACACACACACACACACACACACACACACACACAAAGTGCGCGGCAGTGGCGCGCACGGTGAACCAGCCAGCATGTAGCGGAGGAGCTCGCGACACACCGGGCAGCCGAATTCATCAGCAGGAGATGAGGTCTAGAGTTATTAAAAAAGTTGCATCAGTCGTTAATTTATCCACCCACTCTACTACGGCGGCTCCGTCGCCACCTTCAACAGAGGAGCACCAGATATAAAACAGCGTACGGGACTGGGAACTACAACTACTGAATTTAGGACACACGGCGCACGCCTGTCCGGACAAAAGTTGCGTGGAGCACCCGAGCTAGGGGATACGTATTTGGAGTGAGGCAAAGGACGCACGGCACGGCGAAGACAAGCTGTGCGTGTAGTTAGGAGTGTGTATTGGAGTGTGTGTGTGTGTGTGTCTTGTGTGTAGTTGAAGCGATTAAAAGGTGTTTAATCCCGGAACACGCAGCACCAGCAGGTTGGCTTCTGTTCACCTGGTACCCGCGAGACAACACAACTCAGGTAACTATAAACCTATTATATTACCGGTCCTGTTCCTATTCCAACCCTGAGTGTCTGCCACTTAACTGTTGTTCATAGTTTGAACATAAGTCGAAGTCATCGTGTCTCAAACGGGGCTGTCCTTTTACGCAGCAGCGTTAGTTACCCAAGTGGCCAACTGTTGGTAGCCCTCACGGGTCATAGCAGTAGTCTGGTGTCAGTACCACGGATCAGACAGGGACACGGGGACATTGGAATAACGTTCCCTCTCTCTCCTTCTCTCTCTCCCTTTCATTATTTTGTGTGTGTGTGTGTGTGTGTGTGTGTGTGTGTGTGTGTGTGTGTGTGTGTGTGTGTGTGTGTGTGTGTGTGTGTGTGTGTGTGTGTGTGTGTGTGTGTGTGTGTGTGTGTGTCGGTGTGTGTCGGTGTGTGTGTGTGTTTCAATGACAGAGAGAGAGAGACCTTTGATCAGGTAGTTCAGGCAGGGAACCACATACTACTTTCTATTGATTCCTGTCTGTTTGGAAGTTTCCTATGTCCTGATGACAACAGAGGAGACAGACAACTGATGACTATAGAGGAGACAGATAACTGATGAGACTATAGAGACAGATAACTGATGAGACTATAGAGGAGACAGATAACTGATGAGACTATAGAGGAGACAGACAACTGATGACTATAGAGGAGACAGATAACTGATGAGACTATAGAGGAGACAGATAACTGATGAGACTATAGAGGAGACAGATAACTGATGAGACTATAGAGGAGACAGATAACTGATGAGACTATAGAGGAGACAGATAACTGATGAGACTATAGAGGAGACAGATAACTGATGAGACTATAGAGACAGATAACTGATGAGACTATAGAGGAGACAGACAACTGATGACTATAGAGGAGACAGATAACTGATGACTATAGAGGAGACAGATAACTGATGAGACTATAGAGACAGATAACTGATGAGACTATAGAGGAGACAGATAACTGATGAGACTATAGAGGAGACAGATAACTGATGAGACTATAGAGGAGACAGATAACTGATGAGACTATAGAGGAGACAGACAACTGATGAGACTATAGAGGAGACAGATAACTGATGAGACTATAGAGGAGACAGATAACTGATGAGACTATAGAGGAGACAGATAACTGATGAGACTATAGAGGAGACAGATAACTGATGACTATAGAGGAGACAGACAACTGATGAGACTATAGAGGAGACAGACAACTGATGAGACTATAGAGGAGACAGACAACTGATGAGACTATAGAGGAGACAGATAACTGATGACTATAGAGGAGACAGATAACTGATGAGACTATAGAGGAGACAGATAACTGATGAGACTATAGAGGAGACAGATAACTGATGAGACTATAGAGGAGACAGATAACTGATGAGACTATAGAGGAGACAGACAACTGATGAGACTATAGAGGAGACAGATAACTGATGAGACTATAGAGGAGACAGATAACTGATGAGACTATAGAGGAGACAGATAACTGATGAGACTATAGAGGAGACAGATAACTGATGAGACTATAGAGGAGACAGATAACTGATGAGACTATAGAGGAGACAGACAACTGATGAGACTATAGAGGAGACAGATAACTGATGAGACTATAGAGACAGACAGATAACTGAGCTACATCACAGACAGTATTGGACACACCATGAATGCCTACTGTTCAGACTGTAGTGTGTGTGTGTGTGTGTGTGTGTGTGTGTGTGTGTGTGTCTTATGCACTTCTCATCAATAAACGTAGCTCAAAGTGCTTCAAAATATGTATTTGGTACGTGGCTGTGTTTAAGAGAGACTGCATTATGATTGCATGACTAATATGGTGTCTTAATGACTAACTGACTAATAGAATAGTAATTATAATAGTATGTGAATGAAGTCACAGTGAGCATGGAGCTCCACTGTGAAACTGTTGTGGTCCAGAATTCAACAAGTCTCTTTTCAGTTTAACCCTTTAGGCTATTAACCTCTGACATTTCACACACACACACACACACACACACACAAACACACACACACACACACACACACACACACACACACACACACACACACACACACACACACACACACACACACACACACACACACACACACACACACACACACAACAAAATTGTTGATTTAGCATGTGTAACTGAGATTCTAATCAGTACAGTGAACCATTGTAGCCAGTATGCAATGGTCCATGTAACCTCCTGAGGTGGAAACTGAGCTGTGCTTCCTGACCTGACAAATTTATGACCATATAAAGAATTTGAAAACAAGTCAAATTTTGATAAACTCCCATATCTACTGGGTGAAATACCACAGTGTGCCATCACAGCAACAAGATTTGTGACCTGTTGCCACAAGAAAAGGGCAACCAGTGAAGAAAAAAAAACCATTGTAAATACAACCTATATTTATGTTTATTTATTTTCCCTTTTGTACTTTAAATATTTGCACATCATTACAATACTGTATATAGACATAATGTGACATTTGAAATGTCTTTATACTATTTCACTTGCTTTGGCAATGTAAACATGTGTTTCCCATGCTAATAAAGCCCCTTACATTGAAATTTTATTGAAATTGAGAGAGAGAGAGAGACGGGGGGGGGGGGGGGTAACTGCCAAAATAAATGAAACACTTGATTAAATGAGGGATACAAAGAATATTGAAAGCAAGTTGTTTCTGTGTGGTTCCCGAGTTAATTAAGAAATTAATGGTGTCCCATCCCTCCAATAAAGTTCCAGACACTTCTATGCCAAGAATCTATGCTAAAGCACATTAAAGCTGTTCTGGCTGCTCGTGGTGACCCAACGCCCTGCTGTTCTGGCTGCTCATAGTGACCCAACGCCCTGCTGTTCTGGCTGCTCATAGTGACCCAACGCCCTGCTGTTCTGGCTGCTCATAGTGACCCAACGCCCTGCTGTTCTGGCTGCTCATAGTGACCCAACGCCCTGCTGTTCTGGCTGCTCGTGGTGACCCAACGCCCTGCTGTTCTGGCTGCTCATGGTGACCCAACGCCCTGCTGTTCTGGCTGCTCATAGTGACCCAACGCCCTGCTGTTCTGGCTGCTCGTGGTGACCCAACGCCCTGCTGTTCTGGCTGCTCTTAGTGACCCAACGCCCTGCTGTTCTGGCTGCTCATAGTGACCCAACACCCTGCTGTTCTGGCTGCTCATAGTGACCCAACGCCCTGCTGTTCTGGCTGCTCTTAGTGACCCAACACCCTGCTGTTCTGGCTGCTCATAGTGACCCAACGCCCTGCTGTTCTGGCTGCTCATAGTGACCCAACACCCTGTTGAGCAGGGGAACAACATGGTCCTGTGTGGCTCAGTTGGTAGAGCATGGTGTTTGCAACGCCAGGGTTGTGGGTTCAATTCCCACGGAGGACCAGTACGGAAAATGTATGAAATGTATGCATTCACTACTGTAAGTCGCTCTGGATAAGAGCGTCTACTAAAATGTTGATCTGGCTGCTCATGGTAACCTGCTGCTCGTGGTGGTCCAACTTCCTATTAACCTCGTCCCACCTACTCAACAGCCAGTGTAATCCCGTGGCGCGTTATTCAAGAATGCAAAAACTTCAATTTTTCAAACATATGACTATTTTACACCATTTTAAAGATAAGACTCTCGTTAATCTAACCACACTGTCCGATTTCAAAAAGGCTTTACAACGAAAGCAAAACATTAGATTATGTCAGCAGAGTACCCAGACAGAAATAATCAGACACCCATTTTTCAAGCTAGCATATAATGTCACATGAACCCAAACCACAGCTAAATGTAGCACTAACCTTTGATGATCTTCATCAGATGACAACCCTAGGACATTATGTTATACAATACATGCATGTTTTGTTCAATCAAGTTCATATTTATATCAAAAACCAGCTTTTTACATTAGCATGTGACTAGCATGTGACTAGCATTCCCACCGAACACTGCCGGTGAATTTACTAAATTACTCACGTCAAACGTTCACAAAAAGCATAACAATTATTTTAAGAATTATAGATACAGAACTCCTCTATGCACTCGATATGTCCGATTTTAAAATAGCTTTTCGGTGAAAGCACATTTTGCAATATTCTCAGTAGATAGCCCAGCATCACAGGGCTAGCTATTTAGACACCCAGCAAGTTTAGCACTCATCAAAGTCAGATTTACTATAAGAAAAATGTTATTACCTTTGCTGTCTTCGTCAGAATGCACTCCCAGGACTTCTACTTCAATAACAAATGTTGGTTTGGTTCAAAATAATCCATAGTTATATCCAAACAGCGGCGTTTTGTTCGTGCGTTCAAGACACTATCCGAAAGGGTAAATAAGGGTGACGAGCATGGCGCAATTCGTGACAAAAAAATTCTAAATATTCCATTACCGTACTTCGAAGCATGTCAACCGCTGTTTAAAATCAATTTTTATGCCATTTTTCTCAAAAAAAGCGATAATATTCTGACCGGGAATCTGCGTTTAGGTAAACAGACGAAAGAAAATAAAGCATTCGGTCGACTCGGGCACGCGCCTAAGCCCATAGTACTATTATCGGCCACAAGCCAAATGCGATAATGTGTTTCAGCCAGAGCCTGCCTCGATATCGTTCAGCTTTTTCCCGGGCTCTGAGAGCCTATGGGAGCCGTAGGAAGTGTCACGTTATTGCAAAGATCCTCAGTCTTCAATAAAAAGAGCCAAGATGAAACACAATTTGTCAGACAGGCCACTTCCTGCATGGAATCTTCTCAGGTTTTGGCCTGCCATATGAGTTCTGTTATACTCACAGACACCATTCAAACAGTTTTAGAAACTTTAGGGTGTTTTCTATCCAAAGCCAATAATTATATGCATATTCTAGTTACTGGGCAGGAGTAGTAACCAGATTAAATCGGGTACGTTTTTTATCCGGCTGTGTAAATACTGCCCCCTATCCCCAACAGGTTTTAAGACAGTTTATTTCAGTGTTTCCTTTATTTTGTTGGTTATTAAAGGATCAATCAGGTCTGATGTCTAACTGTTAGGTTATAGGTTATCAGGAGGGTCTAACTGTTAGGTTATAGTTCATCAGGAGGGTCTGTTAGGTTATAGGGCATCAGGAGGGTCTGTTAGGTTATAGGGCATCAGGAGGGTCTAACTGTTAGGTTATAGGTCATCAGGAGGGTCTAACTGTTAGGTTATAGGGCATCAGGAGGGTCTAACTGTTAGGTTATAGGGCATCAGGAGGGGCTAACTGTTAGGTTATAGGGCATCAGGAGGGTCTAACTGTTAGGTTATAGGGCATCAGGAGTGTCTGTTAGACATTTACATTTATGTCATTTAGCAGACGCTCTTATCCAGAGCGACTTACAAATTGGTGCATTCACCTTATGATATCCAGTGGAACAACCACTTTACAATAGTACATCTATATATTTTTTTTTGGGGGGGGGTTAGAAGGATTACTTTATCCTATCCTAGGTATTCCTTAAAGAGGTGGGGTTTCAGGTGTCTCCGGAAGGTGGTGATTGACTCCGCTGTCCTGGCGTCGTGAGGGAGCTTGTTCCACCATTGGGGTGCCAGAGCAGCGAACAGTTTTGACTGGGCTGAGCGGGAACTGTGCTTCCGCAGAGGTAGGGAGGCGAGCAGGCCAGAGGTGGATGAACGCAGTGCCCTTGTTTGGGTGTAGGGACTGATCAGAGCCTGAAGGTACGGAGGTGCCGTTCCCCTCACAGCTCCGTAGGCAAGCACCATGGTCTTGTAGCAGATGCGAGCTTCAACTGGAAGCCAGTGGAGTGTGTGGAGGAGCGGGGTGACGTGAGAGAACTTGGGAGGGTTGAACACCAGACGGGCTGTGGCATTCTGGATGAGTTGTAGGGGTTTAATGGCACAGGCAGGGAGCCCCGCCAACAGGGAGTTGCAGTAATCCAGACGGGAGATGACAAGTGCCTGGATTAGGTTATAGGTTATCAGTAGTGTCTGTTAGGTTATAGGTCATCAGGAGGGTCTAACTGTTAGGTTATAGGTCATCAGTAGGGTCTAACTGTTAGGTTATAGGTCATCAGGAGGGTCTAACTGTTAGGTTATAGGTCATCAGGAGGGTCTAACTGTTAGGTTATAGGGCATCAGGAGGGTCTAACTGTTAGGTTATAGGTCATCAGTAGGGTCTAACTGTTAGGTTATAGGTTATCAGTAGGGTCTAACTGTTAGGTTATAGGTCATCAGGAGGGTCTAACTGTTAGGTTATAGGGCATCAGGAGGGTCTAACTGTTTGGTTATAGGGCATCAGGAGGGTCTGTTAGGTTATAGGTCATCGGGAAGGTCTAACTGTTAGGTTATAGGGCATCAGGAGGGTCTAACTGTTTGGTTATAGGTCATCAGGAGGGTCTGTTAGGTTATAGGTCATCAGGAGGGTCTAACTGTTAGGTTACAGTGGCTTATATACTTCCTATTTTGTTGCCTTCTATCCTAGAATTAAAATAGATTTTTCGGGGGTTTGTATAATTTGATTTACACAACATGCCTTTGAAGATGCAACATATTTTTTTATTGTGAAATAAACAAGAAATAAGACAAACACAGAAAACTTGAGCGTGCATAACTATTCACCCCCCCAAAGTCAATACTTTGTAGAGGCACCTTTTGCAGTAATTACAGCTGCAAGTCTGTTGGGGTATGTCTCTATAAGTTTGGCACATCTAGCAACTAGGATTTTTGCCCATTCTTCAAGGCAAAACTGCTCCAGCTCCTTCAAGTTGAATGGGTTCCACTGGTGTACTGCAATCTTTAAGTCATACCACAGATTCTCAATTGGATTGAGGTCTTGGCTTTGACTAGGCCATTCCAAGACATTTAAATGTTTCCCCTTAAACCACTCGACTGTTGCTTCAGCAGTATGCTTAGGGTCATTGTCCTGCTGGAAGGTGAACCTCTGTCTGAAACAGGTTTCCCTCAAGAATTTCCCTGTATTTAGCGCCATCCATCATTCCTTCAATTCTGACCAGTTTCCCAGTCCCTGCCAATGAAAAACATCCCCACAGCATGATGCTGCCACCACCATGCTTCACTGTGGGGATGGTGTTCTCGGGGTGATGAGAGGTGTTGGGTTTGCATTTTCCTTTATTGCCAAAAAGCTAAATTTTAGTCTCATTTGACCAGAGTACCTTCTTCCATATGTTTGGGGAGTCTCCCACATGCCTTTTGGTGAACACCAAACATGTGTGCTTATATTAAGCAATTTCTTTCTAGGCACTCTTCCGTAAGCCCAGCTCTGTGGAGTGTACGGCTTAAAGTGGTCCTATGGACAGATACTCCAATCTCCACTGTGGAGCTTTGCAGCTCCTTCAGGGTTATCTTTGGTCTTTTTGTTTCCTCTCTGATTAATGCCCTCCTTGCCTGGTCCGTGAGTTTTGGTGGGCGGCCCTCTCTTGGCAGGTTTGTTGTGGTGCCATATTCTTTCCATTTTTGAATAATGGATTTAATGGTGCTCTGTGGGATGTTAAAGTTACAGGTATATTTTTTATAACCCAACCCTAATCTGTACTTCTCCACAACTTTGTCCCTGACCTGATTGGAGAGCTCCTTGGTCTTCATGGTGTCGCTTGCTTGGTGGTGCCCCTTGCTTAGTGGTGTTGCAGACTCGGTGGCCTTTCAGAACAGGTGTATATATACTGAGATCATGTGACACTTAGACTGCACACAGGTGGACCTTATTTAAGTAATTATGTGACTTCTGAAGGTAATTGGTTGCACCAGATCTTATTGAGGGACTTCATAGCAAAGGGAGTGAATACATATGCACGCACCACTTTTCTGTTTTTGATTGTTTTGAATTTTTTTAAACAAGTTATTCCTTTCATTTCACTTCACCAATTTGGACTATTTTGTGTATGACCATTGCATGAAATCCAAATAAAAATCAATTTAAATTACAGGTTGTAATGCAACAAAATAGGAAAAACGCCAAGGGGGATGAATGCTTTTCCAAGGCACTGTATAGTCATCAGGAGGGTATGTTAGGTTATAGGACCCTTGCAATGTGAATTATGCGATACTACCAAGGAAAGGACTTCACATTCTCTCTCTCTCTGTCTCTCTCTCTCTCTCTCTCTCTCTCTCTCTGTCGCTCTCTCTCTCTGTCTCTCTGCCTCTCTCTGTCTCTTTCTCTCTCTCTCTTTCTCACTCTGGATTAGGGCTGGATTCACAAACTTGGTGATTTGAGTGAGGTTGGGTGGAATTCATCGTGTGTCATAACAGTAGTGTCCTCTATCATGTCTTCCCGGGTGCTGCGTTGGGTTCTAAAGGGGGTCGTTGCTGCACTGCTGGGCTCTTTCAAGTAGCTACTGGAGTGTAGGATGAGACTGCAGTCTCCTCCGGTTTATCACCTACAACGGGACGGTTGTCATCAGACACTGAGGAAACTGTCCCCAATAAGACTTGATCCTCTACAGAGCAGGAGCGTTTTCGTACACTCAGCAGGAAGATGCTACATCTATGCAGGGACTGAAGTCTACGAGGTGGTCGAGTGGTTTAGTAACTGACTCTACCCTGAGAGGATGCTGCCAGTTCCTGTACAAACCTCCCATTGAGAAGTGTACAGCTGCTCTACAATGGATGGTTACTCACAGAGCTATCTCAAACAGATATGATTCGTACCATGATTCATCAGTGGAAAGGTGGTGCTGTTTTTATGGGTAGTAGGGGACAGTGTTAGGTAGGAGGGGACAGTGTTAGGTAGGAGGAGACAGTGTTAGGTACAGTGCTAGGTAGGAGGAGACAGTGTTAGATAGGAGGGGACAGTGTTAGGTAGGAGGGGACAGTGTTAGGTAGGAGGGGACAGTGTTAGGTAGGAGGAGACAGTGTTAGGTACAGTGTTAGGTAGGAGGGGACAGTGTTAGGTAGGAGGGGACAGTGTTAGGTAGGAGGGGACAGTGTTAGGTAGGAGGAGACAGTGTTAGGTACAGTGTAAGGTAGGAAGAGATAGTGTTAGGTAGGAGGGGACAGTCTTAGGTAGGAGGAGACAGTGTTAGGTAGGAGGAGACAGTGTTAAGTACAATATTGGGGAGGAGACAGTGTTAGGTAGGAGGAGACAGTGTTAGGTAGGAGGATGCGGTGTTAGGTAGGAGGATGCAGTGTTAGGTACAATATTAGGTAGGAGGAAATTGTGTTAGGTAGGAGGATACAATGTTAGGTAGGAGGAGCCAGTGTTAGGTAGGAGGAGGCAGTGTTAGGTAGACAGTGTTAGGTAGGAGGAGACAGTGTTAGGTACAGTGTTCGGTAGGAGGAGACAGTGTTTGGTACAGTGTTAGGTAGGAGGAGGCAGTGTTAGGTAGGAGGATACAGTTTTAGGTAGGAGGATGCAGTGTTAGGTAGGAGGGGACAGTGTTAGATAGGAGGATACATTGTTAAGTAGGAGGAGGCAGTGTCAGGTAGGAGGATACAGTGTTAGGTAGGAGGATGCAGTGTTAGGTAGGAGGATTCAGTGTTAGGTAGGAGGAGGCAGTGTTAGGTAGGAGGAGGCAGTGTTAGGTAGGAGGAGGCAGTGTTAGGTAGGAGGAGACAGTGTTAGGTACAATATTAGGTAGGAGACAGTGTTAGGTAGGAGGAGACAGTGTTAGGTAGGAGGATGCGGTGTTAGGTAGGAGGATGCAGTGTTAGGTACAATATTAGGTAGGAGGAAATTGTGTTAGGTAGGAGGATACAATGTTAGGTAGGAGGAGCCAGTGTTAGGTAGGAGGAGGCAGTGTTAGGTACAGTGTTAGGTAGGAGGAGATAGTGTTAGGTAGGAGGGGACAGTGTTAGGTAGGAGGAGACAGTGTTAGGTACAGTGCTAGGTAGTAGGAGACAGTGTTAGATAGGAGGGGACAGTGTTAGGTAGGAGGGGACAGTGTTAGGTAGGAGGGGACAGTGTTAGGTAGGAGGAGACAGTGTTAGGTACAGTGTTAGGTAGGAGGGGACAGTGTTAGGTAGGAGGGGACAGTGTTAGGTAGGAGGGGACAGTGTTAGGTAGGAGGAGACAGTGTTAGGTACAGTGTAAGGTAGGAGGAGATAGTATTAGGTAGGAGGGGACAGTCTTAGGTAGGAGGAGACAGTGTTAGGTAGGAGGAGACAGTGTTAGGTACAATATTAGGTAGGAGACAGTGTTAGGTAGGAGGAGACAGTGTTAGGTAGGAGGATGCGGTGTTAGGTAGGAGGATGCAGTGTTAGGTACAATATTAGGTAGGAGGAAATTGTGTTAGGTAGGAGGATACAATGTTAGGTAGGAGGAGCCAGTGTTAGGTAGGAGGATGCAGTGTTAGGTACAATATTAGCTAGGAGGAAATTGTGTTAGGTAGGAGGATACAATGTTAGGTAGGAGGATGCAGTGTTAGGTAGGAGGGGACAGTGTTAGATAGGAGGATACATTGTTAAGTAGGAGGAGGCAGTGTCAGGTAGGAGGATACAGTGTTAGGTAGGAGGATGCAGTGTTAGGTAGGAGGATTCAGTGTTAGGTAGGAGGAGGCAGTGTTAGGTAGGAGGAGGCAGTGTTAGGTAGGAGGAGGCAGTGTTAGGTAGGAGGAGACAGTGTTAGGTAGGAGAAGACAGTGTTAGGTACAATATTAGGTAGGAGACAGTGTTAGGTAGGAGGAGACAGTGTTAGGTAGGAGGATGCGGTGTTAGGTAGGAGGATGCAGTGTTAGGTACAATATTAGGTAGGAGGAAATTGTGTTAGGTAGGAGGATACAATGTTAGGTAGGAGGAGCCAGTGTTAGGTAGGAGGAGGCAGTGTTAGGTACAGTGTTAGGTAGGAGGAGATAGTGTTAGGTAGGAGGGGACAGTGTTAGGTAGGAGGAGACAGTGTTAGGTACAGTGCTAGGTAGGAGGAGACAGTGCTAGGTAAGAGGAGACAGTGTTAGATAGGAGGGGACAGTGTTAGGTAGTAGGGGACAGTGTTAGGTACAATATTAGGTAGGAGGAAATTGTGTTAGGTAGGAGGATACAATGTTAGGTAGGAGGAGCCAGTGTTAGGTAGGAGGAGGCAGTGTTAGGTACAGTGTTAGGTAGGAGGAGATAGTGTTAGGTAGGAGGGGACAGTGTTAGGTAGGAGGAGACAGTGTTAGGTACAGTGCTAGGTAGGAGGAGACAGTGCTAGGTAAGAGGAGACAGTGTTAGATAGGAGGGGACAGTGTTAGGTAGTAGGGGACAGTGTTAGGTAGGAGGGGACAGTGTTAGGTAGGAGGAGACAGTGTTAGGTACAGTGTTAGGTAGGAGGGGACAGTGTTAGGTAGGAGGGGACAGTGTTAGGTAGGAGGAGACAGTGTTAGGTACAGTGTAAGGTAGGAGGAGATAGTATTAGGTAGGAGGGGACAGTCTTAGGTAGGAGGAGACAGTGTTAGGTAGGAGGAGACAGTGTTAGGTACAATATTAGGTAGGAGGAAATTGTGTTAAGTAGGAGGATACAATGTTAGGTAGGAGGATGCAGTGTTAGGTAGGAGGGGACAGTGTTAGATAGGAGGATACATTGTTAAGTAGGAGGAGGCAGTGTCAGGTAGGAGGATACAGTGTTAGGTAGGAGGATGCAGTGTTAGGTAGGAGGATTCAGTGTTAGGTAGGAGGAGGCAGTGTTAGGTAGGAGGAGGCAGTGTTAGGTAGGAGGAGGCAGTGTTAGGTAGGAGGAGACAGTGTTAGGTAGGAGGAGACAGTGTTAGGTACAATATTAGGTAGGAGACAGTGTTAGGTAGGAGGAGACAGTGTTAGGTAGGAGGATGCGGTGTTAGGTAGGAGGATGCAGTGTTAGGTACAATATTAGGTAGGAGGAAATTGTGTTAGGTAGGAGGATACAATGTTAGGTAGGAGGAGCCAGTGTTAGGTAGGAGGAGGCAGTGTTAGGTACAGTGTTAGGTAGGAGGAGATAGTGTTAGGTAGGAGGGGACAGTGTTAGGTAGGAGGAGACAGTGTTAGGTACAGTGCTAGGTAGGAGGAGACAGTGCTAGGTAAGAGGAGACAGTGTTAGATAGGAGGGGACAGTGTTAGGTAGTAGGGGACAGTGTTAGGTACAATATTAGGTAGGAGGAAATTGTGTTAGGTAGGAGGATACAATGTTAGGTAGGAGGAGCCAGTGTTAGGTAGGAGGAGGCAGTGTTAGGTACAGTGTTAGGTAGGAGGAGATAGTGTTAGGTAGGAGGGGACAGTGTTAGGTAGGAGGAGACAGTGTTAGGTACAGTGCTAGGTAGGAGGAGACAGTGTTAGGTAGGAGGGGACAGTGTTAGGTAGGAGGGGACAGTGTTAGGTAGGAGGGGACAGTGTTAGGTAGGAGGAGACAGTGTTAGGTACAGTGTTAGGTAGGAGGGGACAGTGTTAGGTAGGAGGGGACAGTGTTAGGTAGGAGGAGACAGTGTTAGGTAGGAGGAGACAGTGTTAGGTACAGTGTAAGGTAGGAGGAGATAGTATTAGGTAGGAGGGGACAGTCTTAGGTAGGAGGAGACAGTGTTAGGTAGGAGGAGACAGTGTTAGGTACAATATTAGGTAGGAGGAAATTGTGTTAGGTAGGAGGATACAATGTTAGGTAGGAGGAGCCAGTGTTAGGTAGGAAGATGCAGTGTTAGGTACAATATTAGGTAGGAGGAAATTGTGTTAGGTAGGAGGATACAATGTTAGGTAGGAGGATGCAGTGTTAGGTAGGAGGGGACAGTGTTAGATAGGAGGATACATTGTTAAGTAGGAGGAGGCAGTGTCAGGTAGGAGGATACAGTGTTAGGTAGGAGGATGCAGTGTTAGGTAGGAGGATTCAGTGTTAGGTAGGAGGAGGCAGTGTTAGGTAGGAGGTTTCAGTGTTAGGTAGGAGGAGGCAGTGTTAGGTAGGAGGAGGCAGTGTTAGGTAGGAGGAGGCAGTGTTAGGTAGGAGGAGACAGTGTTAGGTAGGAGGAGACAGTGTTAGGTACAATATTAGGTAGGAGACAGTGTTAGGTAGGAGGAGACAGTGTTAGGTAGGAGGATGCGGTGTTAGGTAGGAGGATGCAGTGTTAGGTACAATATTAGGTAGGAGGAAATTGTGTTAGGTAGGAGGATACAATGTTAGGTAGGAGGAGCCAGTGTTAGGTAGGAGGAGGCAGTGTTAGGTACAGTGTTAGGTAGGAGGATTCAGTGTTAGGTAGGAGGAGGCAGTGTTAGGTAGGAGGAGGCAGTGTTAGGTAGGAGGAGACAGTGTTAGGTAGGAGGAGACAGTGTTAGGTACAATATTAGGTAGGAGACAGTGTTAGGTAGGAGGAGACAGTGTTAGGTAGGAGGATGCGGTGTTAGGTAGGAGGATGCAGTGTTAGGTACAATATTAGGTAGGAGGAAATTGTGTTAGGTAGGAGGATACAATGTTAGGTAGGAGGAGCCAGTGTTAGGTAGGAGGAGGCAGTGTTAGGTACAGTGTTAGGTAGGAGGAGATAGTGTTAGGTAGGAGGGGACAGTGTTAGGTAGGAGGAGACAGTGTTAGGTACAGTGCTAGGTAGGAGGAGACAGTGTTAGATAGGAGGGGACAGTGTTAGGTAGGAGGGGACAGTGTTAGGTAGGAGGAGACAGTGTTAGGTACAGTGTTAGGTAGGAGGGGACAGTGTTAGGTAGGAGGGGACAGTGTTAGGTAGGAGGAGACAGTGTTAGGTACAGTGTAAGGTAGGAGGAGATAGTGTTAGGTAGGAGGGGACAGTCTTAGGTAGGAGGAGACAGTGTTAGGTAGGAGGAGACAGTGTTAGGTACAATATTAGGTAGGAGACAGTGTTAGGTAGGAGGAGACAGTGTTAGGTAGGAGGATGCGGTGTTAGGTAGGAGGATGCAGTGTTAGGTACAATATTAGGTAGGATGAAATTGTGTTAGGTAGGAGGATACAATGTTAGGTAGGAGGAGCCAGTGTTAGGTAGGAGGAGGCAGTGTTAGGTACAGTGTTAGGTAGGAGGAGATAGTGTTAGGTAGGAGGGGACAGTGTTAGGTAGGAGGAGACAGTGTTAGGTAGGAGGAGACAGTGTTAGGTAGGAGGAGACAGTGTTAGGTACAGTGTTCGGTAGGAGGAGACAGTGTTTGGTACAGTGTTAGGTAGGAGGAGGCAGTGTTAGGTAGGAGGATACAGTTTTAGGTAGGAGGATGCAGTGTTAGGTAGGAGGGGACAGTGTTAGATAGGAGGATACATTGTTAAGTAGGAGGAGGCAGTGTCAGGTAGGAGGATACAGTGTTAGGTAGGAGGATGCAGTGTTAGGTAGGAGGATTCAGTGTTAGGTAGGAGGAGGCAGTGTTAGGTAGGAGGAGGCAGTGTTAGGTAGGAGGAGGCAGTGTTAGGTAGGAGGAGACAGTGTTAGGTAGGAGGAGACAGTGTTAGGTACAATATTAGGTAGGAGACAGTGTTAGGTAGGAGGAGACAGTGTTAGGTAGGAGGATGCGGTGTTAGGTAGGAGGATGCAGTGTTAGGTAGGAGGATGCAGTGTTAGGTACAATATTAGGTAGGAGGAAATTGTGTTAGGTAGGAGGATACAATGTTAGGTAGGAGGAGCCAGTGTTAGGTAGGAGGAGGCAGTGTTAGGTACAGTGTTAGGTAGGAGGAGATAGTGTTAGGTAGGAGGGGACAGTGTTAGGTAGGAGGAGACAGTGTTAGGTAGGAGGAGACAGTGTTAGGTAGGAGGAGGCAGTGTTAGGTAGGAGGGGACAGTGTTAGGTAGGAGGATACATTGTTAAGTAGGAGGAGGCAGTGTTAGGTAGGAGGATACAGTGTTAGGTAGGAGGAGGCAGTGTTAGGTAGGAGGAGACAGTGTTAGGTAGGAGGGGACCGTGTTAGGTAGGAGGGGACAGTGTTAGGTACAATATTAGGTAGGAGGAAATTGTGTTAGGTAGGAGGATACAATGTTAGGTAGGAGGAGCCAGTGTTAGGTAGGAGGAGGCAGTGTTAGGTACAGTGTTAGGTAGGAGGAGATAGTGTTAGGTAGGAGGGGACAGTGTTAGGTAGGAGGAGACAGTGTTAGGTACAGTGCTAGGTAGGAGGAGACAGTGCTAGGTAAGAGGAGACAGTGTTAGATAGGAGGGGACAGTGTTAGGTAGTAGGGGACAGTGTTAGGTAGGAGGGGACAGTGTTAGGTAGGAGGAGACAGTGTTAGGTACAGTGTTAGGTAGGAGGGGACAGTGTTAGGTAGGAGGGGACAGTGTTAGGTAGGAGGAGACAGTGTTAGGTACAGTGTAAGGTAGGAGGAGATAGTATTAGGTAGGAGGGGACAGTCTTAGGTAGGAGGAGACAGTGTTAGGTAGGAGGAGACAGTGTTAGGTACAATATTAGGTAGGAGACAGTGTTAGGTAGGAGGATGCAGTGTTAGGTACAATATTAGGTAGGAGGAAATTGTGTTAAGTAGGAGGATACAATGTTAGGTAGGAGGATGCAGTGTTAGGTAGGAGGGGACAGTGTTAGATAGGAGGATACATTGTTAAGTAGGAGGAGGCAGTGTCAGGTAGGAGGATACAGTGTTAGGTAGGAGGATGCAGTGTTAGGTAGGAGGATTCAGTGTTAGGTAGGAGGAGGCAGTGTTAGGTAGGAGGAGGCAGTGTTAGGTAGGAGGAGGCAGTGTTAGGTAGGAGGAGACAGTGTTAGGTAGGAGGAGACAGTGTTAGGTACAATATTAGGTAGGAGACAGTGTTAGGTAGGAGGAGACAGTGTTAGGTAGGAGGATGCGGTGTTAGGTAGGAGGATGCAGTGTTAGGTAGGAGGATGCAGTGTTAGGTACAATATTAGGTAGGAGGAAATTGTGTTAGGTAGGAGGATACAATGTTAGGTAGGAGGAGCCAGTGTTAGGTAGGAGGAGACAGTGTTAGGTACAGTGTTAGGTAGGAGGATTCAGTGTTAGGTAGGAGGAGGCAGTGTTAGGTAGGAGGAGGCAGTGTTAGGTAGGAGGAGACAGTGTTAGGTACAGTGTTCGGTAGGAGGAGACAGTGTTTGGTACAGTGTTAGGTAGGAGGAGGCAGTGTTAGGTAGGAGGATACAGTTTTAGGTAGGAGGATGCAGTGTTAGGTAGGAGGGGACAGTGTTAGATAGGAGGATACATTGTTAAGTAGGAGGAGGCAGTGTCAGGTAGGAGGATACAGTGTTAGGTAGGAGGATGCAGTGTTAGGTAGGAGGATTCAGTGTTAGGTAGGAGGAGGCAGTGTTAGGTAGGAGGAGGCAGTGTTAGGTAGGAGGAGGCAGTGTTAGGTAGGAGGAGACAGTATTAGGTAGGAGGAGACAGTGTTAGGTACAATATTAGGTAGGAGACAGTGTTAGGTAGGAGGAGACAGTGTTAGGTAGGAGGATGCGGTGTTAGGTAGGAGGATGCAGTGTTAGGTACAATATTAAGTAGGAGGAAATTGTGTTAGGTAGGAGGATACAATGTTAGGTAGGAGGAGGCAGTGTTAGGTACAGTGTTAGGTAGGAGGAGATAGTGTTAGGTAGGAGGGGACGGTGTTAGGTAGGAGGAGACAGTGTTAGGTACAGTGCTAGGTAGGAGGAGACAGTGTTAGGTAGGAGGGGACAGTGTTAGGTAGGAGGGGACAGTGTTAGGTAGGAGGGGACAGTGTTAGGTAGGAGGAGACAGTGTTAGGTACAGTGTTAGGTAGGAGGGGACAGTGTTAGGTAGGAGGGGACAGTGTTAGGTAGGAGGAGACAGTGTTAGGTAGGAGGAGACAGTGTTAGGTACAGTGTAAGGTAGGAGGAGATAGTATTAGGTAGGAGGGGACAGTCTTAGGTAGGAGGAGACAGTGTTAGGTAGGAGGAGACAGTGTTAGGTACAATATTAGGTAGGAGACAGTGTTAGGTAGGAGGAGACAGTGTTAGGTAGGAGGATGCGGTGTTAGGTAGGAGGATGCAGTGTTAGGTACAATATTAGGTAGGAGGAAATTGTGTTAGGTAGGAGGATACAATGTTAGGTAGGAGGAGCCAGTGTTAGGTAGGAAGATGCAGTGTTAGGTACAATATTAGGTAGGAGGAAATTGTGTTAGGTAGGAGGATACAATGTTAGGTAGGAGGATGCAGTGTTAGGTAGGAGGGGACAGTGTTAGATAGGAGGATACATTGTTAAGTAGGAGGAGGCAGTGTCAGGTAGGAGGATACAGTGTTAGGTAGGAGGAGGCAGTGTTAGGTAGGAGGAGGCAGTGTTAGGTAGGAGGAGGCAGTGTTAGGTAGGAGGAGACAGTGTTAGGTAGGAGGAGACAGTGTTAGGTACAATATTAGGTAGGAGACAGTGTTAGGTAGGAGGAGACAGTGTTAGGTAGGAGGATGCGGTGTTAGGTAGGAGGATGCAGTGTTAGGTACAATATTAGGTAGGAGGAAATTGTGTTAGGTAGGAGGATACAATGTTAGGTAGGAGGAGCCAGTGTTAGGTAGGAGGAGGCAGTGTTAGGTACAGTGTTAGGTAGGAGGATTCAGTGTTAGGTAGGAGGAGGCAGTGTTAGGTAGGAGGAGGCAGTGTTAGGTAGGAGGAGACAGTGTTAGGTAGGAGGAGACAGTGTTAGGTACAATATTAGGTAGGAGACAGTGTTAGGTAGGAGGAGACAGTGTTAGGTAGGAGGATGCGGTGTTAGGTAGGAGGATGCAGTGTTAGGTACAATATTAGGTAGGAGGAAATTGTGTTAGGTAGGAGGATACAATGTTAGGTAGGAGGAGCCAGTGTTAGGTAGGAGGAGGCAGTGTTAGGTACAGTGTTAGGTAGGAGGAGATAGTGTTAGGTAGGAGGGGACAGTGTTAGGTAGGAGGAGACAGTGTTAGGTACAGTGCTAGGTAGGAGGAGACAGTGTTAGATAGGAGGGGACAGTGTTAGGTAGGAGGGGACAGTGTTAGGTAGGAGGAGACAGTGTTAGGTACAGTGTTAGGTAGGAGGGGACAGTGTTAGGTAGGAGGGGACAGTGTTAGGTAGGAGGAGACAGTGTTAGGTACAGTGTAAGGTAGGAGGAGATAGTGTTAGGTAGGAGGGGACAGTCTTAGGTAGGAGGAGACAGTGTTAGGTAGGAGGAGACAGTGTTAGGTACAATATTAGGTAGGAGACAGTGTTAGGTAGGAGGAGACAGTGTTAGGTAGGAGGATGCGGTGTTAGGTAGGAGGATGCAGTGTTAGGTACAATATTAGGTAGGATGAAATTGTGTTAGGTAGGAGGATACAATGTTAGGTAGGAGGAGCCAGTGTTAGGTAGGAGGAGGCAGTGTTAGGTACAGTGTTAGGTAGGAGGAGATAGTGTTAGGTAGGAGGGGACAGTGTTAGGTAGGAGGAGACAGTGTTAGGTAGGAGGAGACAGTGTTAGGTAGGAGGAGACAGTGTTAGGTACAGTGTTCGGTAGGAGGAGACAGTGTTTGGTACAGTGTTAGGTAGGAGGAGGCAGTGTTAGGTAGGAGGATACAGTTTTAGGTAGGAGGATGCAGTGTTAGGTAGGAGGGGACAGTGTTAGATAGGAGGATACATTGTTAAGTAGGAGGAGGCAGTGTCAGGTAGGAGGATACAGTGTTAAGTAGGAGGATGCAGTGTTAGGTAGGAGGATTCAGTGTTAGGTAGGAGGAGGCAGTGTTAGGTAGGAGGAGGCAGTGTTAGGTAGGAGGAGGCAGTGTTAGGTAGGAGGAGACAGTGTTAGGTAGGAGGAGACAGTGTTAGGTACAATATTAGGTAGGAGACAGTGTTAGGTAGGAGGAGACAGTGTTAGGTAGGAGGATGCGGTGTTAGGTAGGAGGATGCAGTGTTAGGTACAATATTAGGTAGGAGGAAATTGTGTTAGGTAGGAGGATACAATGTTAGGTAGGAGGAGCCAGTGTTAGGTAGGAGGAGGCAGTGTTAGGTACAGTGTTAGGTAGGAGGAGATAGTGTTAGGTAGGAGGGGACAGTGTTAGGTAGGAGGAGACAGTGTTAGGTAGGAGGAGACAGTGTTAGGTAGGAGGAGGCAGTGTTAGGTAGGAGGGGACAGTGTTAGGTAGGAGGATACATTGTTAAGTAGGAGGAGGCAGTGTTAGGTAGGAGGATACAGTGTTAGGTAGGAGGAGGCAGTGTTAGGTAGGAGGAGACAGTGTTAGGTAGGAGGGGACCGTGTTAGGTAGGAGGGGACAGTGTTAGGTAGTAGGAGACAGTGTTAGGTAGGAGAAAATCTGTCTGTAACTCTGATATCTGAAGTGAACTGTTTTTCATGGAGTAACACCAAACTAGCTTGTCTTTATACTAAATGTTGAGCCTGTGTTTGTTTATAGGGTAGTGTGAGGAGCCTCAACGCGGGGAAGGCGTGGTCCCAGGGGTAGGAGCGATGAGTTCGCTGCGTGTCCCCGTCCTACTGGCGCTGCTGGTCCTCCTGCTGACCGCTGGATTCTGCAAACAGAGCTCTGTGCACGTGAGCCCGGGGGCGACCACAGGGGCGGGCACAGACGGACGCAACCTCCTGGAGCTCATCATGGACAAGGTGCGTCTGACGCGGCAGCAGCAGGACGAGGTACACGTGCGCTACCCCGCCAAAAAACAGGAGTTCACCTTGGAGACCAAGGAGAGGAATGAAGTGAACAAGTCTCACCATGGAGAACACATCATAGGTCAGTCATTCACCATTAGTAACACATCTCACCATGGAGACAACATCATAGGTCAGTCATTCACCATTAGTAACACATCTCACCATGGAGACAACATCATAGGTCAGTCATTCACCATTAGTAACACATCTCACCATGGAGACAACATCATAGGTCAGTCATTCACCATTAGTAACACATCTCACCATGGAGACAACATTATAGGTCAGTCATTCACCATTAGTAACACATCTCACCATGGAGACAACATCATAGGTCAGTCATTAACCATTAGTAACACATCTCACCATGGAGACAACATCATAGGTCAGTCATTCACCATTAGTAACACATCTCACCATGGAGACAACATTATAGTTGAGCTGGATTCCTGCTACTATTGACCCTTTAAAAATAATAAATACGTATAATTTTCCCTCTCAATTGTTGTATATTGAACTTCTGTGTCAATCCCCCCCTTCTTGCTCATGTTTTGTTGATGTGGTAATCACGTTGCTGCTATCTCTTGTTCGATGTGGTAATAGCGTAACTGCTATCTCTTGTTTGATGTGGTAATCACGTGACTGCTATCTCGTTTGACTGACACTGGTAAAAACACCCAATCAAAAACACACTTTTTTCCACAAGTTGTCCGTCAGTCCACCTTTCATGTGGTCAAAATGGTGTTTATTTCCTGTACTCGCAGAGGTGTTCCCCAGAGACCTGAGGCAAAAGGAGAAGTTCCTCAAACACCTAACAGGTCAGACACTACTGCTTCTCTCTCTCTCTCTGTCTGTCGTGTGTGTGTGTGTGTGTGTGTGTGTGTGTGTGTGTGTGTGTGTGTGTGTGTGTGTGTGTGTGTGTGTGTGTGTGTGTGTGTGTGTGTGTGTGTGTGTGTGTGAGAGTATTGGTGAGAGTACGAGTATGAGTATGTGTGTGTGTTCACCAGTGTAACTTCTGTCTGTGTCTCGTGTGTGTGTGTGTGTGTGTGTGTGTGTGTGTGTGTGTGTGTGTGTGTGTGTGTGTGTGTGTGTGTGTGTGTGTGTGTGTGTGAGAGTATGTGTGAGTATGTGTGAGTATGTGTGAGTATGTGTGAGAGTATTGGTGAGAGTACGAGTATGAGTATGTGTCTGTGTTCACCAGTGTAACTTCTGTCTGTGTCTCTGTGTGTGTGTGTGTGTGTGTGTGTGTGTGTGTGTGTGTGTGTGTGTGTGTGTGTGTGTGTGTGTGTGTGTGTGTGTGTGTGTGTGTGTGCGTGTGTGTGTGTGTGTGTGTGTGTGTGTGTGTGTGTGAGAGTATGTGTGAGTATGTGTGAGTATGTGTGAGTATGTGTGAGAGTATTGGTGAGAGTACGAGTATGAGTATGTGTCTGTGTTCACCAGTGTAACTTCTGTCTGTGTCTCGGTGTGTGTGTGTGTGTGTGTGTGTGTGTGTGTGTGTGTGTGTGTGTGTGTGTGTGTGTGTGTGTGTGTGTGTGTGTGTGTGTGTGTGTGTGTGTGTGTGTGTGTGTGTGTGTGTGTGTGTGTGTGTGAGTGTGAGTGAGTGTGTGAGAGTGAGTTGGTGAGAGTAAGAGTATGAGTATGTGTGTGTGTTCACCAGTGTAACTTCTGTCTGTGTCTCTGTGTGTGTTTCAGGTCCACTATACTTTAACCCAAAGTGTAGGAAACATTTCTATAGACTATACCACAACACCAGAGACTGTACCATCCCTGCCTGTGAGTATTAATGGTGGAAATATCCCCACACACACACACACACACACACACACACACACACACACACACACACACACACACACACACACACACACACACACACACACGCACACGCACACGCACACGCACACACGGAAGAAGGAAGGGGAAGCCAGATGTTTATCTACAGCCAAGCGTATTGCCTCTTTCATTACACTCATATACTTCTGATATAGAGTTGCAAAATAACTTTTTCTTGAAATCCTGGTTCCTGAAAAAAGCAGGAAATCCGGAATCCATCCACCAGGATTTCTGGAAAACTTGGGAATTTTTGAAAAGTTACCAGAATTGTACAACTGATATCATCTTCTGACATGTCTTGTGTCTGCCCATTGACTAAACAGATATCAGAATGGCAACTATATACAGTACCAGTCCAAGGTTTGGACACAGCTACGCATTCAAGGGTTTTCTTTATTTAAAAAATGTTCTGCATTGCAGAATAATAGTGAAAGACATCAGAACTATGAAATAACACATATGGATTCATGTAGTAACCAAAAAAAAGTGTTAAACAAATCAAAATGTATTTTAGATTTATAGATTTTTTCTAAGTAGCCACCCTTTGCCTTGATGACAGCTTTGAACACTCTTGGCATTATCTCGTCCAGCTTCACTTGTAATGTTTTTCCAACAGTTTGGAAGGAGTTTCCACATATGCTGAGCACTAGTTGTCTGCGTTTCCTTCACTCTGCGGTCCAACTCATTATAAACCATCTCAATTGGGTTGAGATTGGGTGATTGTGGAGGCCAGGTCATCTGATGCAGCACTCCATCACTCTCCTTCTCGGTCAAATAGCCCTTACACAGCCTGGAGGTGTGTTGGGTCATTGTCCTGTTGAAAAACAAATGATAGTCCCACTAAGCGCAAACCAGATGGGATGGCTTATCACTGCAGAATGCTGTGGCAGCCATGCTGGTTAAGTATGTCTTGAATTCTAAATAAATCACTAACAGTGTCACCAACAAAGCTCCCCCACACCATCACACCTCCTCCTCCATGCTTCACGGTGGGAACAACACATGCTGAGATCATCCGTTCACCTACTCTGCGTCTCACAAAGACACGGCGGTTGGAACCAAAAATCAGATTTCCACCGGTCTAATGTCCATTGCTCATGTTTCTTGGCCCAAACAAGTCTGTTCTTCTTATTAGTGTCCTTTAGTAGTGGTTTCTTTGCAGCAATTCGACCATGAAGGCCTGATTCATGCAGATGTTGAGATGTGACTGTTACTTGAACTCCATGATGCATTTATTTGGGCTGCAATTTCTGAGGCTGGTAACTCTAATGAACTCATCCTCTGCAGCAAAGGTAACTCTGGTTCTTCCATTCCTGTGGCGGTCCTCATGAGAGCCAGTTTCATCATAGCGCTTGATGGTTTTTGCGACTGCACTTGTCAAGAACTTTTAAAGTTTCTTCATTTTCCATATTGACTGACCTTCATGTCTCAAAGAAATGATGGACTATCGTTTCTCTTTGCTTATTTGAGCTGTTCTTGCCATAATATGGACTTGGTATTTTACCCAATAGGGCTGTCTTCTGTATACCCTCCACCCCCCCTACCTTGTCACAACACATCTGATTGGCTCAAATGCATTAACCTCTCTAGGGTAGGTGGGACGAAATCGTCCCGCACTATTCAACAGCCAGTGACACATCAGAGCGCCAAATGTAAAACCACAAAATGTCATAATTCAAAGTTCTCAAACATAGGACTATTTTACACCATTTGAAAGATAAGACTCTCATTAATCTAACCACATTGTCCAATTTCAAAAAGGCTTTACAGCGAAAGCAAAACATTAGATTATGTTAGGAGAGTACATAGCCAGAAATAACCACACAAGCAAGCAAGCAAGCATATATGTCACAAAAACAAAAACACAGCTAAATGCAGCACTAACCTTTGATGATCTTCATCAGATGACACTCCTAGGACATTATGTTATACAATACATGCATATTTTGTTCAATCAAGTTCATATTTATATCAAAAAACAGCTTTTTACATTAGCATGTGATGTTCAGAACTAGCAACTATTTTTTTCATTGTTTTGATGTCTTCACTATTATTTTATGTATAAAATAGTAAAAATAAAGAAAAGCCCTGGAATGAGTAGGTGTTTCCAAACTTTTGACTGGTATTGTATATACACTGAGTTTTTAAAACATTAGGAACACCTTTCCTGAACCCCACCCCCCGCCCCACCCTCAGAACAGCCTCAATTCGTCAGGGCATGGACTCTACATGTTACGCTCGTCGTAAACATTGGACCAAGGTGCAGCGTGGTAAGCTTACATCTTTCTTTATTAGATGAACACCAACAAAATACAAAACCGAACGTAACGTTCTGCAGGGCTAGACAGCACAAGGCATAAACAAGATCCCACAAAATAAAAGTGGAAAAAGGCTGCCTAAGTATGATCCCCAATCAGAGACAACGATAGACAGCTGCCTCTGATTGAGAACCATACCAGGCCAACAAAGAAATAGAAAACATAGATAGCCCACCCTAGTCACACCCTGACCTAACCAAATAGAGAATAAAGGGGATCTCTAAGGTCAGGGCGTGACACTACAAGGTGTCAAAAGCGTTCCACTCGGATGCTGGACCATGTTGACTCCAATCAAATCAAACTTTATTTGTCACATGCGAAGAATACAACAGGTGTAGTAGACCTTACCAAATAAACTAAAGTAAAAAATTGTAAAAAGTAACACAATAAAATCACAACAACGAGGCTATATACAGGGGGTACCGGTACTGAGTCAATGTGTGGGGGTACAGGTTAGTCAAGGTAATTTGTATATGTAGGTAGGGGTGAAGTGACTATGAGTAGATAATAAACAGCGAGTAGCAGCAGTGTAAAAACAAATGGGGGACAGGGAGGGGGGTCTATATAAATAGTCCAGGTAGCCATTTTATTAATTGTTCAGCAGTCTTATGGCTTGGGGATAGAAGCTGTTAAGGAGCCTTTTGGTCCTAGACTTGGGGCTCCAGTACTGCTTTCCGTGCGGTAGCAGAGAGAACAGTCTATGACTTGGGGTGGCTGGAGTCTTTGACAATTTTGGGGTCCTTTCCTCTAACACCGCCTAGTATATACGTCCTGGATGGCAGGAAGCTTGGCCCCAGTGATGTACTGGGCCGTACACACCACCCTCTGTAGCGCCTTACGGTCAGATGCCGAGCAGTTGCCATACCAGGCTGTGATGCAACCGGTCAGGATGCTCTCGATGGTGCAGGTGTAGAACTTTTGGGTACCCATACCCAGAGGATCTGGGTACCCATACCAAATCTTTTCAGTCTCCTGAGGGGGGAAAGGTGTTGCCGTGCCCTCTTCACAACTGTCTTGGTGTGTTTGGACCATGATAGTTTGTTTGTGATGTGGACACAATAGAACTTGAAACACTCAAATCGCTCCACTACTGCCCTGTAAATGTTAATGGGGGCCTGTTTGGCCCCCCTTTTCCTGTTGTCCACGATTAGCTCCTTTGTCTTGCTCACATTGAGGGAGAGGTTGTTGTTCTGGCACCACACAGCCAGGTCTCTGACCTCATCTCTATAGGCTGTCTCATCGTTATCGGTAATCAGACCTTCCACTGTCGTGTCATCCACAAATGTAATGATGGTGTTGGAGTCGTGTTTGGCCACACAGTCATGGGTGAACAGGGAGTACAGGAGGGGACTAAGCATGCACCCTGAGGGGCCCCAGTGTTGAGGATCAGCGTGGCAGATGTGTTGTTGTCTACCCTTACCATCTGGGGGCGGCCCGTCAAGAAGTCCAGGATCCAGTTGCAGAGGGAGGTGTTTAGTCCCAGGGTCCTTAGCTTAGTGATGAGCTTTGTGGGCGCGATGGTGTTGAATGCTGAGCTGTAGTCAATGAACAGCATTCTGACATAGGTGTTCCTTTTGTCCAGGTGGGAAAGGGTAGTGTGGAGTGTGATTGAGGTTGCGTCATCTGTGGAGATCTGTGGATCTGTTGGGGTGGTATGCAAATTGGAGTGGGTCTAGGGTATCCGGGATGATGCTGTTGATGTGAGCCATGGCCAGCCTTTCACAGCCCTTCATGGCTACCGGAGTGAGTGCTACGGGGCGGTAATCATTTAGGCAGGTTACCTTCGCTTCCTTGGGCACAAGGATTATGGTGGTTTCTAGAAACATGAAGGTATTACAGACTCGGTCAAGGTGAGGTTGAAAATGTCAGTGAAGACACTTGCCAGTTGGTCTGTGCATGCTTTGAGTACACGTCCTGGTAATCTGTCTGGCCCCGCGGCTTTCTGACCAGTTTAAAGGTCTTGCTCACATCGGCTACCGAGAGCGTTATCACACAGTTGTCTGGAACAGCTGGTGCTCTCATGCATGCTTCAGTGTTGCTTGCCTCGAAACGAGCATAAAAGACATTTAGGTCGTCTGGTAGGCTTGCATCACTGGGCAGCTCACGGCTGGGTTTCCCTTTTTAGTCCATAATAGTTTTCAAGCCCTGCCACTTCCGATGAACGTCAGAGCCGGTGTAGTAGGATTCAGTCTTAATCCTGTATTGATGCTTTGCCTGTTTGATGGTTCGTCTGAGGGCATAGCGGGGTTTCTTATAAGCGTACGGATTAACCACTCTAGGGTAGGGGGCAGTATTTTCACGGCAGTATTTTCACAGAATATGCATATTATTAGTAGATTTGGATAGAAAACACTCTGAAGTTTCTAAAACTGTTTGAATGATGTCTGTGAGTATAACAGAACTTATATGGCAGGCAAAAACCTGAGACAAATCTAACCAGGAAGTGAGAATTCTGGTGCTTGTAGTCCTTTCAAGTCATTGCCTATCGAACACACAGTGACTTAGGGTTCATTTTGCACTTTCTAAGGCTTCCACTAGATGTCAACAGTCTTTAGAAAGTTGTTTGAGGCGTCTATGATGAACAGAGAGCGAACAAGAAGGTGGGGAAGTTGGTGACCCAGGGAAGGACATCAGTTCATTGGCGCGCTTTCACGTGAGTGGTAGCTGTGTTCCAAAACATTTTTCAAGACAATGGAATCGTCTGGTTGGAATGTTATTGAAGTTCTAAGTGATAAAGGCCCTAAAGATTGATGCTATACAACGTTTGACATGTTTGAACGAACGTAAATAGAACTTTTTTTACTTTTCGTCGTGACATTTTCCGACACTTGGAGTAGCTAACAGAACGCGCTAACAACAAGGAGCTATTTGGACATAAATTATGGACTTCATCGAACAAAGCAACATTTATTGGGGAGCTGGAATTCCTGAAAGTGCCTTCTGATGAAGATCATCAAAGGTAAGTGAATATTTCTAATGCTATTTAATATTTTAGATGACTCCAAAATGGCGGGTATCTGTATTGCCTAGTGTATTTTTCTGAGCGCAGTACTCAGATTATTGCAAAGTGTGCTTTCCTCTTGAAGCTTTTTTGAAATCTGTCACAGCGTTAGCATAAAGGAGATGTTAATCTATAATTCTTTGAATGACAGTTTAATATTTTATCAACGTTTATGACAAGTATTTTTGTAAATTGTTGTGCTGATCCACCGGGAGTATTGGAGGCAAAATATTTTCTGAACGTCACGAGCCAATGTAAAATGGGGTTTATGGATACAAATATGAACTTGATCGAACATAAAATGCATGTATTGTGTAACATGATGTCCTAGGAGTATCATCTGATGAAGATCGTCAAAGGTTAGTGCTTCATTTAGCTGTGTTTGGGGTATTTGTGATGCATCTAGTTGCTTGGAAAATGGCTGTGTGGTTATTTGTGTCTATGTACTCTCCTAACATAATCTAATGTTTTGCTTTCGCTGTAAAGCCTTTTTGAAATTGGACAACGTGGTTCGATTCAGAAGAAGTGTATCTATAAAATGGTGTAAAATAGTCCTATGTTTGAGAACTTTGAATTATGACATTTTGTGGTTTTGAATTTGGCGCTCTGATTTTTCACTGGCTGTTGAATAGTGTGAACCGTGAGAGGTTAATGTCCCTCTCCTTGAACGCGTCAGCTCTACACTTTAGCTCGATGTGGGTGTTGCCTGTAATCCATGGCTTCTGGTTGGGATAAGTACGTACGGTCACTGTGGGGACGACGTCGTCGATGCACTTACTGATAAAGCCGATGACTGAGGGGTTATAATGCTCAATGACATTGGATGAATCCATGAACATATTCCAGTCTGTGCTAGCAAAATAGTCCTGTAGCGTAGCATCCGCGTCATCTAACCACTTCCGTATTGAGCGAGTCACTGGTACTTCCTGCTTTAGTTTTTGCTTGTAATCAGGAATAAGGAGGATAGAATTCTGGTCAGATTTGCCAAATGGATGGCGAGGGAGAGCTTTGTATGCGTCTCTGTGTGGAGTAAAGGTGGTCTAGAGTTTTTTCCCCCTCTGGTTGCACATTTAACATGCTGGTAGAAAAGAGGTAAAACGGATTTAAGTTTTCTTGCATTACAGTCCCCGGCCACTAGGTGTGCCGCTTCTGGATGAGCAAATGAGTTTCCTTTTGGCCTTATACAGCTCGTTGAGTGCAGTCTTAGTGCCAGAATCGGTTTGTGGTGGTAAATAGATGGCTACAAAAAATATAGTTGAAAAGTCTCTTGGTAGATAGTGTGGTCTACAGTTTATCTTTAATATTAGGCACCAGCTGTTATTGACAAATAGACACACACCTCCGCTCCTCGTTTTAGCAGATGTAGCTTCTCTGTCCTGCTGATGCATGGATAATCCCGCCAGTTTTATATTATCCGTGTCGTCGTTCAGTCACGACTCAGTGAAACATAAGATATTACAGTTTTTAATGTCCCGTTGGTAGGATAGTCTTGATCGTATATCATCCATTTTGTTTTCCAATGACGTTGGCCAATAAAACGGATGGTAGTGGAGGTGTACTCACTCGCCTAAGAATTATCCGAAGGAAGCCCGACCCCCGACTCCTTTTTCTCCATCTTTTCTTCACGCAAATGACGAGGATTTGGGCCCGTTCCCGAGAAAGCAGCCTGGATTCACCTGGTCAGTCTACATCAGGGAAAGAGCAGGTGTTCCTAATGTTTTGTACACTCAGTGTATATGTCATTATTCTAAATTATAACAACGATGCATTCCAGCAATAACGACTTACTCTAACAATGTGTGAGTTACTCAAAACATTGTTGTTTGTAGACTGACCTGTGGTGTGTTTTGTTTTTCAGACTATAAGAGGTGTGCCCGTCTTCTCACCAGATTGGCAGGCAGTCAGAGGTGTACAGAGAGGTAGAATACCCTGGTAAGACTATGGAAGATTATCTCACTTTCTCTATCTCTTCCTCTCTCTTCCTCTCTCTCTCCCCCTCCTTCTCTCTTTCCCTCTCTCTTCCTCTCTCTCGCTCCCTCCTCTCTTTCCCTCTTTCTTCCTCTCTCTCTCCCCCTTCTTCTCTTGTTCCCTCTCTCTTCCTCTCTCTCCCCCTTCTTCTCTCTTTCCCTCTCTCTCCCCCCTCCCCCTCCTTCTCTCTTTCCCTCTATCTCTCCCCCTCTCTCTCTCCCCCTCCTCCATCTCTTCTTCTCTCTCTCTCCCCTCTTCTCTCTTTCCCTCTCTCTCACCCTCCTTCCCTCTATTTCCTCTCTCCCCCCTCCTTGTCTCTTTCCCTCTCTCTCTCTCCTTCTCTTTCCCTCTCTCTCACCCTCCTTCCCTCTATTTCCTCTCTCTCCCCTCCTTGTCTCTTTCCCTCTCTTCCTCTCTCTCACTCACTCCCTCCTTTTCTCTTTCCCTCTCTCTTCCTCTCTCTCTCCCTCCTCTCTTTCCCTCTTCCTCTCTCTCTCCCTCCTTCTCTCTTTCCCTCTCTCTTCCTCTCTCTCTCCCTCCTCTCTTTCCCTCTTCCTCTCTTTCCCTCTTCCTCTCTCTCTCCCTCCTTCTCTCTTCCTCTCTCTCTCCCTCCTTGTCTCTTTCCCTCTCTCTTCCCCTTCTCTCTCTTCCTCTCTCTCTACCCCTTCTTCTCTCTTTCCCTCTCTCTTCCTCTCTCTCTCCCCCCACCTTCTCACTTTCCCTCTCTCTTCCTCTCTCTCTCCCTCCTCTCTTTCCCTCTTCCTCTCTCTCTCCCTCCTCTCTTTCCCTCTTCCTCTCTCTCTCCCTCCTTCTCTCTTTCCCTCTCTCTTCCTCTCTCTCTCCCTCCTTGTCTCTTTCCCTCTCTCTTCCCCTTCTCTCTCTTCCTCTCTCTCTACCCCTTCTTCTCTCTTTCCCTCTCTCTTCCTCTCTCTCTCCCCCCACCTTCTCACTTTCCCTCTATCTCTCCCTCTATCTCACCCCCTCCTTCTCTATTTCCCTCTATCTCTCCCTCTCTCTCTCCCCCCCTCCTTCTCTTTCCCTCTATCTCTCCCTCCATCTCTTCTTCTCTCTCTCTCCCCTCTTCTCTCTTTCCCTCTCTCTCCCTCCTTCTCTCTTTCCCTCTCTCTCACCCTCCATCTCTTCCTCTCTCTCCCCTCCTTGTCTCTTTCCCTCTCTCTTCCTCTCTCTCTCTCCTTCTTTCTTTCCCTCTCTCTTCCTCTCTCTCGCTCCCTCCTTTTCTCTTTCCCTCTCTCTTCCTCTCTCTCTCCTTCTCTCTTTCCCTCTCTCCTTCCCTCTTTCTCTCTATTACTTCACCTCTCTCTCTCCCTCCTTCCCTCCTTCCCTCTTTCTCTCTATTACTTCACCTCTCTCTCTCCCTCCTTCTCTTTCTCTCTATCGCTTCACCTCTCTCTCTCTCCCTCCTTCTGTCTTCCTCTCTCTCCCTCCTTCCATCTTTCTCTCTATCGCTTCACCTCTCTCTCTCCCTCCTTCCCTCTTTCTAACGTTTCCTCTCTCCTTTCATCCTTCCCTCTCTCTCTACCTTGTCACCTCTTTCTCCCAGTGTTTAAGCGGTAGAGCGTATATAATGAGTATCTTTATAGCATATAAATCAGCATGCGTTTCCTCCCGCTAGTAAAAGTGAATTATATGCTAGGCTGACGGTGTGTGTGTGTGTGTGTGTGTGTGTGTGTGTGTGTGTGTGTGTGTGTGTGTGTGTGTGTGTGTGTGTGTGTGTGTGTGTGTGTGTGTGTGCTGTAGGGCTGAGCTCCATAGCAGTATAATTCAGTCGTTGAATTCAATAACAAATAGTTCGTAGGTTTGTAAATTCCAGTGTCATTCTGCAGCCGTTGATTTAGTGGTAGCGTCGTCAAATCAAAAGAATTCCAGAAAGACATTAAAATGGAGAAAACAGAATAATGTTTTTTTATTGTAGATATTACCCATGTGAAACAGTGAAAATAAATGTGTGTATATATATTACAGTCAAATATATCATCAGACTGTCATCGCTATTACTGTTTTGCTCTTTTCTTTCTCTCTCTCCCGCCCGCCCGCCGTCCCTCCCTCCCTCTCTCCCCCTCTCTCCAACTCTCTCTCTCTGTCTCTCCCTCTCTCTCCAACTCTCTCTCTCTGTATCTCCCCCTCTCTCCAACTCTCTCTCGCTGTCTCTCCCCCCCCCTCTCTCTCTCTCTCTCTGTCTCTCCCCTCTCTCTCTCTCTCTCTGTCTCTCCCCCCTCTCTCTCTCTCTCTCTCTCTCCAACTCTCTCTCTCTGTCTCTCCCCCCTCTCTCTCTCTGTCTCTCCCCTCTCTCTCTCTCTCTGTCTCTCTCCCCGCTCTCTCTCTCTCTGTCTCTCCCCTCTCTCTCTCTCTCTCTCTCTCTGTCTCTCCCCTCTCTCTCTCTCTCTCTCTCTCTCTCTTTGTCTCTCCCCCTCTCTGTCTCTCCAGATATATCATTAGTCTGTCATGTCTCTATATGTTATTAATACCACTGAAGCCTTCTCAGGCCACTTTCTCTAGGAAGAAATTCCACATGCAGCCAAGTACAAAGTTCACTAAATGTGTGTCTCTCTCTCTCTCTCTGTCTGTGTCTCTGTCTCTCTGTCTCGCTCTCTCAACAGAGCCCATGAAAGAGAGAAGTGCCTTGGAAGATGAACAGACAGACTGCTAGTACTATCTATATGTGTCATGGGGAACGTTAGTTATGTTAGGACGTTCATAGAAGCTCACACATACTCTACTCTACTCTACTTTACTCAATTCTACATTCGGACAATCTCCGAGTTCAGCTGCCAAAAAACCATGACGACACGTGGAAGTTATTTTACGACACTTGGATTATATCATGACACTATGCGGGAGTGCTTCTGTATTCATTGACATGCCTTCATGGGTTAGAACAACAACATTTGGTTGGAGTTTGGTTGGTGGTCTCTGAGCTGTGGTTGTAGACAGACAGACAGACAGACAGACAGACTGACAGACAGACAAAGACAGACAGGCGGACACACGGACAGACAGACAGACACACGGACGGACAACCAGACAGACACACGGACAGATAGACAGACACACGGACGGACAACCAGACAGACACACGGACAGACAGACACACGGATTGACAGACAGACAGACAGACAGACAGACAGACAGACAGACAGACAGACAGACAGACAGACAGACAGACAGACAGACATCCTGATATGTTCTTCAGCTACATTACTCAGATGCAGAGAACCACAGAAGTGAACTAATCTCTGATGGAATGACCTGATTGGTAGCCTGGTAGTAATATAATTCCTGATGGAATGACCTGATTGGTAGCCTGGTAGTAATATAATTCCTGATGGAATGCCTGACTGGTAGGCTGGTGATCTGCATCAGGACTCCCTACTGCAGGAGGAGGAGTATGCCACACTGCTTCAGGAGTTATGGAAAACCTAGGAATTTGGGGAAAGTTACCGGAATTTTGCAACCCAATGAGGACCAATCTGACATCACAGCCTATTCCCTATACTTCACTTACCAGAGCCCTATGAGGTTACCAGAGCCCTATGTGGGTTTACCAGGTTACCAGAGCCCTATGTGGTTACCAGGTTACCAGAGCCCTATGTGGTTACCAGGTTACCAGAGCCCTATGTGGGTTTACCAGGTTACCAGAGCCCTATGTGGTTACCAGGTTACCAGAGCTCTATGTGGTTACCTGGTTACCAGAGCTCTATGTGGTTACCAGGTTACCAGAGCTCTATGTGGTTACCAGGTTACCAGAGCTCTATGTGGTTACCAGGTTACCAGTGCTCTATGTGGTTACCAGGTTACCAGAGCCCTATATGGTTACCAGGATACCAGAGCTCTATGTGGGTTTACCAGGTTACCAGAGCTCTATGTGGTTACCAGGTTACCAGAGCCCTATGAGGTTACCAGGTTACCAGAGTCCTACGAGGTTACCAGGTTACCAGAGTCCTACAGGGTTACCAGAGTCCTACGAGGTTACCAGGTTACCAGAGCCCAATGAGGTTATATCTACATGTGGATGGGGAACAGTAGAGAATAGAGTGTCATTTGGGATCTCAGTTTAAATCTTAGTCTATGAAATACTCCTAAAGAAGAGATCATCGTCGCCACTTGACAGCGAAACAAACTGTCTGAACAATGTGTTACATGTGGTATTATACAGATATATTTATATATTGTCTCTTTGCACATTGTGTGTACACCTTTCCTGTAATGTAAATATTGTAAATACTAAATATATATGAAATATAAATAAATGTGTTTGGTAAATAACATTAAGTTTCTTGACCATGATGACTATTGTAGTGAAATATATTTATGTGCAATATATATTGAATTTTTATTTCACCTTTATTAAACAAGGTAGGCCAGTTGAGAACAAGTTCTCATTTACAACTGCGACCTGGCCAAGATAAAGCAAAGCAGTGCGACACAAACAACACAGAGTTACACATAGAATAAACAAACGTACAGTCAATAATACAATAGAAAAAATCTGTATACAGTGTGTGCAAATGAGGTAAGATAAGGGAGGTAAGGCAATAAATAGACCATAGTGGCAAAGTAATTACAATTTAGCAATTAACACTGGAGTAATAGGTGTGCAGAAGATGAATGTGCAAGTAGAGATACTGGGGTGCAAAGGAGCAAAATAAATAAATACAGTATGGGAATGAGGTAGTTGGGTGGGCTATTTACAGATGGGCTATGTACAGGTGCAGTGATCTGTGAGCTGCTCTGACAGCTGATACTTAAAGTTTGTGAGAGAGATATGAGTCTCCTGTTTCAGTGACCTTTGCAATTCATTCCAGTCATTGGCAGCAGAGAACTGGAAGGAAAGGCGGCCAAAGGAAGAATTGGCTTTGGGGATGACCAGTGAGATATACCTGCTGGAGCGTGTGCTACGGGTGGGTGTTGTTATGGTGACTAGTGAGCTGAGATAAGGCGGGGCTTTACCTAGCAAAGACTTATAGATGACCTGGAACCAGTGGGTTTGGCGATGAATATGAAGCGAGGGCCAGCCAATGAGAGAATACAGGTCGCAGTGGTGGGTAGAATATGGTGCTTTGGTGACAAAACGGATGGCACTGTGATAGACTGTATCCAATTTGCTGAGTAGAGTGTTGGAGGCTATTTTGTAAATGACATCGCCAAAGTCAAGGATAGTCAGTTTTACAAGGGTATGTTTGGCAGCATGAGTGAAGAAAGCTTTGTTTGCGAAATAGGCGAGACTGGTACTTCGGACCTCAGTGTGTGTGTGTGTGTGTGTGTGTGTGTGTGTGTGTGTGTGTGTGTGTGTGTGTGTGTGTGTGTTTCTGTGTGTGTGTAACCCTTCGCCTGCCTTTACAAAGTGTGACCCTTTCTCAGTGTACTGTTGTCACAGAAGCTCATTAAAGTAAAACCGCACACACTCACACACACACACACACACACACACACACACACACACACACACACACACACACACACACACACACACACACACACACACACACACACACATAGTAAACCACTCAACAATGTTAGTGTTGGCAGACTGCTATACAAGGCAGAGAGGGAAGTTGCTCAAAGCAAAGTTTATTTTTCCGTCCTGCCTGCCTGAGATGAGATGAGAGACGTGACCACGAGGTTTATTATAGCTGACCGTTAGTTGACCACGAGGTTTATTATAGCTGACCGTTAGTTGACCACGAGGTTTATTATAGCTGACCGTGAGTTGACCACGAGGTTTATTATAGCTGACCGTTAGTTGACCACGAGGTTTATTATAGCTGACCGTGAGTTGACCACGAGTTTTATTATAGCTGACCGTTAGTTGACCACGAGGTTTATTATAGATGACCGTGAGTTGACCACAAGGTTTATTATAGCTGACCGTTAGTTGACCACGAGGTTTATTATAGCTGACCGTTAGTTGACCACAAGGTGAGACCCCCCCCGCCACCAGAACGTAAAGAAAGACATTAACTAAGAACCATATGACACTCAGCAATGCACACACACACACACACACACACACACACACACACACACACACACACACACACAGACACAGACACACACACACACACACACACACACACACACACACACACACACACACACACACACACACACACACTAACCAGGTCATGAGGCTCTTTTTCTTCTCTATCGCTCCTTTCTCACGCGTTCCTTCTGGAATTCCTATCATGAGTCAGTTACTGTGTGTGTGTGTGTGTGTGTGTGTGTGTGTTGGTTACAGTTGAATATTAGACATGTGAAATGAAATCAGATCACCCGAGGCTCAACAGCAGTATCACTCAAGAGGAGCAATATCACACACACATACACACACACACACACACACACACACACACACGATTCTCTGTTCTAATTCAATTCAATGTTTCTTCTCCCTTCATATTCTCATGTCATCTGTATGTCTGTGTATGTCTGTGTGTGTGTGTGTGTGTGTGTGTGTGTGTGTGTGTGTGTGTGTAACAGATCCCTGATTCCTACAATAAACAATTAACAATAAACACTACACTCACATTACTCCCAAAGCAAGTGAAATGGATAATAAACACTACACTCACATTACTCCCAAAGCAAGTGAAATGGATAATAAACACTACACTCACATTACTCCCAAAGCAAGTGAAATGGACAATAAACACTACACTCACATTACTCCCAAAGCAAGTGAAATGGATAATAAACACTACACTCACATTACTCCCAAAGCAAGTGAAATGGATAATAAACAAAAGTGAAATAAACAACAAAAAATGTACAGTAAACAGACTCACAAAAGGTCCAAAAGAAAAAAGATATTTCAAATGTGACATTATGTCTATACACAGTGTTGTAATGATGTGCAAATATTTAAAGTACAACAGGTCACAAATCTTGTTGCTGTGATGGCACACCGTGGTATTTCACCCAATAGATATGGGAGTTTATCAAAATTGGGTTTGTTTTCGAATTCTTTGTGGATCTGTGTAATCTGAGGGAAATATGTGTCTCTAATATGGTCATACATTTGGCAGGAGGTTAGGAAGTGCAGCTCAGTTTCCACCTCATTTTGTGGGCAGTGTGCACATAGCCTGTCTTCTCTTGAAAGCCAGGTCTGCCTGCGGCAGCCGTTCTCAATAGCGAGGCTATGCTCACTGAAACTGTACATAGTCAAAGCTTTCCTTAATTGTGGGTCAGTCACAGTGGTCAGGTATTCTGCCACTGTGTACTCTCTTAGGGCCAAATAGCATTCTAGTTTGCTCTGTTTTTTTGTTAATTCTTTCCAATGTGTCAAGTAATTATCTTTTTGTTTTCTCATGATTTGGTTGGGCCTAATTGTGTTGCTATTGCTGTCCTTGGGCTCTGTGGGGTCTGTTTTTGTTTGTGAACAGAGCCCAAGGACCAGTCTCTTTCTCTCTTTCTCTCTCTCCCTCTCTCTCTTATTCCTCCCCTTTACTTACTACTCTATTTCCTTTTCCCTCCCTCTGTTTCTATCTCTGTCTCTCTCTCTTTTCCCTCCCTCTGTTTCTCTCTCTGTCCAATGACACGTTTCTATTTAACTGATGGATTGACAAATGGGTGGAGAAGGGGGCTGTGTTCCCATACACACATACACACACACACACACACACACACACACACACACACACACACACACACACACACACACACACACACACACACACACACACACACACACACACACACACACATCCTAAGCTATGAACCCGGGCATGCTGCTAACTTTATAAGTGTGAGGGGAGGGGAGGTAGCCTGCCAAGAAGAAGGGAGAAGAGAGAGTGAAAGAGGGGAGATGAGTGTGAGAGAAACAGAGTGAAATGTGTGAACGAGTCCTATGCGAAGTGAACCATTAACCTGGGGGGGGGGGGAAATCTCTACCTCAGCAGACCCTCTCTTACATTCACACGCCTCACCTTCCCTTGATTCTCTATTCTATTTTTCTTTGGATCACAAAAATCTGACTTCTTCATGACATGTCTACAGAGCATTAGGGTTGCCCCCTATACATTACTATACTATCACATGTCAGGGAAAGAATCCAGGAACACAGCTGATCTGACGGCAGGGCTGGGTTGGTGCTAACTCATATACTGTCCACACATGGAGACACCGGGTTGGACTTTATGGGAAATGAACACTATAGGTCAGCCCTGGTAGCAGCCAGCAGCATATACCACCTTGCATCCCCACTGCTGGCTGGCTAAGCAGGGTTTGGTTCTGGTCGATCCAGATGCTGCTACAAGTGGTGTTGGAGGACCAGAGATGAGACCACGACGCCATGGCAGTTATGGCAAGAACAGGAACGCAAAAATTCCAGTAATTTCTCAAATACACAGGTGTTCCAGAAATCCTGGTTGGAAGAGTCCCGGAATGAGGATAGTATAAGCAGGAGTTCCAGGAATCCCCCAACCAGGTTTTCTAGGAAGAATGGGAATTGGGGAAGTAACTGGAATTTTGTAACCCTAGGCAAGAGTAGGACAGCAGGCCAGAATGAAGGGAGTAGACACTTGAACTTGTCAATCTGGTTGTATGCGCTGGGTAACTTCTTAGCCAAGTTGGCCAACACTCACTGATTGAGTGATGACAAGAGACCGCAATTTTCTAAATCGAGGGTCAACTCCCTCTGTGTGCAAATCAAACATACTTATGGAAGCCGTATCAGGAAAGTCACTATCTGGAATTGATTGAATAGCCTACTCAGCAGGTGTGTGTGTGTGTGTCTGGTTCACACAGTGTTTAGGAGTCGTGAGTATCAATGTGACTGGAGAAGGAGAGGAACTCAGTAAGTGGCTTACTGCTGGACCAAGACACCTCATTAAGTGGCTTACTGCTGGACCAAGACACCTCAGTAAGTGGCTTACTGCTGGACCAAGACACCACATGACCACGGAATGTTCACCCCTCCCCCCCCCCCCCCCATCACCTCCACTCACTAACCCCCCTCTCTCCCATTTCCTCACTTCACCCCCCCCCCTCTCTCCCCATCTCATCCCCTCACTTACCCATCTCTCCCCTCCCTGCTATATCCATCTGACCCCGTCTCTCCCAATCTCCTCCCCCTCTCTCCCCATCTCCTCCCCTTACTAACCCCCCTCTCCCCCAATTCCTCCCCTCACTAGCCCCCTCTCTCCCCATCTCCTCTCCTCAATAACCACCCTCCCCTCCCCTCACTAACCCCCTCTCTCCCATCTCGTTCCCCCACTAACCTCCCCATCTCCTCCCCTCACTAACCCCCTCTCTCCCCCTCCTCCCCTTACTAACCCCCTCTCTCCCCCATCTCCCCCCTCATTAACCACCCTCTCTCCCCCATCTCCTCCCCTACCTCATGAAGCTGGTGGAGAGAATGCCAAGAGTGTGCAAAGCTGTCATCAAGGCAAAGGGTGGCTACTTTGAAGAACCTCAAATATAACATATATCTTGATTTGTTTAACACTTTTTTGGTTACTACATGATTCCATGTGTTATTTCATAGTTTTGATGTCTTCGCTATTATTCTACAATGTAGAAAAATGTAAATAAAGAAAAACCCTTGAATGAGTAGGTGTGTCCAAAACTTGTGACTTGTACTATATATGTACACTACCGTTCAAAAGTTTGGGTCACTTAGAAATGTCCTTGTTTTTGCTAGAAAAGCACATTTTTTTTGTCCATTAAAATAACATAAAATGTATCAGAAATACAGTGTAGACATTGTTAATGTTGTGAATGACTATTGTAGCTGGAAACGGCTGATTTGTGATGGAATATCTACATAGGCGTACAGAGGCCTATTATCAGTAAACATCACTCCTGTGTTCCAATGGCACGTTGTGTTAGCTAATCCAAGTTTATCATTTTAAAAGATTAATTGATTTATTAGAAAACCCTTTTGTAACAGACAGACGCCTCACAAGTCCTCAACTGGCAGCTTCATTAAAGAGTACCCACAAAACACCAGTCTCAACGTCAACAGTGAAGAGGCAGCTCCGGGATGCTGGCCTTCCAGGCAGAGTTGCAAAGAAAAAGCCATATCTCAGACTGGCCAATAAAAAGAAAAGATTAAGATGGGCAAAAGAACACAGACACTGGACAGAGGAACTCTGCTTAGAAGGCCAGCATCTATTTAATGAAGCTGACAGTTGAGGACTTGTGAGGCGTCTGTTTCTGAAACTAGACCGGGGCCTCCCACTCCTCTTTCTATTCTGGTTAGGGCCAGTTTGCGCTGTTCTGTAAAGGGAGTAGTACACAGAGTTGTACCAGATCTTCAGTTTCTTGGCAATTTCTCGCATGGAATCGCCTTCATTTCTCAGAACAAGAATAGACTGACGAGTTTCAGAAGAAAGGTCTTTGTTTCTGGCCATTTTGAGCCTGTAATTGAACCCACAAATGCTAATGCTCCAGATACTCATTTACAACATTAACAATGTCTGCACTGTATTTCTGATCAATTTGATGTTATTTTAAATGGACACAAAATGTGCTTTTGTTTAAAAAACGAGGACATTTCTAAGTGACCCCAAACTTTGAACGGTAGTGTATATTCTACTTTTATTGGGACCCTTGATTACTGCATTGGTTTCAGTGGGAGGTTGAGGTGTACTGTAGCTTTCCTCCAGCAGCAGACAATTCTTAAAGCAACAGGCAGCCATTCCCCAGGGCTGCCACTCCTGTTGCCATGACGTGTGCCAGTGTTCATTAACACCTTCAGTGAATGGGAGACTTGGAGATAGACAACATTTATTCTGTCTCTCAACTTCTCTCTTTCTCCGCTTTAGGTTTACAGCAGCGGCGCATGCAAAATGCTTACTTTCAAGTTCCCTCAACAACACTAATATCAATATCTATATAATCAAAAGTCAAAAAAAAAATTAATAAAAACAGAGCCCCAGAACCAGCTAGGCTGAGGGGACTCTTCTCCAGGTTCATCTCTCTGTAGGTGAGGGCTCTGAGGGGACTCTTCTCCAGGTTCATCTCTCTGTAGGTGAGGGCTCTGAGGGGACTCTTCTCCAGGTTCATCTCTCTGTAGGTGAGGGCTCTGAGGGGAATCTTCTCCAGGTTCATCTCTCTGTAGGTGAGGGCTCTGAGGGGACTCTTCTCCAGGTTCATCTCTCTGTAGGTGAGGGCTCTGAGGGGACTCTTCTCCAGGTTCATCTCTCTGTAGGTGAGGGCTCTGAGGGGACTCTTCTCCAGGTTCATCTCTCTGTAGGTGAGGGCTCTGAGGGGACTCTTCTCCAGGTTCATCTCTCTGTAGGTGAGGGCTCTGAGGGGACTCTTCTCCAGGTTCATCTCTCTGTAGGTGAGGGCTCTGAGGGGACTCTTCTCCAGGTTCATCTCTCTGTAGGTGAGGGCTCTGAGGGGACTCTTCTCCAGGTTCATCTCTCTGTAGGTGATAGCTTTGTTATGGACGGTTTGGGAATCGCTTCCTTTTAGGTGGTGGTAGAACTTAATTAACAGCTCTTTTCTGGATTTTGATAATTAGCGGGTATCGGGCTAATTCTGCTCTGCATGCATTATTTGGTGTTTCACGTTGAACACTGAGGATATTTTTGCAGAATTCTGCATGCAGTCTCAATTTGGTGTTTGTCCCATTTTGTGAATTATTGGTTGGTTAGCGGACCCCAGACCTCACAACCATAAAGGGCAATGGGTTCTATAACTGATTCAAGTATTTTTAGCCAGATCCTAATTGGTATGTCAAATTTTATGTTCCTTTTGATGGTATAGATGGCCCTTCTTGCCTTGTCTCTCAGACTGTTCACAGCTTTGTGGAAGTTACCTGTGGTGCTGATGTTTAGGCAGTGGTATGTATAGTTTTTTGTGTGCTCTAGGACAACGGTACTCTAGGACAAAGGTCCTGGCAACTGGACCTTTTTTGGAACGCCATTATTTTGGTCTTACTGAGATTTACTGTCAGGGACCAGGTCTGACAGAATCTGTGCAGAAGATCTAGGTGCTGCTATAGGCCCTCCATGATTGGGGACAGAGGCACCAGATCATCAGCAAACAGTACACATTTGACTTCAGATTCTAGTAGGGTGAGGCCGGGTGCTGCAGACTGTTCTAGTGCCATCGCCAATTCATTGATATATATGTTGAAGAGGGTGGGGCTTAAGCTGCATCCCTGTCTCACCCCAAGGCCCTGTGGAAAGAAATGTGTGTTTTTTGCCAATTTTAACCATACACTTGTTGTTTGTGTACATGGATTTTAAAATGTTGTATGTTTTCTCCCCAACACAAATTTCCATCAATTTGTATAGCAGACCCTCATGCCAAATTCAGTCAAAAGGTTTTTTTGAAATCAACAAATCATGAGAAGACTTTCTCTCTTTCTCTCTCTCCAAAAAATAAGAAGTAGTGGAAGAAAGTAGTTTCCACAGCCTCACTCTCTCTCTCTCTCTCTCCCCCTCTCACTCAATTTCAATCTCTCTCTCCACCTCCACCACCACCACCTCTACCACCATCTCCACCACCCCCACCCTCTCCACCTCCTCCTCCACCCCCACCACCCCCACCTCCACCACCTCCTCCACCTCTTCCTCCTCCACCACCTCCACCACCACCACCACCTCCACCACCACCACCACCACCTCCACCACCACATCCTCCACAACCACCACCTCCTCCACCACCAGCTCCACCACCACCTCCTCCACCACCACCACATCCTCCACCACCACCACCACCTCCACCACCCCCTCCACCACCACATCCTCCACCACCACCTCCACCACCACCTCCACCTCCACCCCCACCACCACCCCCTCCTCCTCCTCCTCCTCCTCCACCACCTCCACCACCACCACCTCCACCACCACCCTCTCCACCTCCACCCTCTCCACCTCCTCCACCACCAGCTCCACCACCACCACCACCTCCTCCACAACCTCATCCTCCACCATCACCTCCTCCACCACCACTACCACCTCCACCTCCTCCACCACCACCTCCACCACCACCACCTCCACCACCTCCAGCTTCACAAAATGTTTCCACTGCTCCATAGTCCAATGGCGGCGAGCCTTACACCGCTCCAGCTGACGCTTGGCATTGCACATGGTGATCTTAGGCTTGTGTGCGGCTGCTTGGCCATGGAAACACATTTTGTGCAGCTTCCGATGAACAGTTATTGTGCTGACCTTGCTTCCAGAGGCAGTTTGGAACTCGGTAGTGAGTGTTGCAACCGAGGACAGATGATTTTTTACACGGTATGTGCTTCAGCACTCGGCGGTCGCGTTCTATGAGCTTGTGTGGCCTACCACTTCGAGGCTGAGCTGTTGTTGCTCCTAGTCGTTTCCACAATAACAGCACTTACAGTTGACCGGGGGAGCTCTAGCAGGGCAGAAAATCCTATGACGGTGCCACGTTGTCAGTCACTGAGCTCTTCAGTACGGGCCATTCTACTGACAATGTTTGACTATGGAGATTGCATGGATGTCTGCTCGATTTTATTTATACAGATTTCCATTCTGATTTTGCAATAATTACTCCCAGCAACCCAGAACTAAAGTATTGCGTAATTGGTCAGCTGCTCGATTAAGTTTTGAGGCTATATACAGAGCATTCGGGAAATACTCAGACCCCTTGACTTTTTCCACATTTTGTTACATTACAGCCTTATTCTAAAATTGGTTAAATTGTTTCCCCCCCCCCCCCTCATACACACAATACTCCATAATGACAAAGCAAAGACATGGTTTTTAGAAATGTTTGCAAATGTATAAAAAGAAAACAACTGAAATATCACATTTACATAAGTATTCAGACGCTTTAATCAGTATATTGTTGAAGCACCTTTGGCAGTGAACGCAGCCTAGAGTCTTCAGTAAAGCTGTCATCAAGGCAAAGCGTGGCCACTGAAGAATCTCAAATACAACATATATTTTGATTTGTTGAATACTTTTTTGGTTACTACCTGATTCCATATGTGTTATTTCATAGTTTTGATCTCTTCACTATTATTCTACAATGTAAAAAATAAACAAAAACCCTTGAAAGAGTAGGTGTGTACTGGTACGGTAGACAGTTGTGTGCCTTTCCAAATCATGCCCAATCAGTTGAATTTATCACAGTTGGCCTCCAATCAAGTTGTAGAAACATCTCAAGGATGATCAATGAAAACAGGATGCACCTGAATTTCGAGACTCATAGCAAAGGGTATGAATACTTATGTAAATTAGGTATTTATGTTTTTCATTTTTTATAAATTTGCAAAGAATTCTAAAAACCAATTTTTTCTTTGTCATTATGGGGTATTTTGTGTAGATTGATGAGGAGCATTTTTTATTTAACACATTTACAATAAGTCTGTAACGTAACACAATTTGGAAAAAGTCAAGGGGTCTGAATACTTTCCGAATGCACTGTTAGGAGAAGATCTAAAGATGAGTGGAACCAGATCTAGGAGCTCCACACTCTCTCTGTGCAAGTTAAGGGCTGAATGTCCCCTTCCCTTCCAAAATGTGAAAGTCGCTAACACCTGCGAAATCGTGATATGTCCAAATAACCAGTGACGAAAAACCCAAAAAACCGGGACGACTCCTGCTGTTAATCCACACATCCCACTCCTTCCTGTCAGATTCTACAATACCAGTTATGTTTATGTAGATCTGTCCACAATAGATTCATGTAAAAACAAACACTGGCCATACTCTTGAAGCCTATGACATTTAGTTTGTTTGAGAGTCTGTGCTAAAACACACACAACTGCATCAAATATGCCCAGTTCATCTTAGCAAAAGACTTGGGAAGATGAATTGAACAGAAGACAATGTGCTTAGAGTCACAATAGGCCTAGCCTTTTGTGTATTTTTAAATGAAGTAGCCTATATTTATCAGATAGGCAACTCATTTAGGAACCCAGAACCAAATTCTTGCATGAACACTGACCTCCGGCCTCCTAATATATGTGTTCCCATCATACGGTAAAAATTGGCCATATCATAAACCTTGATGAAGAAGGTCTTGCCATAAGGTTAGCAGTGTGGTTAAAGTTAGGTTTAAAACAAGGAGAGGGAGGCGAAGGCTGACTCCGCCCTAAAACATTTGTACGGATGTCAATGAGAGATAATTGAACTTGGTCAACATAAATTGTAGTTGCTAATTGCGGCTTATTTGATTGAAATATACATTTTGTAATGCTTAGGTTATTATGAATGTACTGATATATGTGAACACACGTGGCATCCCGGCAACTTCGGGGGGGGGGGGGGGGGGAAACCAATTTTATATCAGAGTTGTGCCTGTTGTTCAGATGCAAACCTGACCTCTCAGGTTGAGAATGAGAATTGGCTCCTGCCTCTTCCCGCCTGCCTTAAAGCCTTTGCAGACATTTATTCCCATTGTTAGAGAAAACAGTCCAATATCTTGTCAATATAATAGACAATCTTTGGTTTAAAATCTGAAATTGTCGAACTAGGTGGGGCTTCTAACTTTGCAATTTGCCCAGAAAGAACACTTTGCTAATGGTAGGCCTACCTGTATATACTTCTGTCTGCTGGTACGCGCACTGCAGTTACAACAACACACGTGAGCGCGCAGCAGGTCCTGATGTTGATGGCATAGGCGTCACATTCCCTTATCCGGCTATCCAGACGCTGCCTGTCTGTAAAGTTATTAAAACGGTCGAAAACAGTCTATAGATGACACGCATACCTAATATTTCTTACCTTTTTCCATATAATGGGAATTTATAGTTCCATACGTTTCTGTTTGATTGTTCATGTGACCATTTGATGTGTATGAGTTGAATTAAATTGAGACGGGGTCTTTCTGGCAGCACATGAGACAGCCAGGGTAACAGGTGTGTAGGACGCTATTTTATTACTTACCTGCCGCAGGTGACTATGGTACAAGTCTAACAAACTAACTGACGAACTGAAGCGAAACAAGTCACAGTTGACAAAAGTAAGTATCCCAGTTTTTATATAACAAGTTCTAGCTGATAAAATGTGTTGTGGGGTTTGGTATGCTGTAGCAACGTTGTTTCCGGACTTCTACTGCCTCCCTCTCGTCGTTCTCTGTGGGAGAGAGAGAATGAGGCGACAGCACGGTCAGTTTGGCCAAACAACGATGAAAGTTTTAAAACTGTAGTTTGGCTCTATGATGGTTTTTCTCTTGTTGAGAATAATATGAAAGATGAAAATAATCTCTGTTTGATAAAACAGCAGTGTGAATGAACGAACAGGAGAGAAGCAGAAAAGTCACGTGATAAGCAAACATGTTGAGGTATTTTATTCATCGAAGTAGGTTTTATGTCAGACATTCAGACGTTATTAAATCTCTCTTGTCGCAATAACGTTTGTATTGATTGTTATAAACGTCAAAACAAGTCGTAATTTGTCAAAACATTTCTTGCCTACTTTTACAACCTTTGATTTGCATATGTTCTTGTGTTGATTCGATAGAAATAATCAAACCATATAGAAATCCATTTAAATATCTTGTTTGCAATAACTTTAGCATTGATTGTCATAGAAACATGAAAGCAAGTGCTAATGATTCTAAACAGGTGTGGCCTACTTCTACAACGTTTGATTTGTATGAAAAATGTGGTCTTTATGTAGCAACATTTGAAGTGGTGTTGTTGTTGCGTTGTATAAAAGTAAAGAATAAACTATCAAAATAAAGTCGCACACTCCGTGTAATCTCCCAGCAATTGAATGGGTATTTCCCAACGTTTCGGCATCACTGTGCCTTCCTCATGGTGATGTCATGAATACTTGAACCAGGTTATGTAGAAACACAGTGCAATTAGTGTAACCAATGACAATAGTGAGGGGTGTGTCATAATGATTAAGTTAATTAAAATTAATGAAACTGATAAAATATAGTATATGGCATATTCAATTATGCTATTGTTATCATATGGAAACATAATGGAATATTGTACATCATATTACCATCAACATACATTATTGTTTCATTCAACTTCACAATTTCGTATATCATTTTTGTTACATGTAATCTTTTGGTTCAACCACATATACACTTTCAAAGCAGAATTACTTTCACATTGTTCTGCAAATGCAGTGTATTATGTGTGTGTGTGTGTGTGTGTGTGTGAGAACATCATCAACAGCGGGAAATATTAGGTAATGTTAATAAGCTGTACAAATATTTTTCAATTTATGCAACTTGTTCATAGAGGAAAATATGTTCATAAGAGTAAAGACTCAGTGCTAGAAAATAATAAATAAAATTGTATATCATACACTGCATTTGAGGAACAATGTGAAAGTAATTCTGCTTTGAAAGTTGATTAACCTGTAACCCCACTTTTGAGAAAATGTCCTTGAATGTTTTTGGTACACCTACTGGAGAGCTTATAGTCTACACCCGTTCAGTGTGGTTCACACCATCTTAAGCCTTAGCCCATGTCTTTTATTAAGGATTCACATGTGAGGCCATGTTCTAAACAATCAAAGCTTTCAAAACTAAAAGTAGTAGCCTACAATAAGGAAAAACTCCAGGTAAAAAATACACTTCATTTAGTCCTTGGCCTACATCCTAATCTGACTTTGGTGCAGGTCATGTTGTTCTTCACATTACTGCCCCTATGTAAATGAAATCGATGTTTATTCATCACATGCACAGGATACAGAGGGTGTAAACGGAACAGTGAAATGGTTACTTGCGTAGTAGCAATATAAAAAAAAAAAAAAAAATGTCCAGGTGTAAATATGTTATAATTATTAGATGATTCTTACCCCAGACACACTTGTCTAAATTGATGCCTCATGTGAAGGAAATGCGGTAACCAACCAACCACCCAGCCACACCTAGCTAAGTGGATGGGTCACTATTCTCGAGATGTACACATGTTCATAAAATACAATAGATGGCTGTAATCACCCCCAGGCACATCATCTGGCTAACTTGATGGGTCATGTAATAATCTGGCGACGTCTTCTGTTTAACCTCTATGGGCTAGGTGGGACGCAAGCGTCCCACCCGTGGTGCACTCCATCAACAGCAGGTGCATTTCAAGAGCGGCAAATTTGAATCCAAATAAATGTCAAAATTCAAATTTTTCAAACATACAACTCTTTTACACCCTTTGATAGATAAACATCTCCTTAATCTAACCACGTTTTACGATTTCAAAAAGGTTTTACGGCGAAAGCATAAATTTAGAGTATGTTAGGACAGTACATTTACAAGAGTTGTGTGTAATGTTGTGCCAATTCAAAGACAGGCGTCACCAAAACCATAAAATCAGCTAAAATTATGCACTAACCTTTTACAATCTCCAACAGATGACACTCCTAGGACATTGTGTTAGACAATGCATGCATTTTTAGTTCTATCAAGTTCATATTTATATCCAAAAACAGCGTTTTACTGTGGCGTTGATGTTCAGGAAATCGTTTCCCTCCAATAACCGGCATTCAAGTCAGCACCACAAATTAAATAATTAAAATTAGAAAACATTGGTAAAATATTATATTGTCATTTAAAGAATTATAGATTTACATCTCTTGAACGCAATCAACTTGCCAGATTTAAAAATAACCTTACTGGGAAATCACACTTTGCAATAATCTGAGCACTGCGCCCAGAAAAATACGCATTGCGATACAGACTAGCCGCCATGTTGGGGAGATCTAAAATCGAAAATACTATGTAAATAATCCATTACCTTTGATTCTCTTCATCAGATGTCACTTCCAGGTATCACAGGTCCATAACGAATGTAGTTTTGTTCAAAAAAGCTCATCATTTATGTCCAAAAATCTCCGTCTTGTTAGCACATGATCTAAGCCCGCCGGACTTCACTTCATGAACGAGGGGGAAAAATATATTTACGTTCGTTCAAACATGTCAAACGTTGTATAGCATAAATCATTAGGGCCTTTTTTAACCAGAACATGAATAATATTCAAGGTGGACGAATGCATTCTCTTTTATAACGTATTGGAACGTATGGTACCCAACATGAACTCGTGCGCCAGGTGTCTAATGGGCCATCATTGTTCCATGGCTCTTGTTCGGTCAGATCTCCCTCCAGAAGACTCAAAACACTTTGTAAAGGCTGGTGACATCTAGTGGAAGCAATAGGAAGTGCCAAAATATTCCTCAGCCCCTGTGTTTTTCAATCGCATAGGTTTAAACGTAATACAACACATCAGGTATCCACTTCCTGTCAGAAAATGTCTCAGGGTTTTGCCTGCCAAATGAGTTCTGTTATACTCACAGACACCAAACAGTTTTAGAAACTTTAGGGTGTTTTCTATCCATATATAATAAGTATATGCATATTCTAGTTACTGGGCAGGAGTAGTAACCAGATTAAATCGGGTACGTTTATTTATCCGGCCGTGCAAATATTGCCCCCTATCCCCAACCTTGCAATGAAAGCAACTTTCAGATAAAATTAGAAACGTATAATATCTGAAAATGTAGCTAGACTCGTATACATGGATGAATGCTTCATGGCAGACTGGAACCATTTAACTCAGTTTTGTTTGTAGCTACATCTTGTTTGACCAGCGTTGTGTCAAGTCACTCCGGTTCACACTGACCGTGGCGTGTGCAGAATGTAGCCCATCACTTTTTCCAACTGATCTGCCGATAGTGCCTGCTAAATTCAGGGCATCAATGTTGTTGAGAAAGGTAGCAAAACTTTTGTAGTTCTCGACTGCTAACGTTAAATCTTTCAAAAACTGCCTGGTAGAAAGGACTTTCAACACATACTGAACAGCTCACATTATAAACAGAAGCATGCTACATGGGAGACCAATCCAAACTCATCTCCCGGGATGTCCAGCCCATCCATTATCTCAGCCAATCATGGCTAGTGGGAAGGTTCCTGACTTTTTCTGTGGTTAAACCAACTAGGCTCGTAATTTTAACAATTCTATTTGTATTTACAGATGCAATACAAGTTTGTTATTAAGTTCACATGTTCCAGAAGTCATTTCTGCCACAAAAAAAAAACACATTTTGAAAAAAAAAAAACATCTGTTTTACCCCTCTCCTGTGAAGTAGTGGCGTGCGACATAAGTCTAGTTTCCTGAAACGATTCACAAGTCATATAAAAAAGCATTTAAAATCTCTTGTTTTTAACTGTTGCATTGATTGTCATAACATCAGAACTGCTCGGTTAGATCAGTCTGAGTTGGGCCTGTAGTCATAAAGCATCTGAGTAGGAGTGCTGATCTAGGATCAGGTCTCTCCTGTCCATGTGTTCTTGATCTAAAAAAAAATAGTTCTAATCATTTAGACTATTATTTTTCTCATTTGGGTCGGTTTGGTTTCACATTGCCAAATGTCAAACTAACTAAAAGGCCTAAAACAAAATCACGTTTGTGCTAGTCAATTGTTTATTGGACAAAATGCTAATGTTAAATCCATTTTAGCAATCGAGTTCACTGACGTCATGATTTGACCTTGTCATTTTCTGAGTTTCCAGTTGTCTTGAAGGCACTATGACCATCAGATGCAGGTACCATTAGTCCAGTAAATAAAAAAAATAAAAAAGATAATTAGTTCAATTTATGCTAAGCTGTGACTCTCACAAGTGCAACACCAACTGATCTATTTTGTTATCAAAGCTAGAGCTTTGAAATCTAATATGGTCTGAGAAGAAAACTATTGGCAGGCCAGGCATATAGCCAGTATGCTGTTATAATGTATTAGGCCTACTGCACAAACCTCATTCCTACAGAATTGTTTTATTAGGGTAATGTTTTCTTTTTTTTTTAAAGTCATGTTTAACTTTTTAGTGACGGGGCAGTATTCGGAAATTCAGATGAATGACGTGCCCAAATTAAACTGCCTGCTACTCGGGCCCAGAAGGTAGGATATGCATATTATTAGTAGATATGGATAGAAAACACTCTGATGTGTCAAACTGTTTGAATGATGTCTGTGAGTATACAGAACTCATATGGCAGGCAGAAACATGAGAAAAAATCCAACCAGAAGTGGTTTGTAGTTTTTCAACTGATTGCCTTTCCAAACTACAGTGTCTGTGGTGTCATTTTGCACTTCCTAAGGCTTCCACTAGATATCAACAGTCTTTAGAACCTTGTTTCATGCTTCTACTGTTACTGTGGAGAGAATAAGAGCTGTCTCAAGCCTGGGACCAACAAGTTGTTTACTGCGCACTCACACAGGCGCGCCTCTCCTTCTTTTTCCTCTGTAATGAATACGCTATTGTCCGGTTGGAATATTATGCATTCCGGTGAAGATTTATAATACTATTTCTGAGTTTAGTTAACTCCAGAACTTGGCGGGTAACTGTATAGCTTGCTTTGATGGCTCAGCTCTGTACTCAGAATATTGAAGAATGTGCTTTCGCTGTAAAGCTATTTTGAAATCTGACACAGCGGTTGCATTAACCTGTTATGGCTAGGGGGCAGTATTTTCACAGCTGGATAAAAAACGTACCCGATTTAATCTGATTATTACTCCTGCCCAGAAACTAGAATATGCATATAATTATTAGCTTTGGATAGAAAACACTCCAAAGTTTCTAAAACTGTTTGAATGGTGTCTGTGAGTATAACAGAACTCATTTGGCAGGCCAAAACCTGAGAAGATTCCATGCAGGAAGTGGCCTGTCTGACAATTTCTTGCCCTTCTTGATTATCTAAATCAAAATCAAATCAAATTTATTTTTATATAGCCCTTCGTACATCAGCTGATATTCTCAAAGTGCTGTACAGAAACCCAGCCTAAAACCCCAAACAGCAAGCAAAGCATGTGAAAGAAGCACGGTGGCTAGGAAAAACTCCCTAGGAAAAACTCCCTAGAAAGGCCAAAAACCTAGGAAGAAACCTAGAGAGGAACCAGGCTATGAGGGGTGGCCAGTCCTCTTCTGGCTTTACCGGGTGGAGATTATAACAGAACATGGTCAAAATGTTAAAATGTTAAAATGTTCATAAATGACCAGCATGGTCAAATAATAATAATCATAGTAGTTGTCGAGGGTGCAACAAGCACGTCCGGTGAACAGGTCAGGGTTCCATAGCCGCAGGCAGAACAGTTGAAACTGGAGCAGCAGCACGGCCAGGTGGACTGGGGACAGCAAGGAGTCATCATACCAGGTAGTCCTGAGGCATGGTCCTAGGGCTCAGGTCCTCCGAGAGAAAGACAGAAAGAGAGAATTAGAGAGAGCATATTTAAATACACACAGGACACCGGATAAGACAAGAGAAATACTCCAGATGTAACAGACTGACCCTAGCCCCCCGACACATAAACTACTGCAGCATAAATACTGGAGGCTGAGACAGGAGGGGTCAGGAGACACTGTGGCCCCATCCGATGAAACCCCCGGACAGGGCCAAACAGGCAGGATATAACCCCACCCACTTTGCCAAAGCACAGCCCCCACACCACTAGAGGGATGTCTCCAACCACCAACTTACCGTCCTAAGACAAGGCCGAGTATAGCCCACAACGATCTCCGCCATGGCACAACCCAAGGGGGGGGGGGCGCCAACCCAGACAGGAAGACCACGTCAGTGACTCAACCCACTCAAGTGACGCACCCCTCCCGTGGACGGCATGGAAGAACACCAGTAGGCCAGTGACTCAGCCTCTGTAAAAGGGTTAGAGGCAGAGAATCCCAGTGGAAAGAGGGGAACCGGCAAGGCAGAGACAGCAAGGGCGGTTCGTTGCTCCAGCCTTTCCGTTCACCTTCACACTCCTGGGCCAGACTATACTTAATCATAGGACCTACTGAAGAGATAAGTCTTCAGTAAAGACTTAAAGGTTGAGACTGAGTCTGCGTCTCTCACATTGGTAGGCAGACCATTCCATAAAAATGGAGCTCTATAGGAGAAAGCCCTACCTCCAGCCGTTTGCTTAGAAATTCTAGGGACAATTAGGAGGCCTGCGTCTTGTGACCGTAGCGTACGTGTAGGTATGTACGGCAGGACCAAATCGGAAAGATAGGTAGGAGCAAGCCCATGTAATGCTTTGTAGGTTAGCAGTAAAACCTTGAAATCAGCCCTTGCCTTAACAGGAAGCCAGTGTAGGGAGGCTAACACTGGAGTAATATGATCAAATTTTTTGGTTCTAGTCAGGATTCTAGCAGCCGTATTTAGCACTAACTGAAGTTTATTTAGTGCTTTATCCGGGTAGCCGGAAAGTAGAGCATTGCAGTAGTCCAGCCTAGAAGTAACAAAAGCATGGATTAATTTTTCTGCGTCATTTTTGGACAGAAAATTTCTGATTTTTGCAATGTTACGTAGATGGAAAAAAGCTGTCCTTGAAACAGTCTTGATATGTTCTTCAAAAGAGAGATCAGGGTCCAGAGTAACGCCGAGGTCCTTCACAGTTTTATTTGAGACGACTGTACAACCATCCAGATTAATTGTCAGATTCAACAGAAGATCTCTTTGTTTCTTGGGACCTAGAACAAGCATCTCTGTTTTGTCCGAGTTTAAAAGTAGAAAGTTTGCAGCCATCCACTTCTTTATGTCTGAAACACAGGCTTCTAGCGAGGGCAATTTTGGGGCTTCACCATGTTTCATTGAAATGTACAGCTGTGTGTCGTCCGCATAGCAGTGAAATTTAACATTGTTTTCGAATGACATCCCCAAGAGGTAAAATATATAGTGAAAACAATAGTGGTCCTAAAACGGAACCTTGAGGAACACCGAAATTTACAATTGATTTGTCAGAGGACAAACCATTCAGAGACAAACTGATATCTTTCCGACAGATAAGATCTAAACCAGGCCAGAACTTGTCCATGTAGACCAATTTGGGTTTCCAATCTCTCCAAAAGAATGTGGTGATCGATGGTATCAAAAGCAGCACTAAGATCTAGGAGCACGAGGACAGATGCAGAGCCTCGGTCTGACGTCATTAAAAGGTCATTTACCACCTTCACAAGTGCAGTCTCAGTGCTATGATGGGGTCTAAACCCAGACTGAAGCGTTTCGTATACATTGTTTGTCTTCAGGAAGGCAGTCAGTTGCTGTGCAACAGCTTTTTCAAAAATTTTGGAGAGGAATGGAAGATTCGATATAGGCCGATAGTTTTTTATAATTTCTGGATCAAGATTCGGCTTTTTCAAGAGAGGCTTTATTACTGCCACTTTTAGTGAGCTTGGTACAATATCCGGTGGATAGAGAGCCGTTTATTATGTTCAACATAGGAGGGCCAAGCACAGGAAGCAGCTCTTTCAGTAGTTTAGTTGGAATAGGGTCCAGTATGCAGCTTGAGGGTTTGGAGGCCATGATTATTTTCATCATTGCGTCAAGAGATATAGTACTAAAACACTTTAGTATCTCCCTTGATCCTAGGTCCTGGCAGAGTTGTGCAGACTCAGGACAATGGAGCTTTGGAGGAATACCCAGATTTAAAGAGGAGTCTGTAATTTGCTTTCTAATGATCATGATCTTTTCCTCAAAGAAGTTCATAAATTTATTACTGCTGAAGTGAAAGCCATCCTCCATTTGCGAAGGCTGCTTTTTAGTTAGCTTTGCGACAGTATCAAAAAGAAATTTCGGATTGTTCTTATTTTCCTCAATTAAGTTGGAAAAATAGGATGATCGAGCAGCAGTAAGGGCTCTGCGATACTGCACGGTACTGTCTTTCCAAGCTAGTCGGAAGACTTCCAGTTTGGTGTGGCGCCATTTCCGTTCCAATTTTCTGGAAGCTTGCTTCAGAGCTCGTGTATTTTCTGTATACCAGGGAGCTAGTTTCTTATGACAGATGTTTTTAGGGGTGCAACTGCATCTAGGGTATTGCGCAAGGTTAAATTGAGTTCCTCGGTTAGGTGGTTAACTGATTTTTGTCCTCTGACGTCCTTGGGTAGGCAGAGGCAGTCTGGAAGGGCATCAAGGAATCTTTGGGTTGTCTGAGAATTTATAGCACGACTTTTAATGCTCCTTGGTTGGGGTCTGAGCAGATTATTTGTTGCAATTGCAAACGTAATAAAATAGTGGTCCGATAGTCCAGGATTATGAGGAAAAACATTTAGATCCACAACATTTATTCCATGGGACAAAACTAGGTCCAGAGTATGACTGTGGCAGTGAGTAGGTCCAGAGACATGTTGGACAAAACCCACTGAGTCGATGATGGCTCCGAAAGCCTTTTGGAGTGGGTCTGTGGACTTTTCCATGTGAATGTTAAAGTCACCAAAAATTAGAATATTATCTGCTATGACTACAAGATCCGATAGGAATTCAGGGACCTCAGTGAGGAACACTGCATATGGCCCAGGAGGCCTATAAACAGTAGCTATAAAAAGTGAGTGAGTAGGCTGCATAGATTTCATGACTAGAAGCTCAAAAGACGAAAACGTCATTGGTTTTTTTTTTGTAAATTGAAATTTGCTATCGTAAATGTTAGCAACACCTCCGCCTTTGCCGGATGCACGGGGGGTATGGTCACTAATGTAACCTGGGGGTGAGGCCTCATTTAACACAGTAAATTCATCAGGCTTAAGCCATGTTTCAGTCAGGCCAATCACATCAAGATTATTATCAGTGATTAGTTCATTGACTATAACTGCCTTGGAAGTGAGGGATCTAACATTAAGTAACCCAATTTTGAGATGTGAGGTATCACAATCTCTTTCAATAATGGCAGGAATGGAGGAGGTCTTTATACTAGTGAGATTGCTAAAGCGAACACCGCCATTTTTAATTTTGCCCAACCTAGATCGAGGCACAGACACGGTCTCAATGGGGAAAGCTGAGCTGACTACGCTGACTGTGCTAGTGGCAGACTCCACTAAGCTAGCAGGCTGGCTAACAGCCTGCTGCCTGGCCTGCACCCTATTTCATTGTGGAGCTAGAGGAGTTAGAGCCCTGTCTATGTTCGTAGATAAGATGAGAGCGCCCCTCCAGCTAGGATGGAGTCCGTCACTCCTCAACAGGCCAGGCTTGGTCCTGTTTGTGGGTGAGTCCCAGAAAGAGGGCCAATTATCTACAAATTCTATCTTTTGGGAGGGGCAGAAAACAGTTTTCAACCAGCGATTGAGTTGTGAGACTCTGCTGTAGAGCTCATCACTCCCCCTAACTGGGAGGGGGCCAGAGACAATTAATCGATGCCGACACATCTTTCTAGCTGATTTACACGCTGAAGCTATGTTGCGCTTGGTGACCTCTGTTTCATCCTAACATCGTTGGTGCCGACGTGGATAACAATATCTCTAGACTCTCTACACTCGCCAGTTTTAGCTTTAGCCAGCACCGTCTTTAGATTAGCCTTAACGTCGGTAGCCCTGCCCCCTGGTAAACAGTGTATGATCGCTGGATGATTAGTTTTAAGTCTAATACTGCGGGTAATGGAGTCGCCAATGACTAGGGTTTTCAATTTGTCAGAGCTAATGGTGGGAGCCGTCGGCGTCTCAGACCCCACAACGGGAGGAGTAGAGACCAGAGAAGTCTCGGCCTCCGACTCCGACTCGCTTAATGGGGAGAACCGGTTGAAAGTTTCTGTCGGCTGAATAAGCGACACCGGTTGAGCATTCCTACAGCGTTTCCCTCCAGAAGCCATGAGAAAGATGTCCGGCTGCGGGGACCGTGCGAGGGGGTTTATACTAACGTTACTATCTGTACTTACTGGTGGCACAGACGCTGTTTCATCCTTTCCTACACTGAAATTACCCTTGCCTAACGATCGCGTCTGAAGCTGGGCTTGCAGCACAGCTATCCTTGCCGTAAGGCGATCGTTCTCCTGTATATTATAAGTACAACGACTGCAATTAGAAGGCATCATGTTAATGTTACTTAGCTTCGGCTGTTTGAAGTCCTGACGAACCATGTCCAGATAAAACCTCCGGGGTGAAAAAGTTGAATGAAAAAAGTTGAGTGAGGGGAAAAAGTAAAAATATACGGTAATGAAAAAGTAAAAAACCGTCAGGTATCAAAGTAAGATCGGCAACAAAAACGCACAGCAGCGTAAACAAGTCGTATCTCTATCCATTAGAGGATCTCTGCTGTTACGTGACACTTCCTACGGCTCTCAGAAGGCGGCAAAAAGCTGAATCGTGGCTTTGCAGGCTCTGGCTGAAAAAAAAGTAGCGCGTTTGGGTAGTGGCTGGTTACAGTACTGTGAGACTCAGGCGCGTGCCCGCGTCGACCCCATGCTATGTTTTCTTTCGTCTGTTTACCTAAACGCAGATTCCCGGTCGGAATATTATTGTTTTTTTACGAGAAAAATGGCATAAAAATTGATTTTAAACAGCGGTTGACATGCTTCGAAGTACGGTAATGGAATATTTAGAAATCTTTTGTCACGAATTGCGCCATGCTCGTGACCCTTATTTACACTTCGGATAGTGTCTTGAACGCACGAACAAAACGGCGCTATTTGGATATAACGATGGATTATTTTGGACCAAACCAACATTTGTTATTGAAGTAGCAGTCCTGGGAGTGCATTCTGACGAAGACAACAAAGGTAATCAAACTTTTGTAATAGTAAATCGGCGTTTGGTCAGGGCTAAACTTGGTCGGTGTCTAAATGGCTAGCCGTGATGGCTGGGCTATCTACTGAGAATATTGCAAAATGTGCTTTCACCGAAAAGCTATTTTAAAATCGGACATATCGAGTGCATAGAGGAGTTCTGTATCTATAATTCTTAAAATAATAGTTTTTTTGTGAACGTTTATCGTGAGTAATTTAGTAAATTCACCGGATGTTTGCGGGGGGTATGCTAGTTCTGAACGTCACATGCTAATGTAAAAAAGCTGGTTTTTGATATAAATATGAACTTGATTGAACAAAACATGCATGCATTGTATAACATAATGTCCTAGGGTTGTCATCTGATGAAGATCATCAAAGGTTAGTGCTGCATTTAGCTGTGGTTTAGTTTTTTGTGACATTATATGCTAGCTTGAAAAATGGGTGTCTGATTATTTCTGGCTGGGTACTCTGCTGACATAATCTAATGTTTTGCTTTCGCTGTAAAGCCTTTTTGAAATCGGACAGTGTGGTTAGATTAACGAGAGTCTTGTCTTTAAAATGCTGTAAAATAGTCATATGTTTGAAAAATGGAAGTTTTCGGATTTTAGAGGAGTTTGTATTTCGCGCCACGCCCATCATTGGATATTGGAGCAGGTGTTCCGCTAGCGGAATGTCTAGATGTAAGAGGTTAAGGAGAAGTGTATCTATAATTCTTTCAATAACTGTTGTAAATTTTATCAACGTTTATGATGAGTATTTTTGTAAATTGATGTGCTCATTCACCGGAAGTTTTGGGAGGCAAAACATTTCTGAACATCGCGATCCAATGTAAAATGGGGTTTATGGATATAAATATGAGCTTTATCAAACAAAACATGCATGTATTGTGTAACATTGAGTCCTGGGAGTGTCATATGATGATCATCAAAGGTTAGTGATTCATTTTAGCTGTATTTCTGTTTTTTGTGAAGCATCTCCTTGCTTGGAAAATGGCTGTGGTTTTTCTTGTTTAGGTGCTGTCATAACATAATCTAATGTTATGCTTTCGCCGTAAAGCCTTTCTGAAATTGGACAATGTGGTTGGATTAACGAGAAGATTATCTTTAAAATGGGATATAATAGTTGTATGTTTGAGAAATTTGAATTGAGATTTGTTGTTTTGAATTTGCTGCCCTGCTATTTCACTGGCTGTTGGCAGTGTGTCCCGTGAGTGGGACGCTAGCGTCCCAGAGAGGTTAAAATATATACAATTCTGAGCAGTAGGTCTTTGCTTGCTTTTTGACTGCGAAAGTGATCTTGAATGGCGCTGGAAGGGGTATGGCTGCCGTTTTACAGGCTCCTCACCAATTTTGTGTCTTATTTTCACATTTGTTTAACTTATTTTGTACATAATGTTGGCGCTACAGTCTATTGTGACCGAAAAGAGATTCTGAATATCAGAACAGTGGTTACCCACCTCGAACTGGGCAAAGATGTTTTGACACGAAGGATATAATGCTGCTCCCAGACAAGGCCCAAATCCCTGTCGTTCACATGAAGGAACTACAGGGGGTGAAGATGGGGCACCTTGTGATAATTAGTCAGAGTAGATAACCTGCCTCTAGCATCCGTTCTATTGGCCAACCTGCAATCCCTGGAGAATAAACTGGATAAGCTCCAAGACTATCCTACCAATGCAACATTAAACACTGTAATATCTTATGTGGTGGCAGGTAGCCTTTTGGTTAGCGCATTGGGCCAGTAACCAAAAGGTTGCTGGATCGAATCCCCGAGCTGACAAGGTAAAAATCTTTCATTCTGCCCCTGAACAAGGCAAGTAACACAGTTTCCCGGTAGACCGTCATTGTAAATAAGAATTTGTTTAACTTGCCTAGTTAAATAAAATAAAGTTTCACAGAGTCGTGGCTGAACATCACGGGAAATAGTATACTGGGTTTTCTGTGCATTGACAGAACATCTACGTCCGGTAAGACGAGGGGTGGGGGTGTGTGTCTATTTGTCAATAACAGCTGGTGCACGATGTTTAAAATTTAAGGTAGTCTCGAGGTATTGCTCGCCTGAGGTAGAGTACCTCATGATAAGCTGTAGACCATACCATTTACTAAGAGTTTATCTATTTTTCTTAGCCGTCTATTTACCACCACAAACCAACACTGGCACTAAGACCGCACTCAACCAACTCTATAAGACCATAAGAAAATGCTCATCCAGAAGCGGTGCTCCTAGCGGCCAGGGACTTTAATGCAGGCAAACTTAAATCCGTTTTACCTCATTTCTACCAACATGTCACTTGTGCAACCAGAGGGGAGAAAAAACTCTAGACCACCTTTACTCCACACACAGTGATGCATACAAAACTCTCCCCCGCCCTCCATTTTGGCAAATCTGACCAGAATTCTATCCTCCTGCTTACAAGGAAAAAGCAAATGCAGGAAGTACAAGTGACTAAGTCAATAAAAAAGTGGTCAGATGATGCGGATGCTACGCAACAGGACAGTTATACTAGCACAGACTGGAGTATGTTCCAGGATTCATACAATGGCATTGAGGAGTATGCCACTTCAGTCATCGGCTTCATCAATATGTACATCAATGACGTAGTCCCCACAGTGCCCGTACGTACATATCCCAACCAGAAGCCATGGATTAAAGGCAACATCTGCACCGAACTAAAGGCGAGAGCTGCCGCTTTCAAGGAGTGGGACGCTAATCCAGGCGCTTATAAGAAATCCTGCAATGCCCTCAGATGAACCATCAAACAGGCAAAGCATCAATACAGGACTAAGGTTTAATCCTTCTACACTGGCTCTGATGCTGGGCGGGTGTGGCAGGGCTTGCAAACTATTAGACAACAAAGGGAAACTCAGCCGAGAGCTGCCCAGTGACGCAAGCCTACTAGACGTGCTAAATGCCTTTTTTTATGCTCGCTTCGAGGCAAGCAACACTGAAGCATTAGAGCACCATGGCCCCATAGCACTCGCGTCAATAGCCATGAAGTGCTTTGGCTGGTCATGGCTCACAACACAATCTGTTTGATCAGAAATCAAAGCTTTTGCTCCACATTGTTGGGATGGAAAACAGGTAAAAGAAAATATATATGTATGGCTTAATTTCTCAAATATAAACTTTATTTTTTCCCAATTTAACATGCTTCTATGAACTTCGCATGTTGGTGCTCATGGGTCCTTTTTAGATGGAAATTGTCCGTATGCGTGTATCTCTGACAGTCCCCAGGGTAACACACCCTTAGCTTCTGTGACATGGACATGTACAGGTTAAATGAATGTGTGTAACAGTACTGTAGTTAATGTGATCTTACCCAGTCTCCAGCCCAGGTCTTCATTCAGACTGCTTATTATTAATTATCACTAATTAACCAGCTCATTCAAAAACCTTCTGAATCTTTCTTTTTTTAAATTTTCGTTCCCTCTCGCTCTCTGACCGTTCATTAGCCATGTGTTAACCTCTATGGGACCGGCGGGACGAATTCGTCCCACCTACGTAACAGCCACTGCCAGCCTGTGGCGCGATTTTCAAAATCTTCAAAATCCTATTACTTCAATTTCTCAAACATATGACTATTTTACAGCCATTTAAAGATAAGACTCTCGTTAATCTAACCACACTGTCCGATTTCAAAAAGGCTTTACAACGAAAGCAAAACATTAGATTATGTCAGCAGAGTACCAAGCCAGAAATAATCAGACACCCATTTTTCAAGCCAGCATATAATGTCACCAAAACCCAGAAGACAGCTAAATGCAGCACTCACCTTTGATGATCTTCATCAGATGACAACCCTAGGACATTATGTTATATAATACATGCATGTTTTGTTCAATCAAGTTCATATTTATATCAAAAACCAGCTTTTTACATTAGCATGTGACGTTCAGAACTAGCATACCCCCCGCAAACTTCCGGGGAATTCGCTAACATTTTACTAAATTACTCACGATAAACGTTCACAAAAAGCATAACAATTATTTTAAGAATTATAGATACAGACCTCCTCTATGCACTCGATATGTCCGATTTTAAAATAGCTTTTTGGTGAAAGCACATTTTGCAATATTCTAAGTACATAGTCCAGGCATCACGGGCTCGCTATTTAGACACCCGGCAAGTTTAGCACTCACCATAATCATATTTACTATTATAAAAATGTCATTACCTTTTGTTGTCTTCGTCAGAATGCACACCCAGGACGTCTACTTCAATAACAAATGTTGGTTTGGTCCAAAATAATCCATCGTTATATCCGAATAGCGGCGTTTTGTTCGTGCGTTCCAGACACTATCCGAAATAGTAAAGAAGTGTCGCGCGCTTGGCGCAATTCCTGACAATAAAATTCAAAGTATTCCATTGCCGTACGTCGAAGCATGTCAACCGCTGTTTAAAATCAATTTTTACGTCATTTTTCTCGTAGAAAAGCGATAATATTCCGACAGGGAATCTCCTTTTCGCAAACAGAGGAAAAAATCCCAAAGGCGGGGGCGGTCGGGGTCACGCGCATAAGCTAGTGTCTCTTGATGGGCCACTTGAGAAAGGCGATAATGTGTTTCAGCCTGGGGCTGGAATGACGACATTCTCTTTTTTCCCGGGCTCTGAGAGCCTATGGAAGACGTGGGAAGTGTCACGTTAGAGCAGAGATCCTTAGTAAATGATAGAGATGGCAAAGAAGTTCCAGAAATGGTCAGACAGGCCACTTCCTGTAAAGGAATCTCTCAGGTTTTGACCTGCCATTTGAGTTCTGTTATACTCACAGACACCATTCAAACAGTTTTAGAAAATTTAGGGTGTTTTCTATCCATATGTAATAAGTATATGCATATTCTAGTTACTGAGTAGGAGTGGTAACCAGATTAAATCGGGTATGTTTTTTATCCAGCCGTGTCAATGCTGCCCCCTAGCCCTAACAGGTTAACTGTGTATTTGCAGTAATTGGACAGTCATTAGTGTTTGCGTGGGGGTGATTGACTGCCTCCTAATGAGGGCTGATGTTCTCATTAGATACTAATGGATCTGCTAGACTTAAGCAGGTGTATTAGTGATGCGCGGGTCAGCTGTTTGTTCACCTGCAACCGTCCGACTACAGGTAATAAAGTGAAAATCTGAGGCCCGACCCCGACCTGCTAATATAGAAAGATGTACAGGCAGTGTGTTTTTTTTTTGTTTTTTTTTAAGCCTAATTTACTGTGCTCAAAGTTGTGACAGTTATATTATTCAGGACTATCTGTAACCACGGTAGCATCCACATTAATGTAGAAGTGTTTAGAAACATTCTATTCTTATTTACAATTAAAGTGACTCCAAAATGACAATACATTATTCACCATTCATTTTTATTGGGTACAAAATAATCTGAAACACAAACAGCAAATGCATCCAACAAGTTTGCAGAGTCACCAGCTTGATGTAGTCATTGCGTGCTAGGAATATGGTACCAAATACTACACTTTCTTTACTAAGTGAATTTGTCCCAATACTTTTGTTCTCCTAAAATGGGGGGACAATGTATATAAAGTGCTATAATTTCTTAACAGTTCACCTGATATGGATGAAAATACCCTCAAATGAAGGCTGACAGTCTGCACTTTAAAGTTGTTTTGTCATTGTATCATTTCAGCAACAACACATTTGTCCCTGTCCCAATACTTTTGGAGCCCACTGTATCATAGGCCCTGTTTCTTCTTATAACTTCCGACATTTTGGTAGGGTATGTGTTAGTCATCTTGTCGATAATTAGATGTATGCCGCTTCTCTTATGTGATAACCGAGCGTAGTAGTAAAAGCACCTGAAACTAGATCTACTTACTGGTCTTGACAAGAAGAGAAAAGAACTGTTGTGAGGCTCCCCTCTCTGCACTGTTCATAACAGAGTAAATGTGGAGGAGGAGTTAAGATGGCATGTCACCTTGTTAACGTCCAAAAGCACAAGTCCCGTCACAGGAACTATTTCCATTTCCCCTGAAAAACCAGAACATCTGGTTGTTGGACTTGGCAGAGTCTGTCATTACTTGCTGCCCTACTAGAAGACTAAAATAAACCAGAAAATATGTCGTACATCAACAGATTGAAGCATTCAGTAAAGTTCTCTCTCATCTGCTTCTGGCACGCAGCAAAGATGTTTAGGGACCAGGGAGAAAAATACAATAACTCAACACACAAAACAGAAGGATTTTTTTACTGCAAAATGTTCTAATCAGTTTGACTGGTTTTAAGCGGCATATAAAGCTGTGAAATATGTAAATCTTATGTTGAAGTACAATCAGCTTTTATGATATATATTGTGGCTGGTTGCTAAAATTCTACACTCGATTTCAGTTTATGAGAAAACAAGCGCTGTGTTGACGACAACCATCTTTAGGAAGTAGATCAGCTTTTAATATTGCAGATTGATGTAAGCTACAATGTACATTTTTCCCTATGCTCCACTAATTGGAGTAAACTAATGGACAACAACTCGTAGGCTTCTACTTCCTGCTTATATATGCTGTATACATTTTACGGACACAATCTATTTTACAATTTTTATATGTATGTATGTATGTATGTGTGTGTGTGTGTGTGTGTATATATATATATATATTATTTTTTTTCATCCTTTAGCTACCCTCAACTCCTCCCATCTATTTCTGAAGACCATCCAGTTTGATTTCTATTTTGCCATATTTTGAACTGTGCTGTTCCACAAATGTTCTGAACCTACAGTGACTTGGAAAGTATTCACCCCCCTTGGCATTTTTTTCCTATTTTGTTGTCTTACAACCTGGAATTAAAATATATATTTTTTGGGGGGGGTTGTATCATTTGATTTACACAACATGCCTACCACTTTGAAGATGCAGCATATTTTTTCTTGTGAAAGAAATAAGACCCCCAAAAACTTGAGCGTGCATAACTATTCACCCCCCCCCCCCCCCCCCCCCCCAAAGTCAATACTTTGTAAAGCCACCTTTTGCAGCAATTACAGCCGCAAGTCTCTTGGGGTATGTCTCTATAAGTTTGGCACATCTAGCCACTGGGATTTTTGCCCATTCTTCAAGGCTCCTTCAAGTTGGATGGGTTCCGCTGGTGTACAGTAATCTTTAAGTCATACCACAGTTTCTCAATTGGATTGAGGTCTGAGCTTTGACTAGGCCATTCCAAGACATTTAAATGTTTACCCTTAAACCACTCGCGTGTTGCTATAGCATTATGCTTAGGGTCATTGTCCTGCTGGAAGGTGAACCTCTGTCTGAAACAACAGGTTTTCCTCAAGAATTTCCCTGTATTTAGCGCCATCCATCATTCCTTCAATTCTGACCAGTTTCCCAGTCCCTGCTGATGGAAAAACATTGGGATGTTGTTCTCGGGGCAATGAGAGGTGTTGGGTTTGCGTCAGACATAGCGTTTCCCTTGATGGCCAAAAAGCTCAATTTTAGTCTCATCTGACCAGAGTACCTTCTTCCATATGTTTGGGGAGTCTCCTAAATGCCTTTTGGTTAACACCAAACATGTTTGCTTATTTATTTATTTTTTCTGGACACTCTTCCGTAAAGCCCAGCTCTGGAGTGTACGGCTTAGTGGTCCTATGGACAGATTCTCCACTGCTTTGCAGCTCCTTCAGGGTTATCTTTAGTCTTTGTTGCGCCTCTTATTAATGCCCTCCTTGCCTGGTCTGTGTGTTTTGGTGGGTGGCCCTCATGGCAGGTTTGTTGTGGTGCTATATTCTTTCAATTTTTTAAAAATAATGCATTTAATGGTGGCCCGTGGGATGTTACAGATATTTTTTTTTATAACCCAACCCTGATCTGTACTTCTCCACAACGTTGTCCCTGACCTGTTTGGAGAGCTCCTTGGTCTTCATGGTGCCGCTTGCCTGGTGGTGGCCCTTGCTTAGTGGTGTTGCAGTCTATGGGGCCTTTCAGAACTGTGTGTGTGTACTGAGATTATTTAACTAATTATGTGACTTCTGAAGGTAATTGGTTGCACCAGATGTTATTTAGGAGCTTCATAGCAAAGGGGGTGACAACACATGCACGCACCACTCTTCTGTTTTTGTTTTAAACATTTTTAATTGAAACAAGTAATTTTTCACTTCACCAATTTGGACTATTTTGTGGATGTCCATTACATGAAATCCAAATAAAAATCTATTTAAATTACAGGTTGTTATGCAACAAAATAGAAAAGACTCCAAGGGGGTGATTACTTTTGCAAGGTGTGTGTGTGTGTATATATGTGTGTGTATATATATATATATTATTTATTTATTTATTTATTTATGCAAGTTGAGAACAAGTTCTCATTTACAATTGCGACCTGGCCAAGAAGGCAAAGCAGTTCGACAGCATACAAAAACACAGAGTTACACATGGAGTAAAACAACATACAATCAATGATACAGTAGACAAAAATGAGACTATATACAATGTGAGCAAATTATGTGAGATAAGGGAGGTGAAGGCAAAAAAAGGCCATGGTGGCAAAGTAAATAAAGTATAGCAAGTAAAACACTGGAATGGTAGAATTATAATTTGAAGAAAGTTCAAAGTTAATATAAATAATATGGTGCAAAGGAGCAAAATAATAAATTAAATAAATACAGTAGGGGAAGAGGTAGTAGTTTGGGCTAAATTATAGATGGGCTATGTACAGGTGCAGTGATCTGGGAGCTGCTCTGACAGCTGGTGCTTAAAGCTAGTGAGGGAGATAAGTGTTTCCAGTTTCAGAGATTTTTGTAGTTCGTTCCAGTCATTGGCAGCAGAGAACTGGAAGGAGAGACGACCAAAGGAGGAGTTGGCTTTAGGGGTGACCAGAGATATACCTGCTGGAGCGCGTGCTACAGGTGGGTGCTGCTATGGTGACCAGTGAGCGGAGATAAGGGGGGACTTTACCTAGTAGGGTCTTGTAGATGACCTGGAGCCAATGTGTTTGGCGACGATTAAGAAGCGAAGGCCAGCCAACGAGAGCGTACAGGTCGCAGTGGTGGGTAGTATATGGGGCTTTGGTGACAAAACGGATGGCACTGTGATAGACTGCATCCAGCTTGTTGAGTAGGCTATTGGAGGCTATTTTGTAAATGACATCGCCGAAGTCGAGGATTGGTAGGATGGTCAGTTTTACGAGGGTATGTTTGGCAGCATGGATGAAGGATGCTTTGTTGCGAAATAGGAAGCCAATTCTAGATTTAACTTTGGATTGGAGATGATTGATGTGAGTCTGGAAGGAGAGTTTTCAGTCTAACCAGACACCTAGGTATTTGTAGTTGTCCACAAATTCTAAGTCAGAACCGTCCAGAGAAGTGATGCTGGACAGGCGGGCAGGTGCAGGCAGCGATCGGTTGAAGAGCATGCATTTAGTTTTACTTGTATTTAGGAGCAGTTGGAGACCACTGAATGAGAGTTGTATGGCATTGAAGCTCGTCTGGAGGGTTGTTAAGTGTCCAAAGAAGGGCCAGAAGTATACAGAATGGTGTCGTCTGCGTAGAGGTGGATCAGAGACTCACCAGCAGCAAGAGCGACATCATTGATGTATACAGAGAAAAGAGTTGGCCCAAGAATTGAACCCTGTGGTACCCCCATAGAGACTGCCAGAGGTCCGGACAGCAGGCCCTCCGATTTGACACACTGAAATCTATCAGAGAAGTAGTTGGTGAACCAGGCGACGCAATCGTTTGAGAAACCAAGGCTACTGAGTCTGCCGATGAGGATGTGGTGATTAACAGAGTCAAAAGCTTTGGCCAGGTCAATGAATACGGCAGCACAGTATTGTTTCTTATCGATGGCGGTTACGATGTCGTTTAGGACCTTGAGCGTGGCTGAGGTGCACCCATGACCAGCTCTGAAACCAGATTGCATAGCAGAGAGGGTGCGGTGGGATTCGAAATGGTCGGTAATCTGTTTGTTGACTTGGCTTTCGAAGACCTTAGAAAGGCAGGGTAGGATGGATATAGGTCTGTAGCAATTTGGGTCAAGAGTGTCACCTCCTTTGAAGAGGAGGATGACAGCAGCTGCTTTCCAATCTATGGGAATCTCAGACGACACGAAGAGAGGTTGAACAGGCTAGTAATAGGGGTTGCAATAATTTCGGCAGATAATTTTAGAAAGAAAGGGTCCAGATTGTCAAGCCCGGATGATTTGTAGGGGTCCAGATTTTGCAGCTCTTTCAGAACATCAGCTGAATGGATTTGGGAGAAGGAGAAATGGGGGAGGCTTGGGCGAGTAGCTGTGGGGGGTGCAGTGCTGTTGAATGCAGTAGGGGTAGTTAGGTGGAAAGCATGGCCAGCCGTAGAAAAATGCTTATTAAAATTCTCAATTATAGTGGGTTTATCGGTGGTGACAGAGTTTCCTATCCTCAGTGCAGTGGGTAGCTGGGAGGAGGTGTTCTTATTCTCCATGGACTTTAGTGTCCCAGAACTTTTTAGAGTTTGAGTTGCAGGAAGCAAATTTCTGTTAGAAACGCCAAGGCTAGCTTTTTCAAACTGCCTGTGTATTGGTTTCTAACTTCTCTGAAAAGTTGCATATCGCGGGGGCAGTTCGATGCTAATGCAGAATGCCACAAGATATTTTTGTGTTGGTTAAGGGCAGTCAGGTCTGGGGAGAACCAAGGGCTATATCTGTTCCTGGTTCTAAATTTCTTGAAAGGGGCATGCTTATTTAAGATGGTGAGGAAGGTATTTAAAAAAAATAACCAGGCATCCTCGACTGACGGGATGAGGTCAATATCCTTCCAGGATACCAGGGCCAGGTCGATTAGAAAGGCTTGCTCGTTGAAATGTTTCAGGGAGCGTTTGACAGTGATGAGTGGAGGTCGTTTGACCGCTGACCCATTACGGGTGCAGGCAATGAGGCAGTGATCGCTGAGATCTTGGTTGAAAACAGATCTAAATGACTTAAATGTAAATGTAAAACAGCAGAGGTGTATTTAGAGGGCACGTTGGTTAGGATGATATCTATGAGGGTGCCAGTGTTTGCGGCTTTGGGGTTGTACCTGGTGGGTTCATTAATAATTTGTGTGAGATTGAGGGCATCAAGCTTGGATTGTAGGATGGCTGGGGTGTTAAGCATGTCCCAGTTTAGGTCACCTAGTAGCACGAGCTCTGAAGATCGATGGGGGGCAATCAGTTCACATATGGTGTCCAGAGCACAGCTAGGGGCTGAGGGGGGTCTATAGCAGGCGGCGACGGTGAGAGACTTGTTTTTGGAGAGGTGGATTTTTAAAAGTAGAAGTTCAAATTGTTTGGGTACAGACCTGGATAGCAGGACAGAGCTCTGCAGGCTATCTCTGCAGTATATTGAAACACTGCCCCTTTGGTCGTTTTATCTTGTCTGAAAACGGGGTGGTGTGTGTGTGTGTGTAGATAGTACAGCCCCAGTATATTTTATATTAGTAATCTTGTTGTTTTTAGTCACACCTTTTCAGCTCCACACAACCCCTCCCATCTAACTCAGAACACCATCCGGTTTTAATTTCTATTTGCCATATTTTTCAACTGTGATGTTTCACAAAAGTTCTGAACCTTTCTATTCTCATAGTTTCTACGGCTTTTAAATACACTGCTCAAAAAAATAAAGGGAACACTTAAACAACACAATAACTCCAAGTCAATCACACTTCTGTGAAATCAAACTGTCCACTTAGGAAGCAACACTGATTGACAATAAATTTCACATGCTGTTGTGCAAATGAAATGGACAACAGGTGGAAATTATAGGCAATAAGCAAGACACCCCCAATAAAGGAGTGGTTGTGCAGGTGGTGACCACAGACCACTTCTCAGTTCCTATGCTTCCTGGCTGATGTTTTGGTCACTTTTGAATGCTGGCGGTGCTTTCACTCTAGTGGTAGCATGAGACGGAGTCTAAAACTCACACAAGTGGCTCAGGTAGTGCAGCTCATCCAGGATGGCACATCAATGCGAGCTGTGGCAAGAAGGTTTGCTGTGTCTGTCAGCGTAGTGTCCAGAGCATGGAGGCGCTACCAGGAGACAGGCCAGTACATCAGGAGACGTGGAGGAGGCCGTAGGAGGGCAACAACCCAGCAGCAGGACCGCTACCTCCGCCTTTGTGCAAGGAGGAGCAGGAGGAGCACTGCCAGAGCCCTGCAAAATGACCTCCAGCAGGCCACAAATGTGCATGTGTCTGCTCAAACGGTCAGAAACAGACTCCATGAGGGTGGTATGAGGGCCCGACGTCCACAGGTGGGGGTTGTGCTTACAGCCCAACACCGTGCAGGACGTTTGGCATTTGCCAGAGAATACCAAGATTGGCAAATTCGCCACTGGCGCCCTGTGCTCTTCACAGATGAAAGCAGGTTCACACTGAGCACGTGACAGACGTGACAGAGTCTGGAGATGCCGTGGAGAACGTTCTGCTGCCTGCAACATCCTCCAGCATGATGGGTTTGGCGGTGGGTCAGTCATGGTGTGGGGTGGCATTTCTTTGGGGGGCCGCACAGCCCTCCATGTGCTCGCCAGAGGTAGCCTGACTGCCATTAGGTACCGAGATGAGATCCTCAGACCCCTTGTGAGACCATATGCTGGTGCGGTTGGCCCTGTGTTCCTCCTAATGCAAGACAATGCTAGACCTCATGTGGCTGGAGTGTGTCAGCAGTTCCTGCAAGAAGAAGGCCTTGATGCTATGGACTGGCCCGCCCGTTCCCCAGACTTGAATCCAATTGAGCACATCTGGGACATCATGTCTCGCTCCATCCACCAACGCCACGTTGCACCACAGACTGTCCAGGAGTTGGCGGATGCTTTAGTCCAGGTCTGGGAGGAGATCCCTCAGGAGACCATCCGCCACCTCATCAGGAGCATGCCCAGGCGTTGTATGGAGGTCATACAGGCACGTGGAGGCCACACACACTACTGAGCCTCATTTTGACTTGTTTTAAGGACATTACATCAAAGTTGGATCAGCCTGTAGTGTGGTTTTCCACTTTAATTTTGAGTGTGACTCCAAATCCAGACCTCCATGGGTTGATAAATTGGATTTCCATTGATTTATTTTTGTGGTTTTGTTGTCAGCACATTCAACTATGTAAAGAAAAAAGTATTTAATAAGATTATTTCTTTCATTCAGATCTAGGATGTGTTGTTTAAGTCTTCCCTTTATTTTTTTGAGCAGTATATAATTTTTTTTGCTAAAAGTACCAGTCAAAAGTTTGGACACCTACTCATTCAAGGATTTTTCTTTTTGTACTATTTTCTACATTGTAGAATAATAGTGAAGACATCAAGACTATGAAATAACACATGGAATCATGTATTAACCAGAAAGGGGGGGGAATGTTTATATATATTTTTTTAGATTATTCAAAGTAGCCACCCTTTGCCTTGATGACAGCTTTGCACGCTCTTGGCTTTCTCTCAACCAGCTTCATGAGGTGGAATGCATTTCAAATAACAGGTGTGCCTTGAGTTAATTTGTGGAGTTTCATTTCTTTAATGCGTTTGAGCCAATCAAATGTGTTGTGACAAGGTAGGGTTGGTATACAGAAGAGAGCCCAATTTGGTAAAAGACCAAGTCCATATTATGGCAAGAACAGCGCAAATAAGCAAAGAGAAATGACAGTCCATTACTTTAAGACATGAGTCAGTCAATGCCGAATATTTCAAGGACTTTGAACGTTTCTTCAAGTGCAGTCGCAAAAACCATCAAGGGCTATGATGAAACTGGCTCTCATGAGGTCCGCTACAGGAAAGGAAGACCCGGAGTTACCTCTGCTGCACATAATAAGTTCATTGGAGTTACCAGCCTCCATAAATCGGTAATCAACTGCACATCAGATTGCAGCCTAAATAAATGCTTCAGAGTTCAAGTAACATACATCAACTGTTCAGAGAAGACTGCATGAATCAGGCCTTCAGGGTCGAATTTCTGCAAAGAACCCACTACTAAAGGATGATAATTAATAATAAGAGACTTGCTTGCGCCAAGAAACACGAACAATGGACATTAGACCGGTGGAAATATGTCCTTTTTGGTCGGAGTCCAAATTTGAGGTTTTTGGGTCCAACTACTGTCTTTGTGCGACGCAGATTAGGTGAACGGATGATCTCCGCATGTGTGGTTCCAACCGTGAAGCAGGAGGAAGTGTGGGGGTGCTTTGCTGGTAACAATGTGATTTATTTGGAATTTAGGGCACACTTAACCAGCATGGCTACCACAGCATTCTGCAGCGATACTCCATCCCGTCTGGTTTGGGCTTAGTCCCACTATAATTTGTTTTTCAACAGGACAATGACCCAACACACCTCCAGGCTGTGTAAGGGCTATTTGACCAAGAAGGAGAGTGATGGAGTGCTACATCAGATGACCTGGCCTCCACAATCACTGACCTCAACCCAATTGAGATTGTTTGGGATGAGTTGGACTGCAGAGTGAAGGAAAAGCAGCCGCCAAGTGCTCAGCATGTGTGGGAACTCCTTCTAGGCTGTTGGAAAAGTATTCCTCATGAAGCTGGTTGAGTGACAGCTTTGCACACTCTTGGCATCAAGGCAATGGGTGGCTACTTTGAAGAATCTCAAATATGAAATATTTTTTCTTACTTTCGTTACTACATGATTCTGTATGTGTTTTTTTCATAGTTTGATGTCTTCATTATTGTTCTAGAATGTAGAAAATAGTAAAAATAAAGAAAAACCCTTAAATGAGTAGGTTTTTCCAAACTTTTGAGGTGTGTGTGTGTAACGTTCTATTGGTTACAATTATTTTAAGAGGCTTAACAGAGAGAGGGGTAAGCGTGTCTTTCTCATTGAGGACTCTCTTTGATAGATGGACAGCTCTTCAGAGACGGCACCATAACACTACGGGGACATCAGATTACTGAAATATTATGGGGACTGTAAAAATATCTGAGCACTGAAGTTGGTGTGTGTGTGCACACGATCCATCTTCTCTCCCTCCTGTTTCTCTTGTCAAGAAGTTCTCTATAATTTAATGTTTTTTGTTTGTCAATATTTTGTATATCTTTGTCAACATGTTTACGACAAGCAATGGGGAAGATATCAGAACGGAGATGTTAGGGAATAATAACATATTGTACGGGATACATTTGTACTGTAGTGAAGCCGTCTCTATAGTAATGCATGGTCTCTTTCATGATCATGTCAAGCGTCACTTACTATGAAAATGCTGGGATGTTTTTTTTTTTTTCTATCAAAATGTTTCATGTAATTATGATGCAACTATGATGGTGATATATGGATTAGAATTATCATACTGAATATTAAGGCTATACTCCATAAAACAAATATTGCTAGAACCTATTTCTTGAATTCTAAACATCAGACGTTTTGATGTCTGTTTATGACCATCATAATACCTCTTATGGAAAGTACCTTTACAGGCACTTATGGTACATTTAGACTGAGAATAGTATTTAGTTATGGTAAGGGGGGAATTAAGTATAGACAGTTTATAATTGTAACGCCTTAGCAGATTATAAAAAAAAAAAAAAAAAGATCAGCCTTTATGTGGCTAAAGGAATAAAATATATACTGTTTACAGGAAACTCACTCTACATTAAAGAAAGTTGTGTGGAAAAAAAGGAAGAGGGTTTAATCTAGGATTACATGTAAAATGTTCTGTCATGGACAAAGGACCTCAAGGTGTGGTGATATTAATTAACAAAAATGTTGATCTGAATGTGCCAATGGTCCGGAATGATTTGCGAGGAAGTTGGATCCTTTTGAATATGAAAGTGGATGAAAAACAGATTTGGCTAATTAATCTATGGTCCAAATCAAGATGAGCCATAATTCTTCGAAAATATTTATGCCAATTTATTGAACTTACAGGCAACAAACGATCAAATCATTATGGTGGGAGACTATAACACAGTGTTATGTACCTCAATGCACCTTGCCCTAAGGAGATCACAAATGTTATGGACACATTTAGAAATATTGTATATTTAAAGACAAAAAAACCTGACCTAGTGAGATCTTCATGGATGAGACTTATCAAGCTAGTGGTCTTGACTGCTTCTCTCTTTCTGGCTTGCATCAAAGGTTAAAGTATTGATAGGGGACAGAATGCGATTGGATCATCTAATTGACATAACTCATTCAGAATTTCCACGTGAATGTAATCAGTCTACTTGAGGACAGTTTAGTCAAGACAAAATAATTGTAAAAAAAATCCAGTAATAGGTTCAGCAAAAACCCTTTTTTTGATTTTTTTTTTTTTTTTTTATGTCATTCAATATTAATCAACAAGCAGTTTCTGTCTAAAGAGACAAGGGAAATACATGAACTATTAGTACAGGTAGATGGCAATAAAAACATTACTACAGATATACAAAATCAGTTAGATTAACAAAAAAAAAATAACTGGCGGAACTTATTCAAGAATGATCTAATGTAATCTATTACAAAAATAAAGCAAACTGGATGAAATATATGGAGAAAAATGCACCAAATTCTTCCTGAATCTCCCGCACAGTAATGCTACCAAAAATAATTAGCAGTAACTCGTTAGACTGAGCCACCTATGATTCTAAGAATATTTTAAGAGGACGTTAAGTAGATGTGAAAGAGAACCTCTCACCCTCTGAATGACAATTACAATAAGGAATTCTTTCCAAATAATACAAAACATTTAAAATTCACAAATGGACAAAAAGATCTGTGCCAAGGCCAAATTACAAAGGATTACCTTTTTTGAGGCTATTAAATCCTTTGTCTGGAAAACCCCCGTTTTTAATACATACAGTTGAAGTCGGAAGTTTACATACACTTAGGTTGGAGTCATTAACTTCTATGTGCTACGTGGGACGCTAGCGTGCGGGACACAGCCAGTGAAATATCAGGGCGGCAAATTCAAAACAACAAAATGTCATAATTCAACTTTCTCAAACATATAACTATTTTACACCATTTTAAAGAGACACTTCTCCTTGATGTAACCACATTGTTCGATTTTCAAAAATGCTTTACATCGAAAGCAAAACATTAGATTATGTTAGGAGAGTACATGGACAAAAATAATCACAGTCATTTTCCAAGCAAGGACATGTGTCAATAAAACACAGCTATATGAAGCACTAACCTTTGACGATCTTCATCAGATGACACTCCTAGGACATTATGTTACACAATGCATGTATGTTTTGTTCGATAAAGTTCATATTTATATACAAAAACAGCATTTTACATTGGCATGTGATGTTCAGAAAATGTATTCCCACCAAAACTGCCGGTGAATGTGCACATCAATTTACAAAAATACTCATCATAAACGTTGACAAAATATATAACAATTAAAGAATTATAGTAGACTACTCCTGGATGCAACCGCTGTGTCAGATTTTAAAATAGCTTTACGGAGAAAGCACATTTTTCAATATTCTGAGTACATAGCTCGCCATCACAGCAAGCTATACAGACACCCGCCAAGTTCGTGCAACCTAAACTCAGAATTGGTATTATAAATATTCTTACCTTTGCTGATCTTCGTCAGAATGCACTCCCAGGACTGCTACTTCCACAAATGTTTTTGTTTGAAATAATCCATATTTATGTCCAAATACCTCAGTTTTGTTCGTGCGTACAGATCACTTATCCAAAGGCATAACGCGCGAGCGCAGAACCAGAGACAAAGTCAAAATGTTCCATTACCATACTTAGAAGCATGTCAAATGCTGTTTAAAATCAATCTTTAGGGTATTTTTAACATACAATTGAGATAATATTCCAACCGGACAATAGCATATTCATTCAAGAAGAAAAAGAAGGAACGGCGCGCTCGCGGGATCGAGCATATCCCTTTGTTGCCAGGCAGTCCACTCAGTAACTGAGCTCCTATATTCTGCCCAGTGACAGGAGAATGCTCAAACCACTTTCTGAAGGCTGTTGACAGCCAATGGAAGCCTTAGGAAGTGCAATGTGACCCCACAGAAACTGTAGTTTTGATAGAGAATCAAAAGGACTACAATTCTCAGACCTTTCCACTTCCTGGTTGGATTTTTCTCAGGTTTTTGCCTGCCATTTGAGTTCTGTTATACTCAGACACCATTCAAACAGTTTTAGAAACTTAAGTGTTTTCAATCCAAATCTACTAATAATATGCATATTCTAGTTTCTGGGCAAGAGTAGTAACCAGTTTAATTTGAGTACGTTTTTTTCATCTGGTCGTGAAAATACTGCCCCCTACACCCCAACAGGTTAAAACTCGTTTTTCAACCACACATTTCTTGTTAACAAACTATAGTTCTGGCAAGTCGGTTAGGACATCTACTTTGTATGACAAGTCATTTTTCCAAGAATTATTGTTTAGACATATTATTTCACTTAGAATTTACTGTATCACAATTCCAGTGGGTCAGAAGTTTACATACACTAAGTTGACTGCCTTTAAACAGCTTGGAAAATTCCAGAAATTGTCATGGCTTCAGAAGCTTCTGATAAGCTAATTGACATCATTTGAGTCAATTGGAGGTGTACCTGTGGATGTATTTCAAGGCTGTCCTTCAACTCAGTGCCTCTTTGCTTGACATGAGAAAATCAAAAGAAATCCGCCAAGACCTCAGAAAAGAAATTGTATACCTCCAACAAGTCTGGTTCATCCTTGGGAGCAATTTCCAAATGTCTGAAGGTACCACATTCATCTGTACAAACAATAGTAAGCAAGTATAAACACCATGGGACCACGCAGCTGATCTTGGAGGGCTGGCGGTTGGGAGCTTGGGCCAGTGGCTGATGGCTTGCTGGTTCGGGTCCCCGTTTTGACCTTGTGGGAGATCTGTCGATGTGCCCTTGGGCAGGGCGTTGACCCTGGTTGCTTCTGTGGGTTGCTCTGGATGGGAGTCTGTAAGATGACAATGTAAATATTGAGCGGCTTCACTGCAAATAGAGTGTATGTTTTTTAATATAAGAGTTTTGTATACATTTAATTTGGAAAATTATGTTTTGAATCCAGTGTTTCAGCTCATAAACCATGTGCCATGGAATCAGTACATCAATCTATTTTTTTGCAATCTATATGGCACAGCTGTGAATTTGTTGGTCCTTTAAAAAAAAAAAATTCAACTGATATACTTTCACAATTTTTAACCAATTTTGGTCTAATGTAGGGCTGACAGACAAGTTCCTTACTTGCCTCATCCGTTTTTGTCGTAATGCTGCAATTTAGTTGGTTGCGATTTTGGGTAGAGCATACATTTCTATGTTTTTTTTTTGTTAGCTTCATATGTGGCAAACTGTTCCCAGAAAGTTGGAACCTCAGAATCATCTAGAATGTAATTGTATGCTGTAGCGTTAACCCTTCACTTGAACTAAGGGGCCTAGCCCAAACTATGCATTCGGGCAGGTAGCGTTCTACTGTCATCCGCCAAACCCAGATTTGTCCATCGAACTGCCAGATAGTATGATTCCTCACTCCAGAGAACACGTTTCCAATGGCAACATGCTTACTCCACTCCACTCCAATGGATTTGGCTATTTCAACCATACCTGTTGCTGACAGGTGTATAAAATCAAGCGATTTTATTTATTTAACTATTCAAGTTGGTAAGAAACAATTCTTAATCACAATGACGGCCTACCCTGGCCAAATCCTAACCCGGACAACGCTTGGCCAATTGTGCACTGCCCTATGGGACTCCTAATCACGGCCGGTTGTGATACAGCCTGGAATCGAACCAGGGTCTGTAGTGACACCTCTAGCACTCCCCTCGGGAGCCCTAGCAAGCTGCCATGCAATCTCCATAGACAAATATTGGCTGAATGGCCTTACTGAAGAGCTCACTGACTTTCAACATGGCACCGGCATAGGATGCCACCTTTCCAACAAGTCAGTTCGTCAAATTTATGCCCTCCTAGAGCCGCCCCAGGTCAACTGTAAGTGCTGTTATTGTGAAGTAGAAACGTCTAGGAGAAACAGCAGCTTATCCGCCACACAAGCTCACAGAACCGGACCGCCGAGTGCTGAAGCATGTAGCGCGTAGTAAAGCTAGCCTCCACTGGACTCTGGAGCAGTGGAAACGTGTTCTCTGGAGTGATGATACACGCTTCACCATCTGGCAGTCTGATAGACTAATCTGGGTTTAGCGGAAGCCAGGAGAACACTACCTGTCTGAATGCATAGTGCCAACTATAAAGTTTGGTGGAGGAGGAATAATGGTATGGTGCTGTTTTTCATGGTACAATGCACCCTAGTTCCAGTGAAGTGAAATCTTAACGCTAGAGCATTCTGGACATTTTTGTGCTTTCAACTTTGTGGGAACAGTTTGCGGAAGGCCCTTTACTGTTTCAGCATGGTAATGCTCTCATGCACTAACTTCTTATGGCTTGGGGGCAGTATTTTGACATCTGGATGAGAAGCGTGCCCAAAGTAAACTGCCTGTTACTCAGGCCCAGAAGCTAGCATATGCATATAATTGGTAGATTTTGATAGAAAACACTCAAGTTACCAAAACTGTTAAAATAGTATCTGTGAGTATAACAGAACTGAATAGGCAGGCGAAAACCTGAGGAATATCCATCCAGGAAGTGGGATTGTTTTGATGTGGGTACTTTTCAATTGAATGCCTATAGAGTTTCTAATGGGTTAGGACCCAGATTGCAGTTCCTATGGCTTCCACTAGATGTCAAGTCTTTAGACATTGTTTCAGGCTTGTTTTCTGAAAAATGAAGAAGAATGAGACCTTTCTCAGTGGACTGCGGTGCTGGTTTTGCGCACGTGACCAATTTGCACGCCCTTGGTTGTTTTTCCTTTCTATTGAATATGCTATTGTCCGGTTGAAATATTAGCGATTATTTAGACAATTGACAACCTGAGGATTAATTATAAACATCGTTTGACATGTTTTGACAAACTTTACCGCTACTATTAGGATGTATTCATCTGCATGTTTTGACCGCCTTTGAGCCAGTGGATCACTGAACAAAACGTGCCAACAAAACTGAGTTTTTGGGATATAAAGAGGGACTTTATCGAACAAAACGAACATTTTATTGTGTAGCTGGGACTCTTGTGACTGCAACCATATGAAGATCTTCAAAGGTAAGTGATTAATTTCATCGCTATTTCTGACTTTTGTAATTCCTTTACTTGGTTGTAAAATGTTTATGCTTTTGTAAGCGGGGCGCTGTCCTCAGATAATAGGATGGTATGACTTTTTTGACACCTGACAAAGCGGCTGGATTAACGAGTTAGTCTTTAAGCCAATGTATAACACTTGTATTTTTTATGAAATGTTTATTATGACTTTCTGTATTTTGAATTTGGCGCTCAGCAATTTCACCGGATGTTGTCGAGGTGGGTCGCTAGCGGGAAACCATGCACATAACGAGCAGTATGGCTGGTGGCATTGTCATGCTGGAGGGTCATGTCAGGATGAGCCTGCAGGAAGGGTACCACATGAGGGAGGAGGATGTCTTCCCTATAAGGCACAGCATTGAGATTGCCTGCAATGACAACAAGCTCAGTCCGATGATGCAGTGACACACCGCCCCAGACGACTACGGACCCTCCCTCCAAATCGATCCCGCTCCAGAGTACAGGCCTCGGTGTAACGCTCATTCCTTCGACGATAAACGCGAATCCAACCATCACCCCTGGTGAGACACAACCACGACTCGTCAGTGAAGAGCAGTTTTTGCCAGTCCTGTCTGGTCCAGTGATGGTGGGTTTGTGCCCGTTGGCGACGTTGTTGCCTGAGATGCCTAGTGAGGACCTGCCTTACAACAGGCCTACAAGCCCTCAGTCCAGCCTCTCAGCCTATTGCAGACAGTCTGAGCTCTGATGAAGGGATTGTGCGTTCCTGGTGTAACTCGAGCAGTTGTTGCCATCCTGTACCTGTCCCGCAGGTGTGACGTTCGGATGTACCGATCCTGTGCAGGTGTGTGTTACACGTGGTCTGCCACTGCGAGGACAATCAGCTCTCTGTCTTTTCTCCCTGCGCCGTCTTAGGCGTCTCACAGTACAGACATTGCAATTTAATGCCCTGGCCACATCTGCAGTCCTCATGCCTCCTTCCAGCATGCCTAAGGCATGTTCACGCAGATAAGGGACCCTGGGCATCTTTCTTTTGGTGTTTTTCAGAGTCAATAGAAATGCCTCTTTAGTGTCCTAAGTTTTCATAACCATGTCCTTAATTGCCTACCGTCTGTAATAGAGGTTGACCGATTATGATTTTTCAACACCGATACCGATTTATTGGAGGAGTTTAAATCTGTATCGGCTTTTTTTAAATCCTCCAATAAATCGGTATTGGCTTTTTTAATTGGCCAAATTTATATTTTATTTTTTTAATTTGATTTTATATTTTATATTAAATGTTTTATCTTAAGTTTATTTTTATATATTTGTGATGACAATTACAACAATACTGAATAAACATTTTAATTTTAATTTAATATAATTCATAAAATCAGTTTAGTCTCAGGTAAATAATGAAACATGTTCAATTTGGTTTAAATAATGCAAAACCAGTGTTGGATAAGATAGTAAAAGTGCAATATGTGGCATGTAAAAAAAGCTAACATTTTAAGTTTCTTTTTCAGAACATGCCATTTACATTTTTTTACTTTATTTATACAGGTTTTTTTCATTGAACATCTCTTTTCCAAGAAAGACCTGGTCCAATAGCAGTAGGGGGAACAACGTTTCATACGCAACAACTTACATACAATGTTTTTGTTGTACTGTATGTGGTAGTGTATGTTTAAAACACGAAAGTCTTGACTATAAACTGCTGGCCTAAAGACAATTACTCTTCTGTGTGTGTGTGTGACGATCTAGTGTTTAAACTCCCAACGAAACTAGATTATCACATTTTAAAATGTTCAGCGGAGAATTCCAGGACGACGGAGCTAAGTAACTAAAACTATTTCTACCAAGACCTGTTATAATTTTAGGTACTGTTTGAAGCAAATAAGAATGGGGCCGTAATTGATATTTATTTTTTGACCTGACTAAAAAAAGAACAGAGAAAATGGCATTTTACCCAATATGGCCTTTATAAATCTGTGTATACCAGTTTAAGCCTAGGCAAGGTCAATGACGACCAGCCAACAGCGCTGTAGAGATCACAATGATGTGTTATATGTTTTTGATTTGAAAATGAACCTGAGGGCTGCATGATGCACTGACTCAAGTGCTCTCAGGTAGAGAGTGTATCTCATTACTAAAATCTAAAACCACCTGTAATGTACATCGTACCAGCTCCTTCCTGGCCTCAAAAGAAAAACAAGCCTTAGGCCAGTAATAAAAACCTATTCTCAGCTTGAGCTTCCTTATCAAGTTCTCTACATGCACAGTGAAGCTCAGCTTATCAACCCACACACCAAAATATTTGTACACTTTAACTTGCTCTATAGTATGTCCAGCCAATGTAGCAATGACATGATTAGTAGTAACATGCCTGGCATTTGGAAATACCATTCATTTTGTTTTACCCGAATCATCTAGAACCAGCTTTAAATCATACAGATTCTGTTGTAGGATGTTAAATTGTCTTTGGGCATTTTCAAAAGCTAAAGATAAACTACTACCACATGAATAAAGAACAGTATCATCTGCATAAAAATGAACATCCGCTGTTTCAATAAGATCCCCAATGTTGTTGATATACAAAATGAACAACAGTGGGCCCAAAATAGAACCCTGCGGAACACCTGAGCACACCTCTATGGACTCAGATTTACAACCATCCGCCATTACACATTGTGTACGATTTTGATTGGTTTATAAATTACCTATCTAGAGCATTACCAGTAATTCAACAACATGAAAGCTGATTTGTTCCTTTTAACATGAGTCTTCAATATTCCCAGTTAAGGAGTTTTAGGTTGTAGTTTATTATAGGATTATTTTTCTCTATACCATTTTGTATTTCATTTACCTTTTGACTATTGGATGTTCTTATAGGCACTATTGTATTGCCAGCCTAATCTCGGGAGTTGATAGGCTTGAAGTCATAAACAACGCTGTGCTTCAATCATTGCGAAGAGCTGCTGGCAAACGCAGTAAAGTGCTGTTTGAATGAATGCTTACGAGCCTGCTGCTGCCTACCACCGCTCAGTCAGACTGCTCTATCAAATATATAAGCATAGACTTAATTATAATATAATAAACACACAAATACGAGCCTTAGGTCATTAATATGGTCAAATTCAGAAACTATAATTTCGAAAACAAAACGTTTTATTCTTTCAGTGAAATACGGAACCGTTCCATATTTTATCGAGCCACCCGCTCGGTAAAATACGGAACGGTTCCGTATTTCACTGAAAGAATAAACGTTTTGTTTTCGAAATTATAGCATCCCTGTCTAAATATTGCTGTTCCATTGCACAACCTTCAATGTTATATCATATTTATGTAAAACTCTAGCAAATGAATTAGTCTTTGTTAGGAAGAAATGGTCTTTACACCGTTCGCAACGAGCCAGGCGGCCCAAACTGCTGTGTATATACCCTGACTCTGCTTGCACAGAATGCAAGATAAGTGACACAATTTTCCCTAGTTAATATTGCCTGCTGACATGACTTGATTTTAACTAAATATGCAGGTTTAAAAAAATATATACTTGTGTATTGATTTTTAAGAAAGGCATTGATGTTTATGGTTAGCTACATTGGTGCAACGACAGTGCTTTTTTTCGCAAATGCACTTAAATCGTCACCCGTTTGGCGAAGTAGGCTGTGATTGATTATACTCAATGCAGGACAAGCTAGTTAAACTAGTAATGTAGTTAACGAGTGATTATGTTAAGATTCATTGTTTTTTATAAAATAAGTTTAACGCTAGCTAGCAACTTACCTTGGCTGCTTGCTGCACTCGTGTAACAGGTGGTCAGCCTGCCACGGTCTCCTCGTGGAGTGCAATATAATTAGTGTCCAAAAATGCCGACTACTGATTTGTTATGAAAACTTGAAATCGGCCCTAATTAATCGGCCATGCTGATTTTAAATCGGTCGCCCTCTAGTCTGTAAGCTGTTAGTGTCTTAACGTTCCACAGGTGCATGTTCATAAATTTTTTTATGGTTCATTGAACAAGCATGGGAAACAGTGTTTAAACCCTTTACAATGAAGATCTGTGAAGTTATTTGGATTTTTACGAATTATCTTTGAAAGACAAATTCCTGAAAAAGGGACGTTTCTTTTTTTTTGCTGACTTTGTCATATAAAATATATTCACCCCACCCAGTATTGTAATCAAAACTTATCAGAAAGCATGTAGTCCTTGTCTGACAGTGTAGTAGTGTGGGCTCAATAGCATCTCATTAGTGTGAAAGATCTTGAGAATCAGCTGTACATGTGATGGAAGAATGCACTGTGCATGCAGAGGGTTGCAATTCCATTGAGTTGGGGATAGTTTAACCAAAATATGCCACAGACCTAGAATTGACTTATGTTTATCTCACAAAAAAGGTTCACTCTTAAAGCAGTTTTTTTTTTTTTTTATGTTTTTAAATGAATTTAAGCTAAATTCCCCAAATTCCAGGGTGTTACTTCCCATGGAAAAATACCGGAACATTTCCGACCCTTTGCAACCCTTCTGCAGAAGTTAATATTGTGTGTGTTAGGTTATAGACAGTCAGTGTCCGTATTTTACTTTTCCATTTAACCCATCTGAACAGTACAATGACCTTGATGTGCCATTTTTTTAAATCCCATCTTGTGACTATTGAATTTGTATAGCGGCTCACAATACTCTCTCAAAATATATTCGTCAAACAATAGGCTTCTGTTCTGGCTCTCCCTTCTCTTTATGTTCAATTTCTGTTATTGAAATAAAATCCTACATTGTCCTTTTTTTTTTTTGCTTCCAGGATTGAAAGCATTTGGCTATTGGCGTGTATTTGACAAGCGTACAGTTGGGCCCTAAAGCTTTGGCTTATGCACTAACACCAGATAAAATTATAATATTAGATTAAAATAATGGAAGAAAAACCTAATTATAAATTCCACAATAATTATATATGAATGGATTTCCACAGCATTTTTCTCTTTATACAACCCGCCCTTCATCCACACAATATTTCATGACCCAAACCAGGCCGACCGTGGATATAACTGCGGGTTGCGAGTGTGATGGAGGGATAACACTTCACCTTTATGGCTCAGTTGGTTGCAACACCAGGGTTGTGGGTTCAATTCCCAGTATTAAAAAAAAAACGATTTAAATGCACTGTAAGTCGCTTCAGGATAAGGGCTAAATGACTAAAATGTACCCTGAAAGACTACCCTCTTGCTTTTGCCGTAGCTCTTGAGGAGCACAGGTTTGGCCACCCCTGGAATCCCTAACATAATCGGTCACATGTGTTTTTATAGCCATTCAGTGACCCAGATAGGAATGTATTATGTTTTTTTTTTTTTTTTATGTACCAGACAACAAGTTCAGTGTCACAAAACTAAACCCATGATCCACTGAGTTCATTTTGAATGTTTTGTGCGCAGCCCAGGGCCTCCTGTAACACCACACAGCACTGCGGACAGAGAGAAAGAGGGTGTAAGTCAGCTGATGTTGGGGCCATGGGATAACTGAGTGGGGTCCTTCATCAGCCCTGAGAGGTGTCCACAGCTCTGCCTGACTGAAACGCCAGTCATGTATGTATTCGTATTGTTCTGACATGAGCCACAGGTGTGACATACATTAAACAGTCCTGAACAGCAGATGGTATCGGTGGTAGGAAGCACAAACGCACCCGTCCGGTGTCGGATGTTTAGTCCAGAATACTGTCTGTACTTGGGCAAGGGATGAACATCAGTGAACACACCTGTGTGTGTCCTGTGGGATGCTGGTCTATTAGGCTGAGATGCTGCACGACACATTTTAGTACATCACAATGTACTAATTTTATACCCACATGAACATTCCTTACCCAGCCTACGGATATGACTGACCCTCCAAGATGCCCTCGTGTCTCTCTGTGTAAATGCGTGTGCTCGAGGGCATGTGAATGAGCTGTTCTTGAAAGACATCACAAGATGGATGATTCCTCATTCACTCAGCACTCACCAACTAATATTTGTTATTATTCTTCCCCCATTCCTCTGCTACTAGAACAATGCTTGTAAGTCATCTTGTAGATCATGTGACAACAGACCCCAGGACAGGTAGGCTAGAGTAGTATTCCCAAACGGGGGCTGTCCTGCTTTCAACTGGCTCTGGTGGGGGGGGCTGTCCTGCTTTCAACTGGCTCTGGTGGGGGGGGGCTGTCCTGCTTTCAACTGGCTCTGGTGGGGGGGGGGCTGTCCTGCTTTCAACTGGCTCTGGTGGGGGGGGGCTGTCCTGCTTTCAACTGGCTCTGGTGGGGGGGGGCTGTCCTGCTTTCAACTGGCTCTGGTGGGGGGGGGCTGTCCTGCTTTCAACTGGCTCTGGTGGGGGGGGGCTGTCCTGCTTTCAACTGGCTCTGGTGGGGGGGGGCTGTCCTGCTTTCAACTGGCTCTGGTGGGGGGGGGCTGTCCTGCTTTCAACTGGCTCTGGTGGGGGGGGGCTGTCCTGCTTTCAACTGGCTCTGGTGGGGGGGGGCTGTCCTGCTTTCAACTGGCTCTGGTGGGGGGGGGCTGTCCTGCTTTCAACTGGCTCTGGTGGGGGGGGGCTGTCCTGCTTTCAACTGGCTCTGGTGGGGGGGGGGGGGGGGGCTGTCCTGCTTTCAACTGGCTCTGGTGGGGGGGGGGGGGCTGTCCTGCTTTCAACTGGCTCTGGGGGGCGGTTTCAACTGGCTCTGGGGGGGGGGGGGGCTGTCCTGCTTTCAACTGGCTCTGGGGGGGGGGCTGTCCTGCTTTCAACTGGCTCTGGGGGGGGGGGGGGGGGGGGCTGTCCTGCTTTCAACTGGCTCTGGGGGGGGGGGGCTGTCCTGCTTTCAACTGGCTCTGGGGGGGGGGGGGGGCTGTCCTGCTTTCAACTGGCTCTGGGGGGCGGTTTCAACTGGCTCTGGGGGGGGGGCTGTCCTGCTTTCAACTGGCTCTGGGGGGGGGGGGGGGGGGCTGTCCTGCTTTCAACTGGCTCTGGGGGGGGGGGGGGCTGTCCTGCTTTCAACTGGCTCTGGGGGGGGGGGGCTGTCCTGCTTTCAACTGGCTCTGGGGGGGGGGGCTGTCCTGCTTTCAACTGGCTCTGGTGGGGGGGGGGGGCTGTCCTGCTTTCAACAGGCTCTGGGGGGGGGGGCTGTCCTGCTTTCAACAGGCTCTGGGGGGGGGGGCTGTCCTGCTTTCAACTGGCTCTGGGGGGGGGGCTGTCCTGCTTTCAACTGGCTCTGGGGGGGGGGGGCTGTCCTGCTTTCAACTGGCTCTGGGGGGGGGGCTGTCCTGCTTTCAACTGGCTCTGGGGGGGGGGGCTGTCCTGCTTTCAACTGGCTCTGGGGGCGGCCGGCCGGGGGGGGGCTGTCCTGCTTTCAACTGGCTCTGGGGGGGGGGGCTGTCCTGCTTTCAACTGGCTCTGGGGGGGGGGGGCTGTCCTGCTTTCAACTGGCTCTGGGGGGGGGGGGGGCGCTGTCCTGCTTTCAACTGGCTCGGTGGGGGGGGGGGGGCTGTCCTGCTTTCAACTGGCTCTGGGGGGGGGGGGGGTGGGGGGGTTGTCCTGCTTTCAACTGGCTCTGGGGGGGGGGGGCTGTCCTGCTTTCAACTGGCTCTGGTGGGGGGGGCTGTCCTGCTTTCATCTGGCCGGGGGGGGGGGGCTGTCCTGCTTTCAACTGGCCTGGGGGGCGGTCACGGCCTGGGGGGGGCTGTCCTGCTTTCAACTGGCTCTGGGGGGCGGTTTCAACTGGCTCTGGGAGGGGGGCTGTCCTGCTTTCAACTGGCTCTGGGGGGGGGGCGCCGCCCGGCCGGGGGGGGGGGGCTGTCCTGCTTTCAACTGGCTCTGGAGGGTGGGGGGGGGGGCGCTTGTCCTGCTTTCAACTGGCTCGGTGGGGGGGGGGGGGGCTGTCCTGCTTTCAACTGGCTCGGTGGGGGGGGGGGGGCTGTCCTGCTTTCAACTGGCTCGGTGGGGGGGGGGGGGCTGTCCTGCTTTCAACTGGCTCGGTGGGGGGGGGGGGGCTGTCCTGCTTTCAACTGGCTCTGGGGGGGGGGGGCTGTCCTGCTTTCAACTGGCTCTGGGGGGGGGGGGGCTGTCCTGCTTTCAACTGGCTCTGGGGGGGGGGGGGCTGTCCTGCTTTCAACTGGCTCTGGGGGGGGGGGGGGGGCTGTCCTGCTTTCAACGCCTGGCTCGGTGGGGGGGGGGGGGGCTGTCCTGCTTTCAACTGGCTCTGGGGGGGCGGTTTCAACTGGCTCTGGGAGGGGGGCTGTCCTGCTTTCAACTGGCTCTGGGAGGGGGGCTGTCCTGCTTTCAACTGGCTCTGGGGGGGGGGGGCTGTCCTGCTTTCAACTGGCTCTTGAAAGTTGTATTAGTAGATTGCACAATTTGCTATTTCTAAATTGGCTAGTGCATCATCAGTTATTGTGTACCTTGGAGCAGGTATTCCCAAACTGGGGTACACACAATGCCGTCGGGGTGGTACACCAAATAAAAATGTGATTCACATTTATGAAAATAAATGTAGTGATGCCTCATGCACTGAGATGCAGTGCGTTAGACCACTGTGGGTGTGTGTGTGTGTGTGTGTGAACTATTTAACTACTAGCTTAAAAGTCTGCTAACATTTCTTTATCCGTATTGTTTGTTTTTTTTGGGCCCAAAATGTCTCAACGGTGCGTCCCTAGTATAATCTTTGCCAAGGTGCTGTTCTGGCTTGTGGTCCATGTTGTATTTACCAGTTACCTGTATATCCTGTCCAGGAAGTCCACAGGCGTAGAGCTGATGAAACTGTGGGTTTGCGCACAACCAATCAAAAAACATCTCAGGGAAGCTCATCTGCGTGCTCGTCATCCTCACCGGGGTTTTTCAGCCCTCGCCCTGGAAGTGTAAACTCGCCAGACGTCATCAGAAGTGGCCACTTTATTTGAGGGGATAGGGTGTGTTAAGTGTTGATCTTTATTAAGAGTTTGTCATTAAGCAGGAATGTGTCTGTCTACACGGCAGGTATGACCAGTATTAGCAAACCGGAGAGACTGCATTAAAGCAAACACTATCATACACTCTCTCTCTCTCACTCACTCTCACACACACACACACACCCCTCCTATTGAATTGGGTGATTGAGCAGCATGCTAATGTGGTGACTCAGAGCAATATGAAATCAAGTGATCTTGTCTGCACCAAGCCTGGGGAGTGGCTCCCAGATTACACCTAATATACCACTGGACAGGTTAGATCAGGGCTCTTACACCTTGTTTCCTGGAGAGCCTCTCCTGTTTTTTTTATTCTTTTTCCAATTACAGTTGTAACTAACCTTATTCAGCTTATCAACCAGCTAATTATTTGATTCCAGTGCACTAGATTAGGCTTGGAGTAAAAAACCCTACAGGAGGGTAACTCTCCAGGAACAGGGTTGGAGTGAACCAACAGGAGGGAAAATCTCCAGGAACATCCCCATATAGGTCACTGGTGCAAAACCAATAAGCTGTCTGTCTGTCTACGCCCCTTAATGGATCTGAGATGACTCTGCACAGTTCAATATAGCTTCTACCATACTGCTTTCACCTGTTCAATTATAGCAGACCTGTGAAGTAGGCTGGAGGACAGAAGGGGCCCGTTTTATAAAAACAATAATGGAATGCAGCCCTCCCTAGGTCTAAGGAACAAGCTTAGAACAGTCACGGAGTTGGAGAACAGTTCTGTTGTCTAAACTGTCTCCTGAGTTGTTACAAGCATAACGTGTCCTGATATAGCCTCCTATCATGTGTATCTCTATTGTGTTAGTTAAGGTGACATCATCAGATTGGTATGTAGCTACAGCGTCGTGAAACAAAGGCATCACGTCGGTCCTGTTTGGTTGATTTTTTTTATTTTTTTTATTTTTTTCCTCCATGCTGTAATTCCATGGTAATACTGGAGAACTCTGGTTTGGTTCAGCTGGCTCTGACTCCACCTCCTGAAACTGGGCCGACACTGGCAACTGTTACAAACAGCAGCTAAGGTGATCTGATCTGGCTGTTTTTAGAGCAGTTTATTAGGATCTCCGTTTTAGCTGTTGCTTATGCAGATCTGTTTCTACTCATCCTGACGTTCATAGTTGTAGCACAGACTTTCTAACCCCAGAGGTGCAACATCGCCAGACTTCCACGAATGCTTGCGATGCAGACCAGGGTTTGGGTTTTGAGAAATCAATGAATAACCCCATCCTGTCCAACATGAAGTCTGATGTGTGTGTGTGTGTGTGTGTGTTGACAGTGAATAACCCAATCCCATCCAACATGAAGTCAGAGGCGAAGAAAGCTGCCAAGATCCTCAGAGAGTTTACTGAGATCTCCAACCGCACCGGGCCTGACAAACTCATCCCAGGTGTGTGAATGTGTGCGGGGTGGGTGTATGTGTTCCTGTTCACCCTTTTCATCCTGCCCTTGCACTCATCTCTGACTCATACCTATTAATTTCTCTCATTCTCAGCATGGGTTTTGTCAGGTAGACTAGACTCAACAGCCTTGGTTTCTCAAATGACTGCCTCGCATGGTTCACCAACTACTTCTCAGAGTTCAGTGTGTCAAATCGGAGGGCCTGTTGTCTGGACCTCTGGCAGTCTCCTTTTGGGGGTGCCACAGGGTTCAATTCCCAGGCCGATTCTTCTCTGTATACATCAATGACGTCGTTCTTGCTGCTGGTGATTTCTCTGAACCACCTCTACGCAGACGACAAATCAAATGTATTTATATAGCCCTTACATCAGCTGATATCTCAAAGTGCTGTACAGAAACCCAGATTAAAACCACAAACAGCAAGCAATGCAGGTGTAGAAGCACGGTGGCCAGGAAGATCTCCCTAGAAAAGCCAGAACCTAGAGAGGAACCAGGCTATGAGGGGTGGCCAGTCCTCTTCTGGCTGTGCCGGGTGGAGATTAATAATAGAACATGGCCAAGATGTTCATAGACGACCAGCATGGTCAAATAATAATAATCACAGTAGTTGTTGAAGGTGCAACAGGTCAGCACCACAGGAGTAAATGTCATTGACTTTTCATAGCCGATCTTTGAGAGTATCTCTACCGCTCCTGCTGTCTCTAGAGAGTTGAAAACATCAGGTCTGGGACAGGTAGCACGTCCGGTGAACAGGTCAGGGTTCCATAGCCGCAAGCAGAACAGTTGAAACTGGAGCAGCAGCACGGCTGGGTGGATTGGGGACAGCAAGGAGTCATCATGCCAGGTAGTCCTGAGGCATGGTCCTAGGGCTCAGGTCCTCCGAGAGAGAAAGAGAATTAGAGAGCATACTTAAATTCACACAGGACACTGGAGAAATGCTCCAGATATAAGACTAACCCTAGCCCCCCGACACACAAACTACTGCAGCATAAATACTGGAGGCTGAGACGGGAGGGGTCAGGAGACACTGTGGCCCCATCCGATGATTCCCCCGGACAGGTCCAAACAGGCAGGATATAACCCTACCCACTTTGTCAAAGCACAGCCCCCACACCACTAGAGGGATACCTTCAACCACCAACTTACCATCCTGAGAAAAGGCCGAGTATAGCCCACAAAGATCTCCGCCACGGCACAACCCAAGGGGGGGTGCCAACCCATACAGGAAGACCACATCAGTTACTCAACCCACTCAAGTGACGCACCCCTCCTAGGGACGGCATGGAAGAGCACCAGTAAGCCAGTGACTCGGCCACTGTAATAGGGTTAGAGGCAGAGAATCCCAGTGGAGAGGGGATCCGGCTAGGCAGAGACAGCAAGGGCGACACCATTCTGTATACATCTAGCCCTTATTTGGACATTGCTAACAAACCTACAAACGAGCTTCAACACCATCCAACACTCCTTCTGTGGCCTCCAACTGCTCTTAAACGCCAGTAAACCAAATGCATGCTTTTCAACATTTCGCTGCCCGCACCCGCCCGCCCGACTATCATCACTACTCTGGACGGTTCTGACCTAGAATATGTGGACAACTACAAATACCTAGGAGTCTGGTTAGACTGAACTCTCCTTCCAGACTCACATTAAGCATCTCCAATCCAAAATTAAATCTAGAATCGGCTTCCTATTTCTCAAGACAGCCTCCTTCACTCATGCTGCCAAACACACCCTCGTAAAACTATCCTACCGATCCTTGACTTCGGCGATGTCATTTACCAAATAGCCCCCCAACACTCTACTCAGCAAATTGGATGCAGTCTACCACAGTGCCATCCGTTTTGTCACCAAAGCCCCATATACATCACTGTGACCTGTATGCTCTCGTTGGCTGGCCCTCACTAAATATTCATCGCCAAACCCACTGGCTCCAGGTCATCTATAAATCTTTGCTAGGTAAAGCCCCGCCTTATCTCAGCTCATTGGTCACCATAGCAACACCCACCCATAGCACGCACTCCAGCAGGTATATTTCACTGGTCATCCCCAAAGCCAACACTTATTTTGGCTGCCTTTCCTTCCAGTTCTCTGCTACCAATGACTGGAATGAATTCTTAGTCTTATCTCCCTCTCTAACTTTAAGCATCAGCTGTCAGAGCAGCTTACCAATCACTGTACCTGTACACAGCCAATCTGTAAATAGCACACCCAACTACCTCATCCCCATATTATTACTTACCCTCTTGCTCTTTTGCACCCCAGTATCTCTACTTGAACATCATCATCTGCACATCTATCACTCCAGTGTTAATGCTAAATTGTAATTATTTCTCCCCTATAGCTTTTTTTATTACCTTACTTCCCTACTCTTCTACATGTGCATGCACTGTACATAGATTTTTCTATTGTGTTATTGACTGTACGTTTGTTTAACTCTGTCACACTGCTTTGCTTTATCTTGGCCAGGTCACAGTTGTAAATGAGTACTTGTTCTCAACTGGCCTACCTGGTTAAATAAATAAAAAAATGTCTTTATGGTGACGTCATCAGGGTTTTGTCAGGTGACAGTCCTCCTTTCCGGATATGGCAGGAAGTTGTGTCATAGCATGCTAGCAGGACCTGCTCATCATTGTGTTTTCTCCCGCCAGCCAATATATTAGCGAAGTGTCAGGGCCTGGCCATCATCACAGTGATCAAGGCAGGCTTCATGATCACAGCTCGAGGCGGCAGCGGTATCGTCATCGCTAGACTGGCTGACGGACGTAAGTTCATTACCACACACACACACACACACACACACACACCTATATGGTCATCGCCAGGACATATAAATTCACTACGTCCTCCCTCTCACTAGGTTGGTCTGCTCCCTCTGCCATTGGTATAGCTGGTCTGGGCGGTGGCTTTGAGATTGGAGTTGAGGTAGGTTGACCACCAGACACACGAGTGATCCAGCCTAACATTTTCCCTTGGTCTCATCATGGGCTAAAGGAACATGTCCGCAGTGTCACACAATAGACAATAGTAATCAGTAATCACAATAGTAATCAGTTTAGAAAGTAATTCACTCTATTAAGAGGTGTAACTACTACACTACTGAGACGGTAAATAAGTTCATCCAGTGATTGACATGACATTTGGTTTGACAATTTTAGCCTATTTAAAAAATAATAAAAAAAAAATAAAAAAATCTCCCCAATTTCATGGTATCCAATTGGTAGTTACGGACCTCTCCAACTCTCGTACGGACTCGGGAGAGGCAAAGGTCGAGAGCTGTGCGTCCTCCGAAACCCAGCCAAGCCGCACTGCTTCTTGACTCAATGCCCGCTTAACCCGGAAGCCAGCCGCACCAATGTGTCAGAGTGCGCGATGGGACAAGAACAATCCTGCCGGCGAAATCGTCCCCTAACCTGGACGATGCTGGGCCAATTGTGCGCCGCCCCATGGGTCTCCTGGTCGCGGCCGGCTGCGACAGAGCCTGGACTCGAACCAGGTTCTCTAGTGGCACAGCTAGCACTGCGATGCAGTGCCTTAGACCACTGCGCCACTCAGGTGGCCAGATAATTAGCCTATTTTTAATAATTTACTGTCAAGCCTCCAGAATTTTCTGTTTTTCCTGGGGGGTTCAATGGAGATTATAGGCCAAATTACCTATGAATATACTTATTTGCCCCCCAAAAATGACATTGATTTGAGGTGACCTGGTGGAATGTACAGATCGCACCAGTACATGTTGTTTTTTGCAGCCACAGTCCCAGTTTGAGGATTCCCAAAAGTCCTCCTTATTCCTTCATGATTCTGTGAAATAAATCCTGTTTTATTGGGGAAGTTTGTCCAAATGAGTCAATTATTTACATTTGTGTTATCGAGTTCATGTTTCAGTATGTCCATATAGTTTCATTGATTGTTGACGTGAACTTCACAACTAAAACAGGATACATTTTCTTACTGTTACACAAGCAGGAAGTCAGCTGTAGTTCACCTCTTCCCAGAGTGAGCGCTGACTCAGGACATGCTCTGAGAAGTTTGTCCTCAAGACATCGGAGTGAATAAAGGATTTATTCAATTTTGGGAAAGTTACTGGAATTTTGCAACCCAGACGCCGTGTTCCACCCAGACCCTTACAGGGATTTAAGATTTTGTTTCTGCTGGGGGAATTAACCTGTCAGCAGAAATCCAGTACATTCGGAAAGTATTCAGACCCCTTGACTTTTTCAACATTTGTTACAGTACGTTACAGCCTTATTCTAAAGTTGATTTTAAATAGTTTTTTTCCCTCAACAATTTACACACATTTACCCCCATAATGACAAAGCAAAAACTTTTTTTTTTTTTTTGTCATTTTTGCAAATTTTATAATTTGATAACCCTTTACTCAGTACTTTGTTGAAGCACCGTTGGCAGCGACTACAGCCTCGAGTCTTCTTGGGTATGACGCTACAAGCTTGGAACACCTGTATTTGGGGAGTTTCTCCCATTCTTCTCTGCAGATCCTCTCAAGCTCTGTCAGGTTGGATGGGGAACGTTGATGCACAGCTATTTTCAGGTCCCTCCAGAGATGTTCGATCGGGTTCATGTCCAGGCTCTTGCTGGACCACTCAAGGACATTCAGAGACTTGTCCCGAAGCCACTCCTGCGTTGTCTTGGCTGTGTGCTTAAGGTTGTTGTCCTGTTGGAAGGTGAACCTTCGCCCCAGTCTGAGTTCCTGAGCGCTCTGGAGCAGGTTTTCGTCAAGGATCTCTCTGTACTTGGCTCTGTTCATCTTTGCTTCGATCCTGACTAGTCTCCCAGTCCCTGCTGTTGAAAAACATCCCCACAGCATGATGCTGCCACCACACTTTACCGTAGGGATGGTGCCAGGGTTCCTCCAGACGTGACGCTTAGCATTCAGGCCCAAGAGTTTAACATTGGTTTCATTAGACCAGAGAATCTTGTTTCTCATGGTCTGAGAGTCTTTAGGGGCCTCTTTGCAAACTCCAAGCAGGCTGTCAAGTGCCTTTTTACAGAGTAGCGGCTTCAGTCAGGCCACTACCATAAAGGCCTGATTTGGTGAAGTGCTGCAGAGATGATTGTCCTTCTGGAAGGTTGTCCCATCTCCACAGAGGAACTGGAGCTCTGTCAGTGAGCTCAACACCGAGTCTCATAGCAAAGGGTCTGAAAACTTATGTAAATACGGGATTTCTGTATATTTTTTTTTTTTTTTTTTTTTTTTTACATTTTAGTCATTTAGCAGACGCTCTTATCCAGAGCGACTTACAAATTGGTGCATTCACCTTATAATATCCAGTGGAACAACCACTTTACAATAGTGCATCTAAATCTTTTAAGGGGGGGTTAGAAGGATTACTTTATCCTATCCCAGGTATTCCTTGAAGAGGTGGGGTTTCAGGTGTCTCCGGAAGGTGGTGATTGAGTCCGCTGTCCTGGCGTCGTGAGGGAGCTTGTTCCACCATTGGGGTGCCAGAGCAGCGAACAGTTTTGACTGGGCTGAGCGGGAACTGTGCTTCCTCAGAGGTAGGGAGGCGAGCAGGCCAGAGGTGGATGAACGGAGTGCCCTTGTTTGGGTGTAGGACCTGATCAGAGCCTGAAGGTACGGAGGTGCCGTTCCCCTCACAGCTCCGTAGGCAAGCACCATGGTCTTGTAGCGGATGCGAGCTTCGACTGGAAGCTAGTGGAGAGAGCGGAGGAGCGGGGTGACGTGAGAGAACTTGGGAAGGTTGAACACCAGACGGGCTGCGGCGTTCTGGATGAGTTGTAGGGGTTTAATGGCACAGGCAGGGAGCCCAGCCAACAGCGAGTTGCAGTAATCCAGACGGGAGATGACAAGTGCCTGGATTAGGACCTGCGCCGCTTCCTGTGTGAGGCAGGGTCGTACTCTGCGAATGTTGTAGAGCATGAACCTACAGGATCGGGTCACCGCCTTGATGTTGGTGGAGAACGACAGGGTGTTGTCCAGGGTCACGCCAAGGCTCTTAGCATTCTGGGAGGAGGACACAAGGGAGTTGTCAACCGTGATGGCGAGATCATGGAACGGGCAGTCCTTCCCCGGGAGGAAGAGCAGCTCCGTCTTGCCGAGGTTCAGCTTGCGGTGGTGATCCGTCATCCACACTGATATGTCTGCCAGACATGCAGAGATGCGATTCGCCACCTGGTTGTCAGAAGGGGGAAAGGAGAAGATTAATTGTGTGTCATCTGCATAGCAATGATATGAGAGACCATGTGAGGATATGACAGAGCCAAGTGACTTGGTGTATAGCGAGAATAGGAGTGGGCCAAGAACAGAGCCCTGGGGGACACCAGTGGTGAGAGCACGTGGTGCGGAGACAGATTCTCGCCACGCCACCTGGTAGGAGCGACCTGTCAGGTAGGACGCAATCCAAGCGTGCGCGGTGCCGGAGATGCCCAGCTCGGAGAGGGTGGAGAGGAGGATCTGATGGTTCACGGTATCAAAGGCAGCAGATAGGTCTAGAAGGATGAGAGCAGAGGAGAGAGAGTTAGCTTTAGCAGTGCGGAGAGCCTCCGTGACACAGAGAAGAGCAGTCTCAGTTGAATGCCCAGTCTTGAAACCTGACTGATTAGGATCAAGAAGGTCATTCTGAGAGAGATAGCAAGAGAGCTGGCCAAGCACGGCGCGTTCAAGAGTTTTGGAGAGAAAGGAAAGAAGGGATACTGGCCTGTAGTTGTTGACATCGGAGGGATCGAGTGTAGGTTTTTTCAGAAGGGGTGCAACTCTCGCTCTCTTGAAGACGGAAGGGACGTAGCCAGCGGTCAAGGATGCGTTGATGAGCGAGGTGAGGTAGGGGAGAAGGTCTCTGGAAATGGTCTGGAGAAGAGAGGAGGGGATAGGGTCAAGTGGGCAGGTTGTTGGGCGGCCGGCCGTCACAAGACGCGAGATTTCATCTGGAGAGAGAGGGGAGAAAGAGGTCAAAGCACAGGGTAGGGCAATGTGAGCAGGACCAGCAGTGTCGTTTGACTTAGCAAACGAGGATCGGATGTCGTCAACCTTCTTTTCAAAATGGTTGACGAAGTCATCCGCAGAGAGGGAGGAGGGGGGGGGAGGGGGAGGAGGATTCAGGAGGGAGGAGAAGGTAGCAAAGAGCTTCCTAGGGTCAGAGGCAGATGCTTGGAATTTAGAGTGGTAGAAAGTGGCTTTAGCAGCAGAGACAGAAGAGGAAAATGTAGAGAGGAGGGAGTGAAAGGATGCCAGGTCCGCAGGGAGGCGAGTTTTCCTCCATTTCCGCTCGGCTGCCCGGAGCCCTGTTCTGTGAGCTCGCAGTGAGTCGTCGAGCCACGGAGCAGGAGGGGAGGACCGAGCCGGCCTGGAGGATAGGGGACAGAGGAAATCAAAGGATGCAGAGAGGGAGGAGAGGAGGGTTGAGGAGGCAGAATCAGGAGATAGGTTGGAGAAGGTTTGAGCAGAGGGAAGAGATGATAGGATGGAAGAGGAGAGAGTAGCGGGAGAGAGAGCGAAGGTTGGGACGGCGCAATACCATCCGAGTAGGGGGAGAGTGAGAAGTGTTGGATGAGAGCGAGAGGGAAAAGGATACAAGGTAGTGGTCGGAGACTTGGAGGGGAGTTGCAATGAGATTAGTGGAAGAACAGCATCTAGTAAAGATGAGGTCAAGCGTATTGCCTGCCTTGTGAGTAGGGGGGGAAGGTGAGAGGGTGAGGTCGAAAGAGGAGAGGAGTGGAAAGAAGGAGGCAGAGAGGAATGAGTCGAAGGTAGACGTGGGGAGGTTAAAGTCACCCAGAACTGTGAGAGGTGAGCCATCCTCAGGAAAGGAACTTATCAAGGCGTCAAGCTCATTGATGAACTCTCCAAGGGAACCTGGAGGGCGATAAATGATAAGGATGTTAAGCTTGAAAGGGCTGGTAACTGTGACAGCATGGAATTCAAATGAGGAGATAGACAGATGGGTCAGGGGAGAAAGAGAGAATGTCCACTTGGGAGAGATGAGGATTCCAGTGCCACCACCCCGCTGGCTCGATGCTCTAGGGGTATGCGAGAACACGTAGTCAGACGAGGAGAGAGCAGTAGGAGTAGCAGTGTTATCTGTGGTGATCCATGTTTCCGTCAGCGCCAGGAAGTCTAGGGACTGGAGGGTAGCATAGGCTGAGATGAACTCAGCCTTGTTGGCCGCAGACCGGCAGTTCCAGAGGCTGCCGGAGACCTGGAACTCCACGTGGGTCGTGCGCGCTGGGACCACCAGGTTAGAGCGGCAGCGGCCACGCGGTGTGGAGCGTTTGTATGGCCTGTGCAGAGGAGAGAGAACAGGGATAGGCAGACACATAGTAGACAAGCTACAGAAGAGGCTACGCTAATGCAAATGAGATTGGAGTGACAAGTGGACTACACGTCTCGAATGTTCAGGAAGTTAAGCTTACGTTGCAAAAATGTTATTGACTAAAATGATACAGTACTGCTGGCTGGTGGAGTAGGCTAGCTAGCAGTGGCTGCGTTGTTGACTTTGAACGTGTAGCTGGCTAGGTAACCTCGGTAGTTTCAGTACTACACCTTGTCATGATACAAAGCAACTTTGTAGCTAGCTAGCTAACATAACACTAATCAAGACGTTCCTTGTAGTGTATTTAGTTTCAACAATGCTGCTCGTCAGTAATAGTTGGCTAGGTTAGGAAAAATGGCGTCGCGGGGGACGGAAATAGCTGGCTAGCTAACCTCGATGGCTGGCTAGCTAACAATTATCAATTAACAATTATCAAACTATGACAAAGACAACTAGGTAGCTAGCTAGGTAACACTGCACTAGTCAAATCGTTCTGTTGTGAAGTATTAGTAACTACAGCGCTGATAGTCGGTAACGGATGGCTATCTGGCAGTGGGTTAATGATGACTAGGTGTGTTGAGTAAGTCTGGCGTCGCGGCTGGCTAGCACACCTCGATAATACTCAAACTCAAACTACACAATTATCTTAGATACAGAGACAGCACAGACAACTATGTAGCTGGCTAACTAACACTAACACCACACTAATCAAGTCGTTGCGTTGTAATGTAATAGTTTCTGCGGTGCTGCTAGTCGGTAGAAGTTGGCTAGCTAACAGTGATGACTAGCTAGCTAGCAGCTAGCAGTGTTGACTACGTTAGGAGGACGAAGATAGCTAGCCTCGATAATTACTCAGTTACTCTAAACTACACAATTATCTTTGATACAAAGACGGCTATGTAGCTAGCTAAGAATTGCTCAGATCAAACAAATCAAGCCGTTGTAATGTAGCGAAGTGGAATATTACCTGTGGAGCGAAGCGTGGTGCGACTGCGTGGTGCGACTGCATTTACAATTGCATTACAGTTGAGAAACTTCATCCAAATGGCAAATCACTTCCTCGTTGTGTAGTATGGATGAACAAAGGCTCCAAAAAACACCACAAAGGGCTTTGTGGTTTCTAAAAGGACTTATTTGGGTGTTTTTGGAGCTTTTTGTTTGTATTTTTGTCAGGGCCCCCATACTACACAACAAGGATGAGGAAGTGATTTGCTGTTTGAGGTTACATTTCTCAAAAGCAAGTGAAATCACAGTTATCTGGACCCTCCTATAACATGCCAGTTACAGTTGAAATGTATGCATTCACTACTGTAAGTCGCTCTGGATAAGAGCGTCTGCTAAATGACTAAAATGTAAGTTTACATACACTTAGGTTGGAGTCATTTAAAACTCGTTTTTCATCCACTCCGCAAATTTTTTTGTTAACAAACTATAGTTTTGGCAAGTCGGTTAGGATATCTACTTTGTGCATGACACAAGTAATTTATCCAATTGTTTACAGACAGATGATTTCACTTGTAATTTACTCTATCACAATTCCAGTGGGTCAGAAGTTTGCCTACACTAAGTTGACTGTGCCTTTAAACAGCTTGGAAAATTCCAGAAAATGATGCCATGGCTTTAGAAGCTTCTGATAGGCTAATTGACATCATTTGAGTCAATTGGAGGTGTACCTGTGGATGTATTTCAATGCCTACCTTCAAATTCAGTGCCTCTTTGCTTGACATCATAGGAAAATCAAAAGAAATCAGCCAAGACCTCAGAAAAAGATTGTAGACCTCCACAAGTCTGGTTCATCCTTGGGAGCAATTTCCAAACGCCTGAAGGTACCATGTTCATCTGTACAAACAATAGTACGCAAGTATAAACACCATGGGACCACGCAGCCATTTACCACTCAGGAAGGAGACGTGTTCTGTCTCCTAGAGATGAACGTACTTTGGTGCGAAAAGTGCAAATCAATCCCAGAACAACAGCAAAGGCCATTGTGAAGATGTTGGTGGAAACAGGTACGAAAGTATCTATATCCACAGTAAAACAAATCCTATATCGACATAACCTGAAAGGCCGCTCAGCAAGGAAGAAGGCTCTGCTCCAAAACCGCCTTAAAAAAGCCAGACTACGGTTTGTAACTGCCTATGGGGGCAAAGATTGTACTTTTGGAGAAACGTCCTCTGGTCTGATAAAACAAAAATGGAACTGTTTGGCCGTAATGACCATCGTTATGTTTGGAGGAAAAAGGAGGCGGCTTGCAAGCTGAAGAACATCCCAACTGTGAAGCGCGTGGGTGGCAGCATCATGTTGTGGGGGTGCTTTGCTGCAGGAGGGACTGGTGCACTTCACAAAATAAATGGCATCATGAGGAAGGAAAATTATGTGGATATATTGAAGCAACATCTCAAGACATCAGTCAGGAAGTTAAATGGGTCTTCCAAATGGACAATGACCACAAGCATACTTTCAAAGTTGTGGCAAATTTGGCTTAAGGACGACAAAGTCAAGGTATTGGAGTGGCCATCACAAAGCCCTGACCTCAATCCTATAGAAAATTTGTGGTCAGAACTGAAAAAACACATGCGTGCAAGGAGGCCTACAAACCTGACTCAGTTACACCAGCTCTGTCAGGAGGAATGGGCCAAAATTCACCCAACTTATTGTGGGAAGCTTGTGGAAGGCTACCTGACACGTTTGACCCAAGTTAAACAATTTAAAGGCAATGCTACCAAATACTAATTGAGTGTATGTAAACTTCTGACCCACTGGGAATGTGATGAAAGAAATTAAAGCTGCTGGTCTCCCCTTCTCTCAGTCTGCACCTAAACACTGCTCTGTCTCTGTGTAGGTATCAGACCTGGTGGTGATTCTGATGCAGCGCAGGGCGGTGGATTCTTTCTCTAAAGGAGGGAACCTCACTCTGGGGGGCAACTGTACTGTGGCGGTAGGACCGATGGGGAGGTGAATGAACACACACACACACACACTCTCATCATTATCTTGCTCCATGGTTGGCCAAAACCAGTCAGTGTCCAACCATGGCTCATCCCTTTTGATGTGTTCCAGCCCCGAGGCTGTGGGTTAGGGGGGTACCCGAGGCTATGGGTTAGGGGGGTACCCGAGGCTGTGGGTTAGGGGGGTACCCGAGGCTGTGGGTTAGGGGGGTACCCGAGGCTATGGGTTAGGGGGGTACCCGAGGCTGTGGGTTAGGGGGGTACCCGAGGCTGTGGGTTAGGGGGGTACCCGAGGCTGTGGGTTAGGGGGGTACCCGAGGCTGTGGGTTAGGGGGGTACCCGAGGCTATGGGTTAGGGGGGTACCCGAGGCTGTGGGTTAGGGGGGTACCCGAGGCTGTGGGTTAGGGGGGTACCCGAGGCTGTGGGTTAGGGGGGGTACCCGAGGCTGTGGGTTAGGGGGGGTACCCGAGGCTGTGGGTTAGGGGGGTACCCGAGGCTGTGGGTTAGGGGGGGGTACCCGAGGCTGTGGGTTGGGGGGGGTACCCGAGGCTGTGGGTTGGGGGGGGTACCCGAGGCTGTGGGTTAGGGGGGGGTACCCGAGGCTGTGTTGACGTCACACCAGTTCTACACCTAGTTCACACCTTTATTTAAACTGGACGCTTTGTGGACACTTGAATGTCTGAGCAGGGATCGTGGAGGGGAAATGGTTTTGTGCCGTGTGTTTTGGGATAGTACAGAAGAAGTGAGAGCTGTGGAAGTGGTTCATGTTTTGTAGGGTAGAGGCAGCTGTGTGCTAGAGGGGGGAGGGGGTGGTGTGTCTGTTTTAAATATAGCAACAATAAAACAATGAGAGGTTAATGTCAGATGGGAGTGCCTTTTTCTTTGTTCAGGTGACATTTACAACATGGGACCTCCCTGCACACACAGACACGGACAGCTTTTCTTAATTTTAATTTCACCTTTATTTAACAAGGCAAGTCAGTTTAGAACAAATTCTTATTTACGATGACGGCCTGAGACGTGGTCCAGTATATTTGATGGTTTCTGATGTACACTTTTAGTGGTCTCCTTCAATACTCATCGCTAAGTAGTGGGATTCTGATCAGTGTACCATACTCAACACTCCGATCTTCCTCCATCTCTCGTGTGTGTGTGTGTGTGTGTGTGTGTGTGTGTAGGAACGTGGAGGCTGATGTAGCGCTACGTAGTACAGCAGCAGTGTTTACTTACTGTAAGTCCAGAGGGCTGTTTGCTGGAGTCTCTCTGGAGGGATCCTGCCTCATAGAACGCAAAGACACCAACCGCAAGTACGTTACACGCCATGTGTGTTGTAATATTGTGTGTTGTATTTAATGTGTGTATGTGGTATTAAGTGTGTGTGTGTGTGTGTGTGTGTGTGTGTTAGGTTCTACTCCCAGGACATCCGTGCGTCGGCCATATTGAATGGAGATGTAGAGCCTCCCCCAGAAGCTGATGACCTGTACTGTGTCCTGGAGAGCTACACAGATAAATACACTACTGAGTGGACAGCCAAACACCTGGCCCAGAAGGTACTATATTATTATATTACACTACTGAGTGGACAGCCAAACACCTGGCCCAGAAGGTACTATATTGTTATATTACACTACTGAGTGGACAGCCAAACACCTGGCCCAGAAGGTACTATATTGTTATATTACACTACTGAGTGGACAGCCAAACACCTGGCCCAGAAGGTACTATATTATTATAATACTTTTGGTCAGTCATGTAGTGTATGTGGATAGCTGCTCGTCAAACATTTCATTATAAAATCATGGGCATTAATATGGATTTGGTCCCCCCCCCCCCCCTTTTCCTGCTTTAACAGCCTCCACTCTTCTGGGGAGGCTTTGCACTAGATGTTGGAACATTGCTGCAGGGGGACTTGCTTCCGTTCAGCCATAAGAGCATTAGTGAAGTCGGGCTCTGATGTTGGGCAATTAGGCCTGGCTCACAGTTGGTGTTCCAATTCATCCGAAAGGTGTTCGATGGGGTTGAGGTCGGTGCTCTATGCAGGCCAGTCAAGTTCTTCCACACTGATCTCGACAAACCCTTTCTGTATGGACCTCGATTTGAGCACGGGGGCATTGTCATGCTGAAATTGGAGAGGTCCTTCCTCAAACTTGGCATCTGCCAAACCCAGATTCGCCCGTCGGACTGCCATATGGTGAAGTGTGATTCATCACTCCAGAGAACGTGTTTCCATTGCTGCATAGTCCAATGGCGGTGAACTTTACACCACTCCAGCCGACGCTTGGCATTGCGATCTTATGTGATCTTAGGCTTGTGTGCTGCTGCTAGGCCATGGAAAACACATTTCGTGAAGCTTCCTGATGAACAGTTATTGTGCTGACGTTGCTTCCAGAAGTAGTTTGGAACTCGGTAGTGAGTGTTGCATCCGAGGACAGATGATTTTCACGTGCTTCAGCAATTGGCGGTCCCATTCTGTGAGCTTGTGTGGCCTACCACTTCGTGGCTGAGCCGTTGTTGATGTGTATGGTTAGTGTGTACCCTGCTAGTTGGATGTGTATGGCTGGTGGGTACCCGGCTAGTTGGATGTATATGGCTGTTCTCATGCTTCTCTTCTTCCATTCCTCTGTTTCTGGATGTCGTTCAGGCCAGTGGTCCTCCAGCTAGACCCCGAGCTCCTGCCACACAGAGACCTGCTAGCACATACAGGACAGAGGGTAACACACACACACACACACACACATTACTATCACACACACAGTAGTGGTTTTCTACCAGTAGCAGCATGCCTGCTTTGTAGTCAGTGACACCTTGTTTGTGTGGGTTGGCTACAATTCTTTGTCCATAAGGAAATTCCTATGTCTTTGACTGACGTGTGTGTGTGTAACTGTCTGTGATGTGTTTTAGCAGTGAAGCCCTCCCTCTATCCAAGCATCTCTGCCTTCAAATCTGGCAGCACAGGTGAGTGACCCTTTCCCTAAACCCTTCATCATCACCAACGTCCTCACCACCCTCTCTTGTTGGAACACAGTCAGTGCACCTCTTCTCTAGGTCTTTGCTGTAATGGAGAATGTGTTCTCAGTTAACATAGCTTCAAACCAGGAATCTACAACCCTGTTCCTGGAGATCTACCCTCCCCTAGGTTTTCACTCCAACCCTGTTCCTGGAGATCTAACCTCCACTAGGTGTTCACTCCAACCCTGTTCCTGGAGATCTACCCTCCACTAGGTTTTCACTCCAACCCTGTTCCTGGAGATCTAACCTCCACTAGGTGTTCACTCCAACCCTGTTCCTGGAGATCTACCCTCCACTAGGTGTTCACTCCAACCCTGTTCCTGGAGATCTACCCTCCACTAGGTGTTCACTCCAACCCTGTTCCTGGAGATCTACCCTCCACTAGGTGTTCACTCCAACCCTGTTCCTGGAGATCTACCCTCCACTAGGTGTTCACTCCAACCCTGTTCCTGGAGATCTACCCTAACGTGCTTCTGTGCAGGTTGAATCAGGTTACTTAGGATGGAGAAGTCTGTGGGAGGGGGGGGGGGGGATTATTTTCTCTTACGCAGTCACTGTCTCTCTCTCTCCTCTATCTCTCCCTTTGTCTGTTGCTCTCTCTCTCCTCTCCTACCTCCCTTTTTTCTCCTCTCTCACTCCCCTCTTTCTCTCTCTCTCCTCTCATCTCTCCCTTTGTCTGTTGCTCTCTCTCCTCTCTTTCCTCCCTTTTTCTCCTCTCTCTTGATCTCTCCTCTTTCTCTCTCTCTCCTCTTTATCTCTCTATCGCTCTCCCTCCATGGCTGCCATTACTTCTGTCTGTGGTAGTCTTGGGCTGTGGCCCATTGACTGTATGGCAGCTGCTGCTGCCACTCTGGTAGGTGTTTGATCATCCTTCAGTGGTTCAGTGACAAGGGGAATGCTTTCATTTACACAGTGGCCGACCACCATGCCAAAACACACCACTGTTGACACGGCACGAGATAAGTGTGTTCTCACTGCAGGTGAAGTGTGACGTGATGGTAGAGATTGTTTTTTTTTCTTGGTGATGTATTAAACTGTGACCTCAAGTCCAGCCAAACTAAACATACTGGCTTCTCAATGCACCTTGGGTAATAGGACCAGCTGTGTGTGTGTGCAGAGCAGACTTCAAACGCAGTCGTCACACACCCTCCCAAGTAGCATTCTAGTTAGCTCTCTGTCTTTCTCTCTCTCGTTATCTCTCTCTCTCTCGTTATCTCTCTCTCTCTCGCTCTCTCTCTCTCGCGCGCTCTCTCTCTCGCGCGCTCTCTCTGTGTGTTCTCAGTGTGTGTTCTCACTGCAGGTGCACACACACACAGCTGAAAGATAACGAGAGAGAAAGACACAGAGCTAACTAGAATGCTACTTGGGAGGGTGTGTGACGACTGCGTTTGAAGTCTGCTCTGCATGCAGATTCTTAGTTGGGTGTTTGTCCCATTTGTTGAATTATTGGTTGATGAGTGGACCCCAGACCTCACTTCCATAGAGGGCAATGTGTCCTAGAACTGATTGAAGTATTTTTAGCCAGACCCCCCCCCCCCCCCACCGTCATATCATCGCTCTGCTCTGTCTCTCTCTGCGTTCTCTCTGGTCTCTGTGCGTTCTGTCTCTGGTCTCTGTGCGTTCTGTCTCTGGTCTCTGTGCGTTCTGTCTCTGGTCTCTGTGCGTTCTGTCTCTGGTCTCTGTGCGTTCTGTCTCTGGTCTCTGTGCGTTCTGTCTCTGGTCTCTGTGCGTTCTGTCTCTGGTCTCTGTGCGTTCTGTCTCTGGTCTCTGTGCGTTCTGTCTCTGGTCTCTGTGCGCGCGGCCGGCGTTCTGTCTCTGGTCTCTGTGCGCTCTCTCTGGTCTCTGTGCGCGCTCTCTGGTCTCTGTGCGCGCTCTCTGGTCTGGTATTGCCCTCTGGTGGTGAGACACTCGCTGTTGCTGACAGACACTCGCTGTTGTATTTCTGTTTCAGAATCATATAAGAGAAGTCCAAGTAGCACAAGGACAGTCCAAAACGATTACGGTATTTATTATTATTATTATTAGGATCCCTGTGGTCCAACACATAACGAAAAATACATTAGACAAAAATACTTTACAATTTACATTTAAAGACTTTACATATAGATAGACAGTTCTAATACCTGAAAGGTAACATTTAATGTGTGGGTCTGAAACCTTTGAATCGTATCCGTTACACGCTCACAAGTTCGCCGTATTGTATCTGCAACATTCACTCGGTACAGGTTGATTTGAGGATGATGTGCATTCAACAAGACCTGCTGTTCACCGGCGTTGTTCACTGAATACACCTGTGATCATTTGACTGTTTCTAGGTGGGGTGGGGCCGTGGGACGCGGGACCTGTAGTTGTCACAGCGGTACACCCGTTCACAGGGCAACAGCCTGGCGACCTGAGCTTCAACCCTGGCGACCGCATCACTGTGGTTACCAAGACAGAGTCACAGTATGACTGGTGGGAGGGAACGCTTAACGGACAGACCGGAATCTTCCCCGCTAACTTCGTCTCCTACCCCTGAACACACACACACACACACACACACACACACACACACACACACACACACACACACACACACACACGGACACTTATATTGCTGGGAGTAATGTTTTCAACACACTACAGGGACACATGATGACACTGAGGAAATGCACCCACACTCTCTAACACTCTAACACACTCTCCACAATGTTCAAGACTCACACTAACTGACTCTGATTACTACAGTTCAGGGGCAGGTCTTCCTATTGGACGGTATGGGTAGCCACGCTGTCTTCCTATTGGATCGTTCCTACCTGAACTATACTCTTTGGCTCGCTATAGTCCAGTTCACTAAAGTCAGCCTGCTTTTTGAAGCCAAACCGTTCAAAACGGGGAGGGACCTACCTGAATTTGTCCAATAGAAAATCTTGTTTTTGTTACAAAACGTTTTGCTACAGTGTTTTGACTATTGAATACACCCCAGATGTTACCAGCCAGCTCTGTACACTTCTAGAGAGCCGAACCATGCTGGAAAGGGTGATGTAGAAAAGACAATATCCGAGCCAGTGCAGTACAGTTTGGGTCGGCAAGATTGTGTGAATAAGGTACCAGTTTTAGAACATTGAACAGAAGAACACTAAAGAAAGGTCATGTGACGCTGTACACTGTTTTTATATTCTCATTATTTTATATACTGTACGTCAAGTCACAAATTGGCTGGCTTGACAAGGGGGTTTATTTAACATATTACAATGAAGTCAATAGATTATTTTATTTTTTTGTTTCTATAAAATGCATTAGATTTATTGGGGAAATCTGTAACTGCTTGTTTTATGTTCTGAATTAAAGTTTCTGGGATTATGTGCAGTATTTTCTCCGTACTGCCGTTTTGTATGATGCTGGATCAAAGTATTTAATATAAAATAATCTATTTTATCTTAACATCTGTATGTAATGATGATTTGTACGGATTTCTCTTTGAATGTGTGTGGATATGTATTAAAGAACCTAGTAGAAGACTGTAAGAGGTGTAGTTTGTCTTCTGGCCATAGGAGGGTGATGTACTCTAGTCTCTACTGCCAATCAGGTTGCGGTCCCATTTTCTACCTTCACCTAATATATATGCCCCTGTTATGCATTTTTAAAGCATTGGATTGGTGCAAGCATGGCTGGTCTGGGTGTAATATCAGTGATTTTTAAATCAAATTTCCCCATGTCCACACACCACTCACAAACACGGTTGTCGTGTGTGGTGAATGATTGTCCAGGGTGAGTAAAGTTCTACCTTGGTACAGTAGATTATTGCCCTGGGGAAAAAAAATGAGAAAAAAAACTTCTCAATTAAATGTTAACTACAATGTAGCCTATGCCTACCTGGCAGAATGATCTCATGATTATGTACATAAATCCAATAGCCATTATGTTTCGTAAACTCTGCATCACATGAGCGCTACAGAAACACCACTAACCAAAGATCTCTGGCTGTTCTTAGATTTTTTTTCTCCAGACCTCAAAAGTGGTTTTAAGCTTTGTTGTAGACTTAGAACATCACATGTTGTTATTTTCCTATTAAAAAGGTTGTGATTTTGAGAGAAACTGTGAAAAATGGAAACCTGGGAAAAACTCAACGAAAGTTGGGAAAATAAAACCGAATCAAGCGAAGGAGAATGCATATTTTTATAGGGAGTGAACAGCAGGCCTCCACAGGCTGGGACAGAAGAGATCACACAGATTTAAAAACAGGTTTAAACTGTAAAACCAGGGTCATGTTCAGTAGGGCACAACGTGGCAAAAAAATTACTAGAACTTATTGGACACTGTTCAGGTAGTATCTCAGTGCTCCATGGAACTTTAAATACATGTATCAACAACATGTGTGTGTGTGCAGAGTGTTTCATTTGAGTTGGGTTCCTGTGGGTGGTGGGAGGGTTTCTCGGGGTCTGTGTCTTTCAGGAATGGACAGGCCTTGTCAGCTGGGGTGTCCGCTGAGCGCCTGTCAGGAAATACACATCTCAGCTGGAGAGACGTTCACATGCATGAGTCCACTGTGTCTCTATTGAACATATTTCTTGGTCCAGGACACTCTGAGTAGCAGGTCACAATACCCACTGGACACAAACTGGTTGAATCATGTTTCCACATAAAATAAAAGAATGAAATGTAATGAGGATGAATCAATGTGGAAAACTAATCGAGTTTGCAAAAAGTCATCAATGTAAAGATTTTTTTTTTCTTAAACGTTTAACCGAAATGAAATGACGTGATTCACATTTAGTTTGATTTCATGTAGATTTCACGTTAATTGACAACTCAATTAAATGTAAATATAAATTTGATGTTTAACTGGTGTCTTGTGCCCAGCTGGTAGGGACTGAAACAGGTCATTACACATGGAGGTAGAAGGGAAGGGGAGAGGGGGAAGGGAGAGGTGGGGGGGAGTGGGACGAGAGGGAGGGGGAAGGGAGAGGTGGGGGGGAGAGGGAGGGAGAGGTGGGGGGGAGTGGGAAGGTACAGGGGGAGTGGGAAGGGAGTGGTGGAGAGGGAGAGGTGGAGAGGGAAGGGAGAGGTGGGAAGGGAGTGGTGGAGAGGGAGGGAGAGGTGGAGAGGGAGGGAGAGGTGGAGAGGGAAGGGAGAGGTGGGAAGGGAGTGGTGGAGAGGGAGGGAGAGGTGGAGAGGGAGAGGGAGGGAGAGGTGGAGAGGGAAGGGAGAGGTGGGAAGGGAGTGGTGGAGAGGGAAGGGAGAGGTGGGGGGAGAGGTGGAGAGGGAGGGAGAGGTGGAGAGGGAGAGGGAGGGAGAGGTGGGAAGGGAGAGGGGGGAGGGAGAGGTGGGAAGGGAGAGGGAGGGAGGGAGGGAGAGGGGGGGGTGGGGGGTGGGGAGGGAGAGGTGGGGAGGGAGAAGGGAGAGGTGGGGAGGGAGGGGGGGTGGGGAGGCTCGAGAGAGGGAGGGAGGAGGGGGAGGGAGAGGGGGTAAATAGTTAACCTAAAATAAGAAGTTATGTAACACTGACAGACACACACCCTGACACATACACACCCTGACAGACACACACACCAACTTTCTGAACTCTTGAGTATAGGTCATAGCATTTCATACCAGCTGCTGTTGACAAACTGAAGAGAGATAGACCACTTTAAGTGTGTAACACTCACACTCAAACACACACCATTTATCTCCACAGTAGCAAGCAAACTATGTGTATGGCTACATGTATTTGTGTTAGTGTGTGCACAACTTGTGCATTTGGGTGAGTGTGTGTGTGTGTGTGTGTGTGTGTGTCTGTCTGTGGCAAAGGTCTCTTACCTTCTGAAGCGTGATAACCAGGCCAAGGGGAGGTGAAGCCTGGGCTGTCTGTCACAGTCCTCCAGCGAATCAGGGAGCGGTACACCGCTGGTCTCCGGTAGCAAAAGACACAGTCCCGCCCCAACAATGGGACCACTCCCATAAAGAATCATAGCGGCCAATGGGATGGTTTCTCCTCTAGGACTGACCACCGCGTTGAGGATACACCCCACCCTGTAACACAGACACACCAAGCCCACACACTTCTGTCTGAAACACACACACACACACACAGTCAGGATAACTCAAACATACACATATTGCACAAACAGATACACACACATCAGGTATTACTCAAGCATGGAGATAAGATGGTATTTGACCCAGGCGAGTGTGTGAGGGCAATAGATCAGTGCTGCGTGTCTGCTGGGCTGAGATAGGTACTAGTCCTGTCATGGGGTCAGACACTTTCCATACCTGATGAGTGTAGGGAAGAGCTCGATGCCGTAGAGTAAAGAGACAAACACACTGGTCTGCATACACAGCTTCCCCACCAGGGCCAGAGCCATCACCAACCCTGGGACAGCTACACACACACACACACAGTGTTGGATCACTGGAGGTGTGGCGATGTGTTTGTGAGTGTCTGTGCCTGTGTATTTTTGTGTCTGTGCCTGTGCATGTGTGTTTACCGTAGAAACGTGATGCAAGCAGGGACAGCAGGCAGAAGGAGCCACTGAGGAGCAGGGACAGCATGCTGATTGGGCGTCTGCCACAGCGGGCCAATAGGAATGGGACGAGCAAGCAGGGTGCCTCTGATAGGCCGCTGAAGAACTGAGCCAGGAAGACATCCACCCCGAAACGCCCGACATTCAGACAGATACCGTAGTACGTCAGGGCTGACGCTAGCCTAACACACACGCATACACAGTGGGGAGAGACAGCGTCATACACAGTGTGGAGAGACAGCATCAGACACAGTGTGGAGAGACAGCATCAGACACAGTGTGGAGAGACAGCATCATACACAGTACGGAGAGACAGCATCATACACCGTGTGGAGAGACAGCATCAGACACAGTGGGGAGAGACAGCATCATACACATGGCAGAGAGACAGCATCAGACACAGGGCAGAGAGACAGCGTCATCCACAGTGAGGAGAGACAGCGTCATACACAGGGCAGAGAGACAGCGTCAGACACAGGGCAGAGAGACAGCATCAGACACCGGGCAGAGAGACAGCATCAGACACAGGGAGAGAGACAGCATCATACACAGGGCGGAGAGACAGCATCAGACACAGGGCAGAAAAACAGAGTCATACACAGGGCAGAGAGACAGCATCAGACACAGGGCGGAGAGACAGCATCAGACACAGGGCAGAGAGACAGCATCAGACACTGGGCGGAGAGACAGCATCAGACACCGGGCGGAGAGACAGCATCAGACACAGGGGGGAGAGACAGCATCAGACACAGGGGGGAGAGACAGCATCAGACACCGGGCGGAGAGACAGCATCAGACACCGGGCGGAGAGACAGCATCAGACACAGGGCGGAGAGACAGCATCAGACACCAGGCGGAGAGACAGCATCATACACAGTGTGGAGAGACAGCATCATACACAGTGTGGAGAGACAGCATCAGACACAGGGTGGAGAGACAGCATCATACACAGTGTGGAGAGACAGCATCAGACACAGGGCAGAGTGACAGCATCAGACACAGGGCAGAGAGACAGCATCAGACACAGGGCGGCGAGACAGCATCATACACAGTGTGGAGAGACAGCGTCATACACAGTGGGTAGAGACAGTGTCATACACAGTGTGGAGAGACAGCATCAGACACAGGGTGGAGAGACAGCATCATACACAGGGCAGAGAGACAGCATCAGACACAGGGGGGAGAGACAGCGTCATACACAGGGTGGAGAGACAGCATCAGACACAGGGCGGAGATACAGCATCAGATAAATGCTGTAGAACAAATGGAGTACAGAGGTAGAACCTGACAACCTCTCTTTTTTCTACACACATTCAGTGAGCTCCAAAAGTAACAATGTTGTTGTTTTATCTCTGTACTCCAGCACTTTGGATTTTAAATAATACAATGACTATGAGGTTAAAGTACACTGTCAGCTTTAATTTTAGGGTATTTTCATCGTCATTGTGTGCTAGGAATATGGAACCAAATACTAAACTTTTGACTACTTTAATACACAGAAGTGAATTCGTCCCAAGACTTTCCGTGTCCTAAAATGGAGGGACTATGTACAAAAAGTGCTGTAATTTCTAAACAGTTCACCCGATTTGGATGAAAATACCTTCAAATTAACGCTGACAGTCTGCACTTTAACGTCAGGCATTGTATAATTTCAAATCCAAAGTGCTGGTGTTACTGTCCCATAAGACAAACTATAAATGAAAATAACTGACAACCAAAACAGAATCAGGTGGATTTTAGGAGGGGTTCTCAAAGACACTCCTGTGGGTGTCCACCGAAAGTTGACTAGCAACAAGAGTCTGGGTCCTAAAAGACACCCACCATGAATGCCCATTAATTTTGCCCGACAAAACACAAACCAAAATGAACCCCTACAAACCAACTTTGAATATGGAGCTAAAAGAAAGTGCGGCAAACCAAAAAGGGGAGAACACAAGATAAAAGGCTTTGTTTTTATCACACTCAAAATGGAAGCGCTAAACCGTGGTCAAGCACTTCCAACATCTCTCAAGAACCAACTGGAGTAGTGGGCAGCTCTTAAATATCACCTGGGTTAGCACAGGTGATACACCTTCCCACTAACGAGATGGACAAGCCGGCACAGGTGAAACACCTTCCCACTAACGAGATGGACAAGCCGGCACAGGTGATACACCTTCCCACTAACGAGATGGACAAGCCGGCACAGGTGTAACACCTTCCCACTAACGAGATGGACAAGCCGGCACAGGTGAAACACCTTCCCACTAACGAGATGGACAAGCCGGCACAGGTGAAACACCTTCCCACTAACGAGATGGACAAGCCGGCACAGGTGAAACACCTTCCCACTAACGAGATGGACAAGCCGGCACAGGTGTAACACCTACTTACTAACGAGGTGACACCAATTGGTCCGCCCTACGTGATAACGCTCTACCTCAAAATATAAATGGAAAAACCAAAACCTGTTACACCGGAGTACAGAGCTAAAACAATACTTTTGGAGCTCACTGTACACACAGACTGACCCACCCAATGTAACTCATGATGACCAGGCGCAGTAGAATGGTGGGACTTCTCATGTGTCCGCAGTGGGAAAGTGTGTTTCCCTCCTGGGTTTGCGTGTCTGCCTTTGGTATGTGTGTGTCAGTCTCCAGTGTGTGTGTCTCATTGTCAGGTGTGTCTGTGTCCAGGGGAACTTGTTGCAGGTCCTTCCCCTCTGTGTCCAACAGCTGCGACAGAAACACACACAGAGACAGACAACAAACATACACAGACCTGAGTTGAGTCTAGGAACACTGATATAGTACAGACATACATTTGTATGTGTGTGTATTTGTGTGTGTGTGTGTATGTGTACCAGGTCTAGACAGCGTTTGTCCTCAGGACTGTGTCTCCTGTACTCCTCCAGAGTGTCTGTCCTCTTCTTCAGGAGCAACCAGTGAGGAGACTCAGGAATGTAGCTGAGAGAGGGAGATTCATGGCTGAGAAGTGGGAGATTCATGGCTGAGAGGGGGGGAGATTCATGGCTGAGAAGAGGGAGATTCATGGCTGAGAGGGGGGAGATTCATGGCTGAGAAGAGGGAGATTCATGGCTGTGAGGGGGAGATTCATGGCTGAGAAGAGGGAGATTCATGGCTGAGAAGGGAGAGATTCATGGCTGAGAGGGGAAAAAATTCATGGCTGAGGGGGAATTTCACTACAGGTTCACTCACACTCTCTCACCTAGTTTCAAGGGAGACTTAGGGTTGTGTGTGTTACTCACTAGTAGAGAGGCAGACAGAGGATCTGTGGTATCGCCAGTGCCAGGTGTAGCTGTGTCCACGTGTGTGTAAGGTACGCCAGTGGAGCCAGGGCCATCATACCCAGGCTGAAGGAGAAGGACAGGAGGGCCGGGGGCCAGATACGATACTTGGGAAGACTCCATTCCACACCTACACACACACACACACACACACACACACACACACACACACACACACACACAGTTAAATCCATGCCCACAGCCGCATGTCACGATGCACACACAGTTACGGTAGGGTAGACGTGTGTGTCTGTTTTCTTTACCCAGGCTGAAGCTGCAGATATTGATGCAGCAGCAGGAGACCCCGGCCAGACAGCGAAGAGTGAGGAAGAGGATGGCTTGAGGAAGGATGGCCGGCAGCAGAGCAGTCACAGAATGGACACACACACACACCAGCAGCACCACTCGCTTACCGTACCTAGTCACACACACACACACACACACACACACACACACACACACACACACACACACACACACACGTGTTACAGTGTATAATTTACTGTGTGTGTGTGTGTGTGTGTGTGTGTGTGTGTGTGTGTGTGTGTGTGTGTGTGTGTGTGTGTGTGTATATATATATATATCTATATATACTCAGCGGTGGGAAAAAGTATTTGATCCCCTGCTGATTTTGTACGTTTGCCCACTGACAAAGAAAGGATCAGTGTATAATTTTAATGGTAGGTTTATTTGAACAGTGAGAGACAGAATAAGAACAAAAAAATCCAGAAAAACGCATGTCAAAAATGTTATAAATTGATTTGCATTTTAATGAGGGAAATAAGTATTTGACCCCCTCTCAATCAGAAAGATATCTGGCTCCCAGGTGTCTTTTATACAGGTAACGAGCTGAGATTAGGAGCACACTCTTAAAGGGAGTGCTCCTAACTGCAGCTTGTTACCTGTAAAAAAGACACCTGTCCACAGAAGCAATCAATCAATCAGATTCCAAACTCTCCACCATGGCCAAGACCAAAGACCTCTCCAAGGATGTCAGGGACAAGATTGTAGACCTACACAAGGCTGGAATGGGCTACAAGACCATCGCCAAGCAGCTTGGTGAGAAGGTGACAACAGTTGGTGCAATTATTCGCAAATGGAAGAAACACAAAAGAACTGTCAATATTCCTCAGCCTGGGGCTCTATGCAAGATCTCACCTCGTGGAGTTGCAATGATCATGAGAACGGTGAGGAATCAGCCCAGAACTACACGGGAGGATCTTGTCAATGATCTCAAGGCAGCTGGGACCATAGTCACCAAGAAAACAATTGGTAACACACTACGCCGTGAAGGACTGAAATCCTGCAGAGCCTGCAAGGTCCCCCTGCTCAAGAATACATATACATGCCAGTCTGAAGTTTGCCAATGAATATCTGAATGACTCAGAGGACAACTGGTGAAAGTGTTGTGGTCAGATGAGACCAAAATGGAGCTCTTTGACATCAACTCAACTCGCCGTGTTTGGAGGAGGAGGAATGCGGCCTATGACCCCAAGAACACCATCTCCAACATCAAACATGGAGGTGGAAACATTATGCTTTGGGGGTGTTTTTCTGCTAAGGGGACAGGACAACTTCTCTGCATCAAAGGGACGATGGACGGGGCCATGTACCGTCAAATCTTGGGTGAGAATCTCCTTCCCTCAGCCAGGGCATTGAAAATGGGTCGTGGATGGATATTCCAGCATGACAATGACCCAAAACACACGGCCAAGGCAACAAAGGAGTGGCTCAAGATGAAGCACACTAAGGTCCTGGAGTGGCCTAGCCAGTCTCCAGACCTTAATCCCATAGAAAATCTGTGGAGGGAGCTGAAGGTTCGAGTTGCCATACGTCAGCCTCGAAACCTTAATGACGTGGAGAAGATCTGAAAAGAGGAGTGGGACAAAATCCCTCCTGAGATGTGCGCAAACCTGGTGGCCAACTACAAGAAACGTCTGACCTCTGTGATTGCCAACAAGGGTTTTGCCACCAAGTACTAAGTCATGTTTTGCAGAGGGCTCAAACACTTATTTCCCTCATTAAAATGCTAATCATTTGATAACATTTTTGACATGCGTTTTTCTGGATTTTTTTTGTTCTTATTCTGTCTCTCACTGTTCAAATAAACCTACTATTAAAATGATAGACTGATCATTTCTTTGTAAGTGGGCAAATAAACAAAATCAGCAGGGGATCAAATACTTTTTCCCCCCACTGTATGTACACTACCATTCAAAAGTTTGGGGTCACTTAGAAATATCCTTGTTTTTGAAAGAAAAGCACATTTTTCGTCCATCAACCTGTCTGGGCTAGGGGGCAATAATAAAAAACATACCCGATTTAAACTGGTTACTACTCTTGCCCAGAAATGAGAATATGCATATTATTAGTAGATTTGGATAGAAAACACTCAGAAGTTTGACCTCTTTGAATTAATACACTATTGTCCGGTTGGAATATTATCGCTATTTTACGAGAAAAATACCATAAAAAATGATTTTAAACAGCATTTGACATGCTGCTAAGTACGGTAATGGAACATTTTGAATTTTTTTGTCTCGAAATGCGCTCGCGCGTTACCCTTTGGATAGTGACCTGAACACACGAACAAAACGGAGGTATTTGGACATAACTATGGATTATTTGGAACAAAAACATCATTTCTTGTGGAAGTAGCAGTCCTGGGAGTGCATTCTGACGAAGATCAGCAAAGGTAATAACATTTTTCTAATACTAATTCTGAGTTTAGTGTGCCCCGAAGTTGGCAGGTGTCAAAATAGCTAGCCGTGATGGCTGAGCTATGTACTCAGAATATTGCAAAATGTGCTTACGCCGAAAAGCTATTTTAAAATCTGACATAGCGATTGCATAAAGGAGTTCTGTATCTATAATTCTTAAAATAATTGTTATGTATTTTGTCAACGTTTATGATGAGTAATTTAGTAAATTCACCGGAAGTTTTCGGTGGGGATACATTTTCTGAAAATCACACGCCAATGTAAAAAGCTGTTTTTTGATATAAATATGAACTTGATTGAACAAAACATTGTATTGTATAACATAATGTCCTAGGAGTGTCATCTGATGAAGATCATCAAAGGTTAGTGCTTAATTTAGCTGTGTTTTGGGTTTCTGTAACATATATGCTTGCTTGGAAAATGGCTGTGTGATTATTTTGGGCTATGTACTCTCCTAACATAATCTAATGTTTTGCTTTCGCTGTAAAGCCTTTTTGAAATCGGACAATGTGGTTAGATTAATGAGAGTCTTATCTTTAAAATGGTGTAACATAGTCGTATGTTTGAAAAATAGAAATTATTGCAGTTATGAGGTTTTGTATTTCGCGCCACGCTGTTCCACTGGCTGTTGAATAGAGTGGGACGGTGACGTCCCACCTAGCCCAGAGAGGATAAATTAACATCAAATTGATCAGAAATACAGTGTAGACATTGTTAATGTTGTAAATGACCATGGTATCTGGAAAGGGATGATTTTTAATGGAATATGTACATAGGCGTACAGAGGCCCATTATCAGCAACCATCATACTTGTGTTCCAATGGCACGTTGTGTTAGGTAATCTAAGTTCATAATTTTAAAAGGCTAATTGATCATTAGAAACTCCTTTGCAATTATGTTAGCACAGCTGAAAACTGTTGTTCTGATTAAAGAAGCAATAAAACTGGCCTTCTTTAAACTAGTATCTGGAACATCAGCATTTGTGGGTTCGATTACAGGCTCTAAATGGCCATAAACAAAAAACTTTCTTCTGAAACTAGTCAGTCTATTCTCGATCTGAGAAATTAAGGCTATTCCATGCGAGAAATTGCCAAGAAACTGAAGATCTCTGACAACGATGTTTACTACTCCCTTCACAGAACACTGCAAACTGGCTCTAACCAGAATAGAAAGAGGAGTGGGAGACCCCGGTGCACAACTGAGCAAGAGGACATTTACATTAGAGTGTCTAGTTTGAGAAACAGACGCCTCACAAGTCCTCAACTGGCAGCTTCATTAAATATTACCCACAAAACACCAGTCTCAACATCAACAGTGAAGAGGCGACTCCGGGATGAGGCACTGTTGCAAAGAAAAAGCCATAACTCAGACTGGCCAATGAAAATAAAAGATTAAGCTGGGCAAAAGAACACAGACACTGGACAGAGGAACTCTGCCTAGAAGGCAGGAGTTGCCTCTTCACTGTTGACGTTGAGACTGGTGTTTTGTGGGTGCGAGACCCTGTGGCTTTTAGGCCTCTCCAGGTCTCGCACCCACTTTGAAATTTGGTAGAGGATTGGTGATGATCTGGGGGGTTTTCAGCAAGGCTGGAATCGGGCAGATTTGTCTTTGTGAAGGATGCATGAATCAAGCCACATACATCCTGGAAGAAAACTTGCTTCCTTCTGCTCTAACAATGTTCCCCAACTCTGAGGATTGGTTTTTCCATCAGGACCACCAGATCATCAGGACCACCAGATCAAGACCCTGTCATGGCCAGCCCAATCTCCAGACCTGAACCCCCTTGAAAACCTCTGGAATGTGATCAAGAAGAAGATGGATGGTCACAAGCCATCAAACAAAGCCAGGAGTGTCATAAAGTCACCCATCATCAATGTGAAAGACTGGCGGAAAGCATGCCAAGACACATGAAAGATGTGATTGAAAATCAGGGTTATTCCACCAAATATTGATTTCTGAAAACATTAGTAATGTGTTGTTTAAAAATGAATATGAACTTATTTTCTTTGCATTATTCGAGGTCTGACAACACTGCATCTTAATTTATTTTGACCAATTGTCCTTTTCTGCAAATAAATGCTCTAAATGACAATGTTTTTATTTTGGAATTTGGGAGAAATGTTGTCAGTAGTTTATAGAATAAAACAAAAATGTTCATTTTACCCAAACCCATACCTATAAATAGTAAAACCAGAGAAACTGACACAATTGCAGTGGTCATATAATGATTTTACAGAGCTGTGTGTGTGTGTGTGTATAGCCTGTCAGAGAGGTGTGTTTGTGTACATACAGTGTATGTATATACAGTTGAAGTTGGAAGTTTACTTACACCTTAACCAAATACATTTGAACTCAGTTTTTCACTTCAATTCCTGACATTTAATCTGAGTAAAAATGTCCTGTCTTAAGTCAGTTAGGATCACCACTTTATTTTAAGAATGTGACATTTCAGAATAACCATAGAGAGAATGATTTATTTCTTTCATCACATTCCCAGTGGGTCAGAAGTTTACCTACACTCAATTAGTAGTTGGTAACATTGCTTAACTTGGGTCAAACGTTTCAGGTAGCCTTCCACAACATTTACATTTGAGTCATTTAGCAGACACTCTTATCCAGAGCAACTTACATTGCGTACAAAAATGTTTTTCTTCCGTACTGGTCCCCCGTGGGAATCGAACCCACAACCCTAGCGTTGCAAACACCATGCTCTACCAACTGAGCCACAAGCTTCCCACAATAAGTTGGGTGAATTTTGGCCCATTCCTCCTGACAGAGCTGGTGTAACTGAGTCAGGTTTGTAGGCCTCCTTGCTCACACACGCTTTTTCAGTTCTGCCCACACATTTTCTTTAGGATTGAGGTCAGAGCTTTGTGATGGCCACTCCAATACCTTGACTTTGTTGTCCTTAAGCCATTTTGCCACAACTTTGGAAGTATGCTTGGGGGTCATTGTTCATTTGGAAGACCCATTTGCGACCAAGCTTTAACTTCCAGACTGATTTCTTGAGATGTTGCTTCAATATATCAACATAATTTTCCTCCCTCATGATACCATCTATTTTATAAAGTGCACTGATCCCTCTTGCAGCATGCACCCCCACAGTTGTGCAGTTGCAAACCGTAGTCTGGCTTTTTTATGGCGGTTTTGGAGCAGTGGCTTTATCCTTGCTGAGCGGCCTTTCAGGTTATGTCGATATAGGACTCAATGTACTGTGGATATAGATACTTTTGTACCTGTTTCCTCCAGCATCTTCACAAGGTCCTTTGCTGTTTTTCTGGTATTGATTTGCACTTTTTCGCACCAATGTACATTCATCTCTAGGAGACAGAATGCGTCTCCTTCCTGAGCGGTATGACGGCTGCGTGGTCCCATAGTGTTTATACTTGCGTACTATTGTTTGTACAGATGAACGTGGTACCTTCAGGCGTTTGGAAATTGCTACCAAAGATGAACCAGACTTGTGGAGGTCTACAATTTTTTGTCTGAGGTCTTGGCTGAATTCTTTTGATTTTCCCATGATGTCAAGCAAAGAGGCACTGAGTTTGAAGGTAGGCCTTTAAATACATCCACAGGTACACCTCCAATTGACTCAAATGATGTCAATTAGCCTATCAGAAGCTTCTAAAGCCATGACATCATTTTCTGGAATTTTCCAAGCTGTTTACTTAGTGTATGTAAACTTCTGACCCACTGGAATTGTGATACAGTGAATTATAAGTAAAATAATCTGTCTGTGAACAATTGTTGGAAAAATTACTTGTGTCATGTACAAAGTAGATGTCCTGACCGACTTGCCAGAACTATAGTTTGTTAACGAGAAATGTGTGGAGTGGTTGAAAAATGAGTTTTAATGACTCCACCCTAAGTGTATGTAAACTTCCGACTTCAACTGTATATGTACTGAGTGTGTGTGTATGTACAGTGTATGTATGTCACCTGTCAGAGAGGGCTCCTCCAAAGAGAGATCCCAGCAGAAGGCCAGTCATGTACATGGTCTGACTGTACGACAACACCACTGGATCTATACACACTGTGCCCTGTAACACAAACGCACACGCACGCACGCACTGATGTTTGTGCTAGATCATTTTCTAGTAATCTAGCTGCAGCCCTAACTATTTATTACCACACACACCTGATTGTGAAATGACTTGTTTTACTGGTTCAGCCATAGTAGTACTCAGGATCAGCCATAGTAGTACTCAGGGTCAGCCATAGTAGTACTCAGGGTCAGCCATAGTAGTACTCAGGGTCAGCCATAGTAGTCCTCAGGGTCAGCCATAGTAGTACTCAGGGTCAGCCATAGTAGTACTCAGGGTCAGCCATAGTAGTGCTCAGGATCAGCCATAGTAGTACTCAGGATCAGCCATAGTAGTACTCAGGGTCAACCATAGTAGTGCTCAGGATCAGCCATAGTAGTACTCAGGATCAGCCATAGTAGTACTCAGGGTCAGCCATAGTAGCACTCAGGGTCAGCCATAGTAGTACTCAGGGTCAACCATAGTAGTACTCAGGGTCAACCATAGTAGTGCTCAGGATCAGCCATAGTAGTACTCAGGATCAGCCATAGTAGCACTCAGGGTCAGCCATAGTAGTACTCAGGGTCAGCTATAGTAGTACTCAGGGTCAACCATAGTAGTGCTCAGGATCAGCCATAGTAGTACTCAGGATCAGCCATAGTAGTACTCAGGGTCAGCCATAGTAGTCCTCAGGGTCAGCCATAGTAGTACTCAGGGTCAGCCATAGTAGTACTCAGGGTCAGCTATAGTAGTACTCAGGGTCAGACCTGATAGTCATGGTAGCCCTGATAGCCCTAGTAGCCATGGTAGCCCTGATAGCCCTAGTAGTCATGGTAGCCCTGATAGCCCTAGTAGTCATGGTAGCCCTGATAGCCCTAGTAGTCATGGTAGCCCTGATAGCCCTAGTAGTCATGGTAGCCCTGATAGCCCTAGTAGTCATGGTAGCCCTGATAGCCCTAGTAGCCATGGTAGCCCTGATAGCCCTAGTAGTCATGGTAGCCCTGATAGCCCTAGTAGCCATGGTAGCCCTGATAGCCCTAGTAGTCAAGGTAGCCCTGATAGCCCTAGTAGTCATGGTAGCCCTGATAGCCCTAGTAGTCATGGTAGCCCTGATAGCCCTAGTAGCCATGGTAGCCCTGATAGCCCTAGTAGTCATGGTAGCCCTGATAGCCCTAGTAGTCATGGTAGCCCTGATAGCCCTAGTAGCCAAGGTAGCAATGGGAGCCCTGGGAGCCCTGGGAGCCCTGGGAACCAATTGTAGCCATGGGAGCCGAGGTAGCCCTGGTAGCCTCTTTCACCCCAGCTGCCCAACAAACCCTGATTCAGATGACCATCCTACCCATGCTAGATTACGGAGATGTAATTTATAGATCGGCAGGTAAGGGTGCTCCCACTGGTTGATGCTTATTTCTAAAACTCTCTTAGGCCTCACTCCCCCCTATATGAGATATCTACTGCAGCCCCCATCCTCCACATACAACACCTGTTCTGCCAGTCACATTCTGTTAAAGGTCCCCAAAGCACACACATCCCTGGGTTGCTCGTCTTTTCAGTTCGCTGCAGCCGGCGACTGGAATGAGCTGCAACAAACACTCAAACTGGACAGTTTTATCTCAATCTCTTCATTCAAAAACTCAATCATGGACACTCTTACTGACAGTTGTGGCTGCTTTGTGTGATGTATTGTTGTCTCTACCTTTTTGCCCTTTGTGCTGTTGTCTGTGCCCAATAATGTTTGTACCATGTTTTGTTCCGCTACCATGTTGTTTTACTGCCATGTTGTGCTGCTGCCATGTTGTTGTCATGTTGTGTTGCTACCATGTTGTTGTCATGTTGTGTTGCTACCATGTTGTTGTCATGTTGTGTTGCTACCATGCTGTGTTGTCATGTGTTGCTGCCATGCTATGTTGTTGTCGTAGGTCTCTCTTTATGTAGTGTTGAGTTGTCTCTCTTGTTGTGATGTGTGTTTTGTCCTATATTTTCATTGAATTTATTTTTATTTTTAATCCCAGCCCTCGTCCCCGCATGTGTCCTTTTGCCTTTTGGTAGGCCGTCATTGTAAATACGTTTTTGGTCTTAACTGACTTTAGTTAAATAAAGTTTAAATAAATAAAATAATGGATTTATGAGTGTATCTCTTCAGCCTGTGTGACATAGGTGTGAAATCTGACACCACTCGACTCTGGGATGTCCCTCCTACCATTTCATTCGCTCTTCCGACTGTCTATCAACTCCTGGCTAAACCCTACATCACAGCCACTGACAAAGTACGGGACTCTTCACTTCAATACAAAGTGATTTTCGTAGTAGGTTAGGAGAGCATTTTCACTAACCCTAACCATTTCCCTAACCTTAACCTCAGTCTCCTAACCTGCAATGCTAATTCTCCTAACCTGCTATGAAAAAGTCACTGATGTATCGAAGTGGAGTTTCCTGACAAAAAAGCACATGCTTGCAATCCTTACATCATAGCGCAACAGGCTAGATTCGTTGTTCTAGCACAGGTATTCACAAACTGGCGTACGCGTACCCTCAGGGGTACGCACAATAAATGTGATTCACATTTAAAAAATATATATATATATTTTTTTTAAAGTTAAAAACAGTGTAATGAGTGCGCTGAGAGTCGGGAAGCAAGTTCGCGTCGGCCTTGTCAGACTCGTTAAAGGGAAAAAAAGGATTCTGCCAGTCCGTGGTGATTAATCACAGTCCTGATGTCCAGAAGTTATTTTCGGTCATAAGAGATGGTAGCGGCAACGTTATGTACAAAATAATTTTAAAAAGAAGATACAAACAACGCAAATAAACAAACGAAAAAACAATCGGTTGGGGGCAGTAAAACGTCTGCCTTCTTCCCTGGACTCAGAGTATTCTGCCTCGTTAAATCGAGCTGACACTGATGCCTTCTTCCCTGGACTGCGCTCAGAGTATCCTGCCTCGTTAAATCGAGCTGACACTGATGCCTTCTTCCCTGGACTGCGCTCAGAGTATCCTGCCTCGTTAAATCGAGCTGACACTGATGCCTTCTTCCCTGGACTGCGCTCAGAGTATCCTGCCTCGTTAAATCGAGCTGACACTGATGCCTTCTTCCCTGGACTGCGCTCAGAGTATCCTGCCTCGTTAAATCGAGCTGACACTGATGCCTTCTTCCCTGGACTGCGCTCAGAGCATCCTGCCTCGTTAAATCGAGCTGACACTGATGCCTTCTTCCCTGGACTGCGCTCAGAGTATCCTGCCTCGTTAAATCGAGCTGTTAAGACACTGATGCCTTCTTCCCTGGACTGCGCTCAGAGTATCCTGCCTCGTTAAATCGAGCTGGTAAGACACTGATGCCTTCTTCCCTGGACTGCGCTCAGAGTATCCTGCCTCGTTAAATCGAGCTGACACTGATGCCTTCTTCCCTGGACTGCGCTCAGAGTATCCTGCCTCGTTAAATCGAGCTGACACTGATGCCTTCTTCCCTGGACTGCGCTCAGAGTATCCTGCCTCGTTATATCGAGCTGACACTGATGCCTTCTTCCCTGGACTGCGCTCAGAGTATCCTGCCTCGTTAAATCGAGCTGTTAAGACACTGATGCCTTCTTCCCTGGACTGCGCTCAGAGTATCCTGCCTCGTTAAATCGAGCTGACACTGATGCCTTCTTCCCTGGACTGCGCTCAGAGTATCCTGCCTCGTTAAATCGAGCTGGTAAGACACTGATGCCTTCTTCCCTGGACTGCGCTCAGAGTATCCTGCCTCGTTAAATCGAGCTGACACTGATGCCTTCTTCCCTGGACTGCGCTCAGAGTATCCTGCCTCGTTAAATCGAGCTGACACTGATGCCTTCTTCCCTGGACTGCGCTCAGAGTATCCTGCCTCGTTATATCGAGCTGACACTGATGCCTTCTTCCCTGGACTGCGCTCAGAGTATCCTGCCTCGTTAAATCGAGCTGTTAAGACACTGATGCCTTCTTCCCTGGACTGCGCTCAGAGTATCCTGCCTCGTTAAATCGAGCTGACACTGATGCCTTCTTCCCTGGACTGCGCTCAGAGTATCCTGCCTCGTTAAATCGAGCTGACACTGATGCCTTCTTCCCTGGACTGCGCTCAGAGTATCCTGCCTCGTTAAATCGAGCTGACACTGATGCCTTCTTCCCTGGACTGCGCTCAGAGTATCCTGCCTCGTTAAATCGAGCTGACACTGATGCCTTCTTCCCTGGACTGCGCTCAGAGTATCCTGCCTCGTTAAATCGAGCTGACACTGATGCCTTCTTCCCTGGACTGCGCTCAGAGTATCCTGCCTCGTTAAATCGAGCTGACACTGATGCCTTCTTCCCTGGACTGCGCTCAGAGTATCCTGCCTCGTTAAATCGAGCCGACACTGATGCCTTCTTCCCTGGACTGCGCTCAGAGTATCCTGCCTCGTTAAATCGAGCCGACACTGATGCCTTCTTCCCTGGACTGTGCTCAGAGTATCCTGCCTCGTTAAATTGAGCTGACACTGATGCCTTCTTCCCTGGACTGCTCTCAGAGTATCCTGCCTCGTTAAATCGAGCTGACACTGATGCCTTCTTCCCTGGACTGCGCTCAGAGTATCCTGCCTCGTTAAATCGAGCTGACACTGATGCCTTCTTCCCTGGACTGCGCTCAGAGTATCCTGCCTCGTTAAATCGAGCTGACACTGATGCCTTCTTCCCTGGACTGCACTCAGAGTATCCTGCCTCGTTAAATCGAGCTGTTAAGACACTGATGCCCTCTGCAACCACGTACCTATGTGAGAGTGGATTCTCGGCCCTCACTAGCATGAAAACTAAATACAGGCACAGACTGTGTGTGGAAAAGGATTTATGACTGAGACTCTCTCCAATACAACCCGACATTGCAGAGTTATGTGCATCCTTTCAAGCACACCCTTCTCATTAACCTGTGGTAAGTTATTCACAATTTTCTAAGAACAAATAAGGTTTCATATGTAAGATGGTTAAATAAAGAGCAAAATGATTGATTATTATAATATTATTATTTGTTCCCTGGTCCTATAAGAGCTCTTTGTCACTTCCCACGAGCCGGGTTGTGACAAAAACTCACACTCATTCTTATGTTTAATAAATGTATAGTAAAGCGTGGGTGGCAGGTAGCTTAGTGGTTGGACAAGTAACCGTTGGACTAGTAACCGCAAGGTTGCAAGATCGAATCCCCGAGCTGACAAGGTAAATATCTGTCATTCTGCCCCCCCTTCACTGTTCCCAGGCTTTCATTGAAAATAAGAATTTGTTCTTAACTGGCTTGCCTAGTTAAATAAAGGTTAAATAAAAAAATAAAAAGCGTGTGTGTGGCAGGCTTGATGGAAAAAATTATGATCTTATAAAACAACATTTGAGAGTGCGCTGACCCTGGTGCTAGAGGGGGTACGCAGTTGGAGGTTGAAAGATCTTTTGTCGAGATCACGAGATAATCAAAAGTACCACACATCATTCAATAATTTGTTCAGATGCACGAAAACCACTTCATCAAGGAGCCCTGTGGCGGCATTGAGCGCAATGCGGAGCATTTAAGCACCAAACAATGCCTGACAGGCAGCCCTGTCTCCCAAGCTGCGTGCCGCCCCAAAGACCACAGCCAATCGCATGCAAGGAACAATGCAGCTAACTTTGCTGGTCTTGTGAGCTAGCTAGTTAGCTACGTAGTCGTGTTAGCTAGCTAGCTAACTAGCAAGCTAGCTTGTTATCTGTGCTGATTGTTAGCTTGCACAACTGATATGTGCATAATTATAAGGGATACTTCATGTGGATAATATTTACATTTACAGGGGGTGAGCTCTATTCCTGGCTGCTATAGAATCTGATCTAGTTCTGAGGCTGCTATAGAATCTGATCTAGTTCTGAGGCTGCTATTGAATCTGATCTAGTTCTGAGGCTGCTATTGAATCTGATCTAGTTCTGAGGCTGCTATAGAATCTGATCTAGTTCTGAGGCTGCTATAGAATCTGATCTAGTTCTGAGGCTGCTATAGAATCTGATCTAGTTCTGAGGCTGCTATAGAATCTGATCTAGTTCTGAGGCTGCTATTGAATCTGATCTAGTTCTGAGACTGCTATTGAGCTCACTCACTGTAAATGTAAATATTATCCCTAAAACATCCATAAACATGAAGTGTCCCTTACAAGTATACACATATCAGTTGTGCAACCTAACAACCAGCATGTACTGTAACAAGCTAGCTAGCAAACCATACTAGCCAAGTTACAGTGCCTTCAGAAAGTATTCACACCCCTTTGTTGTGTTACAGCCTGCGTGGAATTATGTTTTTATTTTAACAAATTATTAAAAAATGAAAAGCTGAAATGTCTTGAGTAAATAAGTATTCAACCCCTTTGTTATTTTTCTTTATTTTATTTAACCTTTATTTAACAAGGCAAGTCAGTTAAGGAACGGTGTCCCATCCATGGGATGGTTGAGCTAACGTAGACTAATACAATTAGCATGAGGTTGTAAGTAACAAGAAGATTTGCCAGGACATAGACATATCTGATATTGGCAGAAAGCTTAAATTCTTGTTAATCTAACTGCACTGTCCAATTTACAGTAGCTATTACAGTGAAATAATACCATGCTATTGTTTGAGGAGAGTGCACCATTTTGAACATGAAAAGTTATTAATATACAAATTAGGCACATTTGGGCAGTCTTGATGCAAGATTTTGAACAGAAATGCAATGGTTCATTTGATCAGTCTAAACCTTTGCACATACACTGCTGCCATCTAGTGGCCAAAACCTAAATTGCACCTGGGCTGGAATAATAGATTATGGCCTTTCTCTTGCATTTCAAAGATGATGGTACAAAAAAATACAGAAGAACGGTTGGTTTTTTCTTTGTATTATCTTTTACCAGATCTATGGCGTTATATTCTCCTACATTCTTTTCACATTTCCACAAACTTCAAAGTGTTTCCTTTCAAATGGTACCAAGAATATGCATATCCTTGCTTCAGGGCCTGAGCTACTAGCAGTTAGATTTGGGAATGTCATTTCAGGCGAAAATTGAGAAAAAAAGGGGCAGATCCTGAGCAAATTATTATTTACAATGATGGCCTACCGGGGAACAGTGGCAAAACTGCCTTGTTCAGGGGCAGAACGACAGATGTTTACCTTGTCAGCTCAGGAATTTGATCAAGCAACCTTTTGGTTACTGTTCCAATGCTCTAACCACTAGGCTACCTACCTCATCGCAGTACTCCACACATACAATGATCTGTTAGGTCCCTCAGTCGAGCAGTGCATTTCAAACACAGATTCAACCACACAAACCAGGGAAATATTCCAACGTCTTGCAAACGAGGGCACCTATTGGTAGATAAAAAAAAAAGCAGACATCGAATATCCCTTTGAACATGGTGAAGTTATTAATTACACTTTGGATGGTGTATCAATATACCCAGTCACTACAAAGATACAGGCGTCCTTCCTAACTCAGTTGCCAGAGAGGAAGGCAACCACTCAAGGATTTCACCATGAGGTCAATGGTGACTTAACAGTTACAGAGTTTAATGGCTGGTATAGGAAAAAACTGAGGAGGGATGAACAGTAGTAATTTCACAATACTAACCTAATTGACAGGGAAAAGAAGGAAGCCTGTGCAGAATAAAAATATTCCAAAACATGCATCCTGTTTGCAACAAGGCACTAAAGTAATACTGCAAAAATGTGGCAAAGCAATTAACATTTTGTCCTGAATAGAAAGTGTTATGTTTAGGGGAAATCCAATACAACACATTACTGAGTACCACTCAGACTTCATCATGTAATGGGTATCCTTGTAATCGTTAAAGACTGGGGAGTTTTTCAGAATAAAAAAGAAACAAAATAGAGCTAAGCACAGGCAAAATCCTAGAAGAAAAACCTGGTTCAGTCTGCTTTCCACCAGACACTGGGAGATTAATTCACCTTTCAGCAGAAGAATAACCTAAAACAAATTAATTCATTAATTTATAATTGGTGGCATTGGATAGAAAACACTCTGAAGTTTGTAAAACTGTTAAACTAATGTCTGTGAGTATAACAGAACTGATATGGCAGGCAAAAACCCGAGGAGAATCCATCCGGAATAAAAAAAAATTTGAGGTCACAGTCCATTCAAATGCTTGTCTAATGGCTATTCAAAGGAATTCCTCCCAGATTGCAGTTCCTATGACTTCCACTAGATGTCAACAGTCTTTAGAAAGGGTTTCAGGCTTGTTTTTGGACAAATTAATTATTAGTTGTAGTTTTTCAAGGTGGTTCTCATTTGGACTGTAGTCTTGTGGCGCGTGTGGATGAGGGAGCGCACCTCGTTATTTATCTCCGGTATTGAACATACTACATTCCGTCTTAAATTGTATCGTTTATTTACATATTAGGGTACCTGAGGATTGATTAGAAACGTTGTTTGACTTGTTTGGACGAAGTTTATTGGTAACTTTTCGGATTCGTTTGTCTGCATGTTGAACGAGTGGAATGGGTGGATTACTGAATCAAACGCGCCAAATAAACTGACTTTTTTGGGGATATAAAGAAGGACTTTATCAAACAAAACGACCATTTGTTGTGTAGCTGGGACCCTTGGGATTGCAAACAGAGGAAGATCTTCAAAAGTAAGTGATTTATTTTATCGCTATTTCTGATTTTTGTGACACCTCTGCTGGTTTGGAAAATGTTTTTAATGCTGGTGTATGCGGGGCTCTGTCCTCAGATAATCGCAAGGTATGTTTTCGCCGTAAAGCCTTTTTGAAATCTGACAAAGCGGTTGGATTAACAAGAAGTTAAGCTTTTAAACGATGTAAGACACTTGTATTTTCATGAATGTTTAATATTACGATTTTTGTATTTTGAATTTCGTGCTCTACAATTTCACCGGATGTTGTCGAGGTGGGTCACTAGCGTCCCACCTAGCCCAAAGAGGGTATTACAAATAAGACAGTGAATGTTACTGAGTGACTGAGTTACAAGACCTAGAAATGGTTGTCTAGCAATGATCAACAACCAATTTGACAGAGCTTGAAGAATTTTGAAAAGAATAATGGGCAAATGTTGCACAGTCCTGGTATGGAAAGCTCTTAGATACTTACCCAGAAAGACTCACAGCTGTAATTGCTGCCAAAAGTGCTTCTACAAAGTATTGACTCAGGGGTGTGAATACTTATGTAAATTAGATATTGCTGTATTTAATTTTCAATACATTTGCAAATATTTCTAAAAACTTGTTTTCACTTTTTCATCATGGGGTTTTGTGTGTAGATGGGTGAGAAAATCCAGTCAAAGTGTATCAATACCTTTTGACAGCACTGTAGCTGCGTTGTTGCTTGCATGTAGCTGGTGTCTTGGGGGTGGCATACAGTCTGGGAAACTGTGCTGCCTGTCGGGCTTCGTTCAGGGCTTAAATGCCCCAAGACCTCTTGGCTCAAGATAAGGGACATTTAACTTTCTAACATTCTAACTTATAAAACTGATAATGAGCTCCAAACACAAATGAAAGCATGATGTTAACGTGAAACGTCTCTTAGAGTAGCAATCAGTGAAAAGGTTCTGGTTCTGATCCACCGTGGGCTCAATCGTCAATGCATCCACTCCTATTTATAGACTTTATCTCGTGATCTCGACAAAAACCATTTTTGTTATGTTGATAATGATCATGAGATAAACAAGGGATTTTTTTTTCCTCTTCATATGTCCTCTCTGGACCAGACCCAGCTGCTATCGCCTTCGTGTCAATGGGAGACACTACTGCTCAGGTAAACCGGTCTGGAACGGACGATTGTTTTCAATTGTAAAAGGCCTGAGTGAACTATCTTCATTGTCTAGGCCCCTTGCTTTTTTCAGTCTTTACTAACGACATGCCACTGGCCTTAATTAAAGCCAGTGTGTCTATGTATATGGATGACTCAACACTATACACGTCAGCTACCACAGCGACTGAAATTACTGCAACACTTAACAGTTGCAGTCAGTTTCAGAGCGGGTGGCAAGGAATAAGTTAGCCCTAAATATTTCTAAAACTAAAAGCATTGTATTTGGAACAAATCATTCACTAAACCCTAAACCTCAACTAAATATTGTAGTAAATAATGTGGAAATTGAGCAAGTTGAGGTGACTAAAATGCTTGGAGTAAACCCTGGATTGTAAACTATGATGGTCAAAACATATTGATACAACAATAGCTAAAATAGGGAGAAGTCTGTCCATAATAAAGCACTGCTTTGCCTTCTTAGCAACATTATCGACAAGGCAGGTACTACAGGCCCTAGCTCTGTCACACCTTGACTACTGTTCAGTCGTGTGGTAAGGTGCCGCAAAAAAGGACTACGGAAAATTGCAATTGTCTCAGAACAGGGCAGCACGACTGGCCCTTGGATGTATATAGAGAGCTAATATTAATAATATGCATGTCAGTCTCTCCTGGCTGAAAGTGGAGGAAAGGTTGATTTTATCACTACTTGTATTTGTGAGATGTTGAATGCACCGAGCTGTCTGTTTGAACTGCTGGCGAACAGCTCGGACACCCATGCATACCCCACAAGACATACCACCAAGGGTCTCTTCACAGTCTCCAAGTCCAGAACAGACTATGGGAGGCACACAGTACTATATAGAGCCATGACTACATGGAACTCTATTCCACATCAGGTAACTGATGCAGCAGTAGAATCAAATTTTAAAACAGATACAAATACACCTTATGGAACAGCGGGGACTGTGAAGAGACACACACAAGCACAGACACACACACAGGCCCAGACACACATACAAATGATAAGACACACACTCTACACATATACACATGGATGTTGTATTGTAAATATGTGATAGTAGAGTAGTGGCCTGAGGGAACACACTAAATGTATTGTAGATATGTGATAGTGGAGTAGTGGCCTGAGGGATCACACTAAATGTATTGTAGATATGTGATAGTAGAGTAGTGGCCCGAGGGAACACACTAAATGTATTGTAGATATGTGATAGTAGAGTAGTGGCCTGAGGGAACACACTAAATGTATTGTAGATATGTGATAGTAGAGTAGTGGCCTGAGGGAACACGCTAAATGTATTGTAGATATGTGATAGTAGAGTAGTGGCCTGAGGGAACACACTAAATGTATTGTAGATATGTGATAGTGGAGTAGTGGCCTGAGGGAACACGCTAAATGTATTGTAGATATGTGATAGTAGAGTAGTGGCCTGAGGGAACACACTAAATGTATTGTAGATATGTGATAGTAGAGTAGTGGCCTGAGGGAACACGCTAAATGTATTGTAGATATGTGATAGTAGAGTAGTGGCCTGAGGGAACACGCTAAATGTATTGTAGATATGTGATAGTAGAGTAGTGGCCTGAGGGAACACACTAAATGTATTGTAGATATGTGATAGTAGAGTAGTGGCCTGAGGGAACACACTAAATGTAATTGGGTATAACGTTATGACATTTAGTCTCATCAAAAATGTATATAACTGCCTTAATGTTGCTGGATCATTAATACATATAAATACAGATTGTATCCACCAGCACAGCCACATGGACATTTAAAGAAATACAAATAAAACATGACACAGAGTTCTTCGTTTCATTTGTAATAAACATTGAATGTAATATTTACCCCTGTAGCAGTAAAAGGGGTAAAAAAATGATAAATAGGAGTAAGGTTCAATTAGAACTATTCAGAGACCCTCCCCCCCCCCTTGCCAATTATGTTGAAACTATAATTACTGTATTTAATTCCAGGCTATTCATTACATGTTTACTCACGTTATCTCTCTCCGTGTCGTTCCCCAGCGTGATCTCATCCTGTGTCGGTAACAATACCGATATAAGTGACAAGTTTATCTCGGGCACCTCCCCCGTAGTTTCGTTCTGTTTGCGCGCACTACTAGAAGAGACTTCATCTCCTCCGGTTCGACTCTTGGTCGGTAACTGACTGGGGACTTTAGCGCACGAGGAGGCTGCTCTGCTGACGGTGAAGACATCGAGGAAGAAAAGAAACGCCGTGAAGAAGAATATGAGAGCGAGCCGCAAGTACACCGCGAGCTGCAATGGAGCCATAGGACTCTTCTCTTTCACTCTCTCTCTCTCTCTCTCTCTCTCTCTCTCTCTCTCTGCTCACCGCCTCTCTCACCAGACAGCGGAGGTGAAGGGACAGTTACACCCGTAAACTCCTGGAACTCCCATAAAGTCTTCTCAGCGGAAGAAGTACTGTAAAAGCAGTCTAATCATTACGTATCGTGACAAAGTGGTCAGGGGGGAATAAATACCTAACCCACAGTCCTCTGCATTAGACTTTCTCCCCATTGCCTGGGGTCGAGTTGACCTAAACCTAGAAATTCAATAGAACTGCTTTACCACTTATCTCTCCCCCCTCTCCTCTCTCTACATTCCTTCTCTCTCCCCCTCTCCTTTCTCTCCATTCCTTCTCTCCCCCTCTCTTTTCTCTCCATTCCTTCTCTCTCCCCCCTCCCTTCTCTCTCCATTCCTTCTCTCCCCCCTCTCTTTTCTCTCCATTACTTCTCTCTCCCTCTTTTCTCCATTCCTTCTCTCCCCCTCTCTTTTCTCTCCATTACTTCTGTCTCCCCCTCTTTTCTCCATTCCTTCTCTCTCCCCCTCTCTTCTCTCTCCATTCCTTCTCTATTCCCCCTCTCTTTTCTCTCCATTCCTTCTCTCCCCCTCTATGTTATCCTCATTCCTTCTCTCCCCCTCTATTTTTCCCCATTCCTTCTCTCCCCCTCTCTCTTTTCTCTCCATTCCCCTTCACTCCCGTTTCCTTCTCTCTCCCCCTTAGTTCTCTCCTTCCCATTCTCTTTCTCATACACACAAACCCATACCAACTATTGTTGTCCGGTCAAAGGCTCAGAACCCCTCTGTGAGAGAGTAATGGGGCATGCAAGACATTACAGTTTTTCTCAATTGTTAACACACACTTGCTGAAACTACATCTCAGGTACTCAAAACTCTAAACACAAAACTCAAAACAGTTAGCATATTTCCCCAAACCCCACAGACATGTTGGAAAATGAAACACACCAATCAAAATCATGTACTCCCTGTTCAAGATGAAACTCTGCTTACAAGTGAGACACACATCAAATGAATCTAACTTAGTGACAACTGAGATCACACAAATGGGACATATTCAAAACACTACTATCAGAACTTATTTCAGTGTAAAGACTAAGATGTTGTTATACTGTATATTGTTTGTGTGTACTCAAATAAAAAATGTAAGTTTTATATTTCAACGTGACTCAATACATGACAGCATACTTTAAACACACATACAGTAAAAATGCATACATACAGTAAATATATATTGGAATATGAAAAGGAAGAAAAATAGGCCTATTTGACCTACTATACTGTATGTTAGATCAATTCTAAGGAATAGATCAAGAAACTGTCAAAATACAGTCATATCTAAATCATAAGTCAAGAAAGAAATACTCCATTGCGAAAACAAAATCATTCATGTCTGTTGTTTTGGTCCGGCCACAGATTTTCAACAACATCACAGGTGATATATTCTGGAAGCGGTTGTCATGGAAGCAGTTGCCGACCTGAGCAGCCCAATGGGAAACGCACGTTGTCCCAAATTAGAACATATATTTGTGTCACGACTTCCGCCGAAGTCGGTCCCTCTCCTTGTTCGGGCGGTGTCCGTCGGTCGACGTCACCGACCTTCTAGCCATCGCTGATCCATTTTTCATTTTCCATTGGTTTTGTCTTGTCTTCCTTCACACCTGGTTCCAATCCCATCAATTACATGTTGTGTATTTAACCCTCTGTTTCCACTCATGTCCTTGTCGGTGATTGTGTGATTGTATGTTATGTGCAAGTTATGTTCTGGTGTGCGACAGGTTTTGTACCCAATTTCATTATTTTGTATATTTTGGTTTTCTGAGTTTTGTGAGCACTTTGAGAACAAGTTTGTGGTCGTGACACTCATCTGTGAGCCTTAAAGTGAAAGGGGTGCTGCTTCAGACAACCCATGTATAGTTTCACTCACTGTCTGCAGTGAGATTTTTAACCCTTCTCTCTCTCCCGTATCACCCCTCATAGATCCTTTACTCTTCTGTACTGTTGGTAGTTGTGGGAGTTGTCAAGATGATTCCAAGTCAATACTGTCGTATAAAACTAACTCCGTTAAAACCAAGTTCAATCTCCTGCTCCTGACTTCCCTGCCACCAGCACGCACCCTTTACAGAATCACCGACCCGAACTATGGAGTCAGCAGGAAAAGGTACCCCGGCCAGTGAGGTGGAGGAGAGCGTCCAGGAGCATGCAGTTATGCTTCACCATCTTGGCGCCGCCATGGATCGCGTTGTCCAGACAATGGACCGCTGGGAGAGACAGGGAGTTCTTCCAGCGCCTTCACCAGCACAACCGGGGTCTCCCCTGAGTGCCCCTTTCCCTCCTGAACCCAGTGGGATCCGTCTCTCCTTGCCCCAGGAGTACGACGGGAGGGCTGCGAACTGCCAGGGGTTCTTATTGCAATTAGACCTCTACCTGGCCACCATCCACCCGGCTCCATTGGGCCGTGAGAGGGTGTCCTCCCTCGTCTCGTGCCTCACCTGGAAAGCCCTGGAGTGGGCCAACGCCGTGTGGAGAGAGGGCGATGCGGCGTTGGACCAGTTTGAGGAGTTCACCCGCCATTTCCGGGCAGTCTTCGACCACCCGCCCGAGGGTAGAGTGGCGGGTGAGTGCCTCTACCATCTGAGGCAGGAGACGAGGAGCGCCCAGGAGTTCATCCTGGAGCTTAGGACCCTGGCTGCAGGCGCGGGATGGAACAACAGGGCCCTGATCGACCATTACCGCTGCAGTCTGCGCGAGGACGTCCGTCGGGAGCTGGCCTGCAGAGACATCACCCTCACGTTTGACCAGCTGGTGGACCTGTCCATCCGGCTGGACAATCTGCTGGCTACTCACGGACGTTCAGATCGGGGTCTGGTGGTTCCGTCCTCCCGCACATCCTCTCCGATACCCATGGAGCTGGGAGGGGCGGTGTGCAGGGAGACCGGAGGGGGTTCCAGCTCGTGCACCATCTGTGGCCGCAGAGGTCACACTGCCGGTCGGTGCCGGGTTGGTTCCTCTGGGTATCGAGGCAGCAGGCAGGGCGCTCTGGCGTCATCCCAAGTGAGCCGGCACCATTCTCACCCAGAACCCTCTGTTGCACATATGTTTGTCTGTTATGTTCCCTGAGTTTTCCCCGCATTCCCAGCATAAGGTGCTCGTCAATTCAGGCGCGGCTGGGAATTTTATTGATAGAGCTTTAGCCTATAGTTTAGGGATCCCCATCGTTCCCGTGGATGTGCCCTTCCCCGTTCACGCCTTAGATAGTCGACCATTATGGTCAGGGTTGATTAGGGAGGTCACCGCGCCTTTGGGCATGGTGACGCAGGGTGGTCATACGGAGAGAATTAGTCTCTTCCTTATTGACTCTCCTGCGTTTCCCGTGGTGCTGGGCCTACCCTGGTTAGCTTGTCATAACCCCACTGTTTCTTGGCAACAGAGGGCTCTCACGGAGTGGTCGCGAGAGTGCTCAGGTAGGTGTGCTGGGGTTTCCGTTGGTGCTACTACGGTGGAAAGTCCAGACCAGAGCTCCACCGTGCGCATTCCCCCTGAATATGCCGATTTGGCTCTCGCCTTCTCCAAAAAGAAGCGACTCAATTACCACCTCATCGACGGGGCGATTGTGCGATAGATCTCCTGGTAAACGTTGCACTTCCCAGGAGTCACGTGTACACCCTCTCACAGGCGGAGACGGAGGCTATGGAAACATATGTCTCCGAATCCCTGCGTTAGGGGTACATTTGTCTTGTCTTCCTTCACACCTGGTTCCAATCCCATCAATTACATGTTGTGTATTTATCCCTCTGTTTCCCCTCGTGTCCTTGTCGGTGATTGTTTGATTGTACAAGTTATGTTCTGGTGTACGACGGGTTTTGTACCCACTTTCATTATTTTGGTTTTTGGAGTTTTGTGAGCACTTATTAAACGACTCCGTTTATACCAAGTTCATTCTCCTGCGCCTGACTTACCTGCCACCAGCACGCACCCTTTACAATTTGCTGCTCAGGATCACCTGGACGTCTCTGCTCTGGCTGAAAAAGACTGTCATGTAAGGTGTTCAGGAAAAGGTGGCATGGCGGTGGAGGATCCCATTGTGGCTCATAGCTGTGCATATGGTGACATTTCCCCCCGCGCTGGCCAGGTACCTCACTCTAATGTTATGAAAGATGGCAGGCTTTTCAATCATCTGTTGTTGGATTTCCCGCAGTCTTATGACATTGTTCAACTACCATTTGCACAATGGCAGCTTTCCTGTTCGTGGTGGTTGTCTTTCAGTTATGCTATAGTTTTTTTCTGAATGCTTAAACACTAGCAGTGATTATTGAATCACTGTCTCTGAAACCATTAACACTTGTAGCCAATGCATTTACCAAGTGTGCCGAACAGAATGCACATTCTCTGCTTTATACTCAGTTTGTAATTTTATAGCACACTTTTTGCAAAACTGTAAACACAACTCACTGCTTTACACTCAGTTTGCAATTTAATAACACACTTCTAGCAAAACTGTAAACATCGGTCTCTACGTTGCTACACTATTTCACCAATTGCCGTTCCACATTGACACATCTGAAAACACTTTTAGATAATGATAATGAGTTCACTTACAAATCAGTGCTTGAGAACTATAAATAGGCCACAGGTAAACATTTGGACGAAGAGGAGAAAGACGAGGAGGAGGAGGTGAAGAAGTAAGAGGAGAAGGAAGAGGTGAAGTAGGACGGGAAAGAGGAAGAGGAAGGGGAGTCAGGAACACAATAACGGATGAAATCAGAGCGACTGTGGTTGACCGTGTTGTCAACCATGGGATGAGCATGAGGGAGACTGGGCAACGGGTTCAACCAAATATGAGCCACTATACTGTTGCAGGTTATCATCCGGATATTTAGAAATGAGAAACGGTAAGTAACTAAGTGCTGTAGTCTTACTGGTACAGTAATATGTACTGTACTTTCATAATGAGAAGGATCTATCACTAAAACCATTCAAATGTTTTTACAGAGCTGCAAGAAAACCATTATCTGGTGGAAAAGGTTGACTGTTCACCCCAGAGCAGGAGACCCACATTGTAAATATGGTCATTGCAAATAACTGCATCAGACTCAGAACTGCAGGACCACTTAATGGCAGGTAACACGATATTCCAAAACGTCAACAGAGTGAGTCTCTCTGCACTGTCTAGTCTACTGAAACGCAATAGAATTAGGATGAAGCAGCTGTACAGAGTCCCTTTGGAAAGAAACTCAGACCGTGTAAAACAACTGAGATATGAATATGTGCAGGTAAGCTATACTATCGTATCATTGGTACTGGACCTGGAAGTGGATGGTGCTACATCATATTGACTGATCTCTGTCTTTTCCTACTGTGCTACATTGTTTTGTCTCTTTCAGAGAGTCATGGAGCTACAAGCAGATGCAGTGCGTCATGAGCTAATACATGTGGAACGAAGCAGGTTTCAGCCCGCGACAGAAATATCATCGGACACCGTGCCATCATCAACGTCCCAGGACAACGTGGTGGCAACATAACAATGTGTGCGGCTATTAGTCAAATCATGCAATCCTAGGCCCATACTACACTGCACACATCATCACATGTCTGGACACCCTCCACAACAAACTAGCCCAATTACGTTATCATCTGGGACAATGTTAGTTTCCACCGGGCTACTGTGGTCCGCAATTGGTTCACAGGTCACCCACTTTTCATCGCATTCAATCCCCCCCCCCCCATACTCTCCGTTCTTGAATCCTATTGAAGAATTCTTCTCTGCGTGGCGTTTGGAAGGTGTATGATCGCCAGCCCCACCAACGCGTACTCCTTCTACAGGCAATGGAGGAGGCTTGTGGAGACATGGATCAGTGGTCACGCCAGGCCTGGATACAGCACTCCAGGCGATACTTCCCATGCTGCCTTCGTCAAGACAACATCGCATGTGATGTGGATGAAGTCTTCTGGTCAGACCCAAAAAGAAGGTGAGATGGAGCCTAATTTTTTTTGTTATTTTCTTTTCTAGCACAAATGTTTTGTTTTCTTCTTCTGCGCTTTTGTTGTTTGAGGAGTGTTAGAACATTCTGAGAAAAAACTAAACTTTTTCCCCTTTGTCACGTCCTGACCAGTAAAGTGGTTATTTGTTATTATAGTTTGGTCAGGACGTGGCAGGGGGTATTTGTTTTATATGGTTTTGAGTGTGTGTTTATGTAGAGGGGCGTTTTATTTATGTTTCCAGGGTTTTTGGTTTAGTTCTATGTTGTATAGTTCTATGTCTGTTTCTAGGGTGTTTATTTCTATGTTTAGTATTGGGATTGGGGCCTTCAATTGGAGGCAGCTGGTTATCGTTGCCTCTGATTGAAGGTCCTATAATTAGGAGTTTGTTTGTTTTGGGGATTGTGGGAGATTGTTCTTTGTATTGCTGTGTGAGCCTACAAGGCTGTTTGTCGTCCGTTCATCGGTTTCTTGTTTTGTGTTAAATAAAATGAGCATTCACATACCCGCTGCGCCTTGGTCCATCCATTACGACGACCGTGACACCCTTATTTGTACTGATAGTGTGTTACGTTTGGAATACACATACATACTTCACACATTTGGATACCTGTGTGTTTATTACATGTATGACCAAACTGTATTGCAAGCTGCTATATCCTGCACACAGAGAAAGCAAAAGCCACAAGTGTTTTTCATTTAAACCATCAGTGCGTAATTGGAGCTTTGTGTGCTTATTCAAATGATGCTTTGTGTGTACGGTATTGATGCAAAAATGCCATTTGAAGAGTTTTGCAGATAGTGGCTAAGCAATCAGAAAAAACTTTAAAACAAAATAGCGTACAGTACAGTGTACAGTATACAAGAAACATGTTACAAAGTAGTATAGCTCCCAGTTTCATACATACAGTAATATATGAAACATTTACTATGTTTCCCCTTCCAGTATGTATTGGAATCTACAGTCTTTACTGTGCTTTATGTTGTACTACTGTCAAGTAGTAAAAGTACTAGAGGTCCGATGTCTGCAGTACAAACCTCTTCTCATTTTGGAATGTCCGGATGATGGATGCTACAGTGAAGCGGCTCAGATTGGGCAGCACTCTCTGCCCAGCCTCTCAAGGTCAAACCATGGTTGACCACTCACTCCACCATAGTCGCCAGTATTTCATCAAAGATTACTCTCCTTGTTCTTGGTCCACCTCAATCTCCACCTCACTCTACCTCTACACCTCCACCTCCACCTTTACCTTTGCACCTCCACCTCTCCCTCTACACCTCCACCTCTACCTCTACACCTCCACCTCTACCTTTACACCTCTACCTTTACACCTCTACCTTTACACCTCTACCTCTACCTTTACACCTCTACCTCTACCTTTACATCTCCACCTCCACCTCTCACTCTACCTCCACCTTTACACCTTTACACCTCCATCTCCACCTCTCACTCTACCTCCACCTCTACCTTTACACCTCCACCTCTACCTTTACACCTCTACCTTTACACCTCCACCTTTACACCTCCACCTCTACCTTTACACCTCCACCTCCACCTTTACAGCTCCACCTCTACCTTTACACCTCTACCTTTACACCTCCACCTTTACACCTCCACCTCTACCTTTACACCTCCACCTCCACCTTTACACCTCTACCTTTACCTCTACACCTCTACCTTCACACCTTTCCACCTCCACCTCCACCTTTACACCTCCACCTTTACACCTCCACCTTTACACCTCCACCTTTACACCTCCACCTTTACACCTCTACCTTTACACCTCTACCTTTACACCTCTACCTTTACCTTTACACCTCCACCTTTACACCTCCACCTCTACCTTTACACCTCCACCTTTACACCTCTACCTCTACAGGTTTGGGTCATTGGGCTTCATGGGCCAGTTTTAGTGTGTAAACAATTGGGAAAAGCTGTAATACCAATTTAGCAGCATCAGTTTCCTAAAACAGGAGGGCCTGTAAAAAACAGGAGTGTCTATAAAAAACAGGAGTGTCTATAAAACACAGGAGGGTCTATAAAACACAGGAGGGTCTATAAAACACAGGAGGGTCTATAAAACACAATACACTCCCTATCTGAGGCATGTTAGATCTACATAAGCATAAGCATAGTTCTATCTGAGCATTCCAAAAACGTTGCGACCTGCTGGATACACCCATGGTTAGTACCACGGTGGGCATGGTAGAACCTGGACAGGCATTTTGGTTCATTTCCCTGGTCACAATCCTTTCTCAATCTAGCAGGTAAACCAGTTAAATGAATAGTATTGTATGGTGCATACTGTAGAATTGTTTACTTTGAAAGACACTTTATGAAGGCCTATCAACTCATCTCCGCATAATCTCTCAGACCTTCACCCGTCATACTTTTTGCTCTTTTCAATTCTATATCGATTTCTGTTTTTCTATCCTCTTTATATTCTACAGTGCTGTACTTTCTCATTCCTTCTCTTTCTTCCTCATTACTCTCTTTATTCCCCTTTCAGATAGAAAACATCAAAACAAAGACCGGTAAACATCAAAACAAAGACCGGTAAACATCAAAACAAAGACCGGTAAACATCAAACATACTGTATTAGGTAACGGTTAAGGAGTCTGAAATAATGACATACAATGCAGTTGAGACTGTGTGTGTCTAGTCCCAGATATTAGTCCTCCGTCCCATCATGCCTAGCGGTGAGTTCTGTGGACGTCGGTCATCAACGTGGCTGCAGCCGAAAGGGGTGTAGCATAGCCGCTCGCTAAGCTCTGTAACCCGGCAACCAGACATCGCCAGCCGAACCGCAGAGCCTTCCCGACGTTCTACCAGACAGGACCAATGGGACACAGACACAGGGTCAGGCACAAGCAATCACACGGGTCACACACAAAAACACCCAGTCTGTGTGGTGTGGTGTATGTGAGTGTGTGTTGCAGCAGTTAATTAGTGTCATATGTAAGAGCTTAGGGCTGTGAGAGATTTACTCACAGTCTACTGCTCTGCTCTCAACACCCCTAACAGCCAGCCCCTTAACCCCTAACCACCCCCCCTTAACCCCTAACCACCCCCCCTTAACCCCTATCCACCCCTTTAACCCATAACCACACCCCCTTAACCCCTAACCACACCCTTTAACCCCATAACCACACCCCCTTAACCCCTAACCACACCCTTTAACCCCATAACCACCCCTCCTTATACCCAATAACCATCCACCCTTAACCCCATAACCACCTCCTTAACCCCTATCCACCCCTTTAACCCTACAACTCCCCCTTAACTCCATATCCACTCCCCTTAACCCCATAACCATCCACCCTTAACACATATCTAACAAATTGTTGTCAATTTACTGTATTAACAACAAGCAATAACAATCAAACATAGGCTGCATGATTGTTATCCTGATCATAATCCATGTGATAATATACAAGAGTCAAGCTTAAAAGTTCATACAGCTCAATTCATTCATTCACAAAACAGCTCATCACACATACAGTAGGCCCATAGGCTACAGTGTTGTTGATCTGATCCTGTAACTAGAGCTAGCTAATAGATTTAAACTAACCCATCTGATCCTGTAACTAGAGCTAGATAATAGATTTAAACTAACCCATCTGATCCTGTAACTAGAGCTAGCTAATAGAGTTGAACTAACCCATCTGATCCTGTAACTAGAGCTAGTTAATAGAGTTGAACTAACCCATCTGATCCTGTAACTAGAGCTAGCTAATAGATTTAAACTAACCCATCTGATCCTGTAACTAGAGCTAGCTAATAGAGTTGAACTAACCCCACCTGCGGACTTTCCATTGCACTACTTGGGCTCCCGAATGGTGCAGAGGTCTAAGGCACTGCATCTCAGTGCTAAAGGCGTCACTACAGACCCTGGTTTGATTCCAGGCTGTTTCACAACCGGCCGTGATTGGGAGTCTCATAGGATGGCACACAATTTGCCCAGTGTCATCCAGGTTTGGCCGGGTTAGGCCGTCATTGTAAATAAGAATTTGTTTTTAATGTAACTTCTTAACTGACTTGCCTAGTTAAATAAAGGTTAAATAAAAAAATTGGCAGAAGAGTCATCATCAAGATGCCTCATGAGCTGGGCATGCATTTTTATTTTTACCCCAAAAATATTTAAATAATTTATCCGCTTGAGGCCCCCTTATGCTCCATTTAAAGCAACAACAAAAAATCCCCATCAAAATCTGTCTGTTTAAACTGGAGATATCTGGGCTTTTTTACCTTTATTTAACTAGGCAAGTCAATTTAGGGGGTCCTAAAATTCAAAATCAAATAACTAAATGATCCTTGGTATGACCGTCTTAAAACAATTCCATATGTTAACTTAGTAGAAACCCTGCCCCAGGCCTTTAGACTCTAGCGGGATACATTACACATTTATTTAGTAAAAAGACAGGTGCTGCTGATAATACTGCCATTCTCATAGAGATAGAAGGCATGTATGTATAGCCCATGTATCTGAACCTGTCTGGCCAAAAATATTATGACATGTCATACTCTTTTTGGCCAGACAGAATCAGATACATGGGCTACATATAATAAGACAGAGGGGCGCTGTTTCGCTCGTTCGGAATACTTTCTCCGGGGGAATTAGTTTCAGCCAATTGCAAAATTGAAGGAAAGTTGGCGGATGCACAACACACTGTTCGGATGCTTGAATTATTTTTGGATGAACATACGAAGGTAACCTACTTTTTGAAGTGATTTGTTTGACAATCAGATGAAAACATCATGGCACATTCAAATGTAATATATTTGTACAGTTTAAGTACATGTCATTACTATAAATCCCAGCCTCTGACTGGTCTCTCTGCCTGGGGCCTCCAAATCACTAAGTCCGCCCCTGGCTAACCCATCTGATCCTGTAAATAGTGCTGACAGAGTTGAACTAACCCAAAGTTCACCATATTCAGTCAGTTAGTGAATGGTTAACTTGTTCAGAGTGACACAGCACAGCAACATAGATTTCAAGAATTCAGTGAATGCAGTGTCTCTAGGGTTACATAACTAGGAACAACTATCTAAAGCAAAATGTAGAATATTACACTATTTTATAGAGGAGACTTGAATTTTTTGGGGGTTCACCTAACATTATAGCCTACCTTTCTGTACTTCTTCTGTTTCTCCTTTTTCCTCTTCTCCTTCGCATCTTTTTTCCTCTCCTCCTCCTCTCTGCCCTCACTGTCCTCCACCTCCTCTATGAGAGTTTGATATCTGTCGGGGAGGAAGACGATGTGAACTTGTTTGGACGTCTTCTGAGTAGGAACGTTCTGTTTTACCAGGCTAACGCTCTCACACTCACTCACAGGAGTGCCCCTTGTCCCTGGGTCTGTCTCCCGCGGCCTCCCCTCTCTTCCTCTCCCGCAATCTCTCTCCCCCTCCACATCATCTGACTGAAACTCGACATTTTCGATTATTCTTGTCAGGTCTTCTGATGCAGAATTAGATGGCTTTTTGTTTCGACGTTTCCGTTGCGACATGTTCTTTCTGCAGTCCAACTCACCAGGACGCGTTCCCGTCTATTGGCTGCCCATGCAGCAAGTGGAATGTTGGAAGGGGACCTTTGGAACCATAGCACGTAGCGACACACTACTCGGCCAGCTAACTGATAAAGATAGGACTGCCTTTAGCCAGGCTGTCTATATCAGCTTAATTTAAATAAATACAAAAAAAAGTTCATATTGGGTTATAGCTTAATTTAATAAACAAAAAAAATGTTAATATTGGGTTATAAGTAGGGTAGTTATGACAGTAGCCTAATAACAACATGTTTAACTACAGGTTGGGTGACATGTTGTAAAAACTTCAGTGTGTGTCTCTGAATCTACAGTAAATATAGCCTGCAGGTAAATGCCAAAATAAAGGAAACACCAACATAAAGAGTCTTAATAGGGCGTTGGATCAACACGAGCCTCCAGAACAGCTTCAATGCACCTTGGCATAGATTCTACAAGTGTCTTGAACTCTAATGGAGGGATGTGACACCATTCTTCCACAAGAAATTCCATAATTTGGTGTTTTGTTGATGGTGGTGGAAAATGCTGTCTCAGGTGCCGCTCCAGAATTTCCCATAAGTGTTCATTTGGGTTGAGATCTGGTGACTGAGACACCCACACAAACACACACACGCACACACGCACACACTTTAAACCCCCTATGCTCCTTTAAGACCCCTCTTTCAAAGTCTCTGAGATCTCTGCTTCTACCCATGGTGCCCAAAATAATGGGCTACTGGGCATCTTTATACATGACCCTAAGCATGATAGGATGTTAATTGCTTAATTATCTCAGGAACGGCTTCCGGTTGAGCAAAATATAAAGAAGTCAGACGAGGTCTCTTCTCCGACAACTTTTGTAAATAATCCTCAATTTCCCCTAAATTCATACTTCTCATGACTTCAAAAGTAATTTTAATTACACAGTAATAGAGTGTACCTACACTAGCATGAGCAAACCAGTCACACGCTTTGGAAAATCGACGGGAAAAACTTCACATTGTACCAATTCAACTTCAGCTAAAATGGCTAACACCCCATCTTCATTGAAGGCTTCAATAGCCACTCTGGGTGATACGGCTAATTCGATAACACTGGAGATCCTTGTCAGAGAGCTGGCGAAATCGCTTGAAAGTTTGGCAGCAGAACTCACCGAATTGGTGAATAACTCACTGGCGGCTGCACTGGCTCCAATTCAGGCAACCGTGGAAGCCATCCGGGGTTCTGTGGCATCTCACACTACCACACTGGCCGAAGTTGAGGCCGGTCTCTCGGGCCACAGCGACCAACTCATTGCGCTGGAAACCAGGCTTGACGATGCGCCAACAAGTCTCTGCAGCTACAAGTGGAAGATTTGATTTCAAGTTCAAAGCGGCAGAATATCCGTGTGATTGGACTGCCAGAGGATTCTGAGACAGGATATCCAACCCAATTCATGGCACAGCTGTTCAAGGAAGTTTTGGGCGTTGAGGCTTTTCCCAATCTCCCTGAACTCGATAGAGCCCACTGCAGCCTTGCACCGAAACCTCGCCCAGGCGGCCGACCGCGTCCCATCATAGTGCGGTTCCATCGACACAAAGAAAAGGCCACAAGATCAAGTTGTACCAGGATTTCAGCCTGGCGAAGCAACGGGGCCGCATTCAACGACAACAAGTCCACTCTGTACAAGAAGAGAATCCGCTTTGGGCTGATTTATCCTGGTTTACTCCGTGTCACCTTTAACGGCGAGGTCCATTTTTTTCAAAAATCCTGAAGAAGCAGAGTCCTTCTATCGACAGCGCATACATTGAATGCCTGAAATACATTGAATGCCTGAATTGGGATGATTTCCCACCTGCCTGAGTAAAGTCAGTTCTTGTGACCGTGTGGATACTAGGCTACATACATCTATGGCCATCTATTGAGCCGTTTCTCGTGAAACAATCCTATGCTAAAGCTTGCTAGCTACAGTAGGTATGTTTGAAGCAGCACATAACTCGTTTCTGTTGTTGACAATAACATGCTATGCTGTCTCACTGCTCTTTAAACTTCCATTGGATCTTGTTTCTTAATCAAAGGCAATTGCTGTTAAAAGCGCAGCATTTTGATTTCTTTCATTTTACTAAGGCTTTGAACTTTCTGTTCCACTTATGGCAATCGTTGGCCATGATTGGTGATGTTGGTCACTGATGGTCCTCAGTTACATTCATTTTATCTTGGACTCCACTAAGACCTTGGAGTCTAATACTATCACTCCTCTCTTCCAATTCTACTCTTGTTTAATTGTTGCACTAGCTGAAGAGTTTAGACCCACGGTTCGTTTGCTTAATTGTACATATCCAAAATGCTAGTTGTCCGTTTGTATAATTTTATTGAATTGTTTCCTCCTAACGACGTTTAACAATTTCCCAATACAGTGGCTGACCCTTTTCATAGCCTACTGGTTATTCAACTTCACCATCCCCTGAATTATACGCAGAGAGGCTGAAATGTCAAACTCAATTTAACCTCTTGACGGTCGCCTAGGATAGGGGGCGCCACAGCGCATTTTGAAAAAAATTCATGCCCATTTTAAACGGCCTACTACTCAAACGCAGAAGCTAGGATATGCATATAATTAATACTTGTGGATAGAAAACAACCTAAACTTTCTAAAACTGTTTGAATGGTGTCTGTGAGTATAACAGAACTCATATGGCAGTCAAAACCCCGAGACAGATCGAAACAGGAAGTGGAATTCTGAATTGCGAACTCAACTTCATCACGTTGCCTATTAATCACACCGTGAGCTATGGTTCATTGAGCACTTCCTATTGCTTCCACTAGATGTCCCCAGTCTTTACAAAGTGATTTGAGTCTCCTACTGTGAAAACTGACAGAATGACACGCTGTGGAACGTGGTCACACGGAGAGGGCCATCACCATTATGACGCCGGCGCCCCTGGTTACCCTCCCCTTACGAAACGTTTTGAAACACAATGCAATCGTCCCCCTCGAATCTTATTGGAGCTCTCGTTGAAAAAGGCCCTACAGATTTATGTTATACAATGTTTGACATGTTTGAACGAACCTAAATAAGAAAAAAATGCATTTTGTTGAAAGAGTAGCCCCACGTACGTCGGAACTTTTGGTGAAGCCTTCAGAACGCGCTAACAAGAACAAGCTATTGGGACGTAAAGGATTAACTTTTTCGAACGAAAATACATTTGTTGTGGACCTGGGATTCCTGGAAGTGCCTAAGGATGAAGATAATCAAAGGTAAGGGATTATTGACAATAGTATACAAGACTAGATGTGATATGCGATTGTTCCAAGATGGCTAGCCTATTGCTATTGCTAGCCTATTGTTCTGAGTATCGCATCCCCTTTTATCGCAAAGTGTGATTACCCAGTAAAGTTATTTTTAAATCTGGCATTACAGGTGCTTTCAAGAGATATTCATCTATAAATCTTAGAATGACAATATTACATTTTAAAAATGTTTTCGAATAGTAATTTAGTAAATTGTAGCACTGTTTCACCGGATGCATTTGAGGGAAAATAGTTAGTCAACGTTACGCGCCGATGTAAAATGCTGTTTTTATATATAAATATTAACTTTATCGAACAAAAGAATGCATGTATTGTGTAACATGATGTCCTAGGAGTGTCATCTGATGAAGTTTGTAAAAGGTTAGTGCTGCATTTAGCTGTTTTTTGGTTATTTGTGATGCATGTGGTTGGTCGGAAAATGGCTATGTGGCTACTTTTCTAACATAATCTAATGTTTTGCTTTTGCTGTAAAGCCTTTTTGAAATTGGACAACGTGGTTCGATTCAGGAGAGGTGTATCTATAAAACGATATAATTTGAAAAAAAAAAATTGAAAAAAAAATTGTATTAAATGTTGTTATGCTAATGGGAATATGATTTTTCGCTGGATGTCCGTCCCGCATACGGGACGGAGGCCGCACAGGGGTTGATCTGCTTTCCACTGATAAGGCAGAGTAAATCATCCCTCTAATATGAATTCAATTTTCGTGTCATTGTATTCTAACCTCTACAAATCCGAACCCCGTCAGATAATACGGCCATGGACAACTTTAAAAAAAAAATAATCGATAATATCCCATCCATTGATATGGACATGAGTAAAGTTCTGGACAACCCTCTGCATCTTGATGAGATAACAAAAGGGTCTAAAGTTAATGCAGGCCCTGATAGGTTCCCCCTTTGATTTTTATAAAAAATTCTCAGATCAACTCGCCCCATTAATATTAGATATCTTCACCGACTTGTTATCACAGGGCTCTCACTCCCCAACGCTAACCCAAGCCTCCATCTCACTTATACTTAAGAAAGATAAAAATCCGGCGGAATGTGGTGGATTTCGGCCCCTTTCCCTTTTGAACGCTGATGTTAAGCTATTAGCTAAGGTTCTAGCATGCCGGTTGGAACCCTGCCTTCAGGATGTCATATCTGATGATCAAACGGGTTTCATCAAAGATGTTTTCCAATGTACGCCGGCTTTTGAACATTATACTCTGTCCTTCCATCTCTCCAGATCCCGAAATTGTTGTTTCTCTTGATGAAGAGAAGGCTTTGAGTGGGATTATTATTTATTATTTATTTAAGATATTAGGAAGATTTGGTTTTGGGTCCAATTTCAGCTCATGGATACATCTGCTCTATTCTGCTCCTACGGCTAGTGTTCACACCAACTCTCAACATTCAAAATACTTACCCTCTCCAGAGGGACCTGTCAAGGGTGCCCTCTGTCCCCGCACCTTTTTGCTCTTGCGATAGAACCGCTTTCCTTGGCCTTAAAATTATCACCATCATTTACTGGAATCCACCAGCTGGTGAAGAGCACAAAATGTTGCTGTATGCAGATAATCTACTATTATATATCACTAACCTTGTGAACTCTGCCGATAACATACTGCATATTTTAAACACGTTTGGGTCATTCTCAAGTTACAAATTGAACATACAGAAAAGTTAATGTTTTCCAATCAACCCAGCTGCCAAGCAAATTCCCTTTGGAGCCCTGCCTTTCCATCTGTCACCCTCTGTTTTTTCCTATTTGGGTGTGAATATAACACACTCTCTGGCTACTCTCCATAAAACTAACTTTGCAAGCCTAGTCACACAAGTTAAAGCAGACTTACAACGCTGGGATAGTCTGCCTCTCTCATTAACAAGTTGGATAGGCTCATCAGTCATTTTATCTGGGCAGGCAATTCTCCTAGGATACGTAGAGCAATAATTCAAAGAAGGAGACAAGATGGAGGATTGGCACTTCCAAATTTACTGCTTTACTATTGGGCAGCCAAAAAATAAAGTTCTGGTATAATGCTCCAGGTACCAACTGGTGCTCATTAGAGGCGCACTCCTGCCAATCATCCTCCCTTTCTGCTCTTACCTGTGCCCCACTGTCCCTGTGTACTTCAAAGTATACTGGAAACCCCATTGTGCGCTCTTCTCTGAAGATCTGGAGACAACTTCGTCAACATTTCAGACGTTCGGCCCCTTCTCTTCTAAGCCCTATCTGCAGCAACCTATTTTTACCCTCCAAACTCCACCAGGCTTTTTTTTGTGGTTGGTTTGTTTCAAATATTTATTTTTAGATGGGAAGTTTGTCAGTTTTAATGATCTCGTAGCTAAATCTAATATGGCTCATTCTAATCTTTTCCATTATTTTCAAGCCCGTAACTTTGTTCGCTCTCATTTTCCCACCTTTCCTCAACTACCTCCCAAGACTTTGCTAGAGGAGATTTTGTCCCTCCCGTGGAGTCGGCAAGGTCTGAATTCTAGATTATATGAACATTATGCTGTCCTCTGAACCCTCTCCAATAAACAAAATCAAGACAGTCTGGAGTAGTGAACTTGAACTTGACCTTGCTGATGACTGGTGAGAGGATGCCCGTCTTAGTGTTAACCAATCACATGAGGATGTGAAGTTAAGTTTAATTCAGTTCAAAGTCTTGCACAGAATTCACTGCACCAAAGAAAAACATAGTAAATTCCTCCCAGACACAAATGACACGTGTGAGAGATGTGCATTCACTCCGGCAGACCACACCCATATGTTTTATTCGTGTTTTAAGCTATCTGACTATTGGTCATACTTTTTTAATACTCTCTCTAGAATTCTAGATATTGACCTGCAGCCTTGTACTCTAATAGCCATATTTGGAGTTCCATCTTTGTTGCATAGTCTCACTGAAAGTAAAGCGGACGTTGTAGCGTTTGCCTCCCTTATAGCCCGCCGGCAGATCTTACTTAACTTGAAATCCTTCAAACCTCCAACTGCATCATCCTGGTTGAAAGATCTAATGTCTTTTCTACACTTTGAAAACATTAAATACACTCTGAGAGAATGTACTGATAACTTTTTCTTGAAATGCAAGCCTTTCATTTCCTTTTTTGAACAGTTTCCTTCTATTGATCAGGAGTAAGAATGATGGCCAACGGGATACGGGAGGGTGTGGGTAGGAAGGGATAGTATATTGTGATATTTTTTATTTTTGTGTATGTGTACTTGTGTGCATATTTATATATTATTATTTCCAATCATACATTTATTTTATTTTTGTACGTATGCTGCTTTTGTTGTTAAAGGGAGGAAAGTGTTTAAATAAGTATAGGGGGATAAAATGATGTATCTGTTAAATTTGTAATTCTTTATATGTCCAATTAAAAATTTATCAACAAAAACGAATTTACTCAGGAACCACACCTGTGTGGAAAAACCTCCTTTCAATATTTGCATCCATCATTTACTCAAGTGTTTTGTTTATTTTGACAGTTCCTAACCAAGCCAGGGTACCCAAGTCGCAGACAGATATGATTAAGTTAATTGCATTATTAACAACTGTAGACAATAATTAAATACAAACACTATACTGAGTAACTAATAAACACAACCAGGTGCAGGAACTAATAAACACAACCAGGTGCAGGAACTAATAAACACAACCAGGTGAAGGAACTAATTAACACAACCAGGTGAAGGAACTAATAAACACAACCAGGTGAAGGAACTAATTAACACAACCAGGTGAAGGAACTAATTAACACAACCAGGTGAAGGAACTAATAAACACAACCAGGTGCAGGAACTAATAAACACAACCAGGTGAAGGAACTAATAAACACAACCAGGTGCAGGAACTAATAAACACAACCAGGTGCAGTAGTGTAAAGTACTTAAGTAAAAATACTTTAAAGTACTACTTAAGTATTTTTGCGAACTTGTACTTTTACTTCACTACATTCCTAAAAAACATAATGTAATTTTTACTCCATACCTTTTCCCTGACACCCAAAAGTACTCGTTACATTTTGACAGGAAAATGGTCCAATTCACACACTTATCAAGAGAACATCCCTGGACATCCCTACTGACTCTGATTTGGTGGACTCACTAAACACAAACGCTTAATTTGTAAATTATGTCTGAGTATTGGAGTGTAGCCCTGGATATTTGTAAATTATGTCTAAGTGTTGGAGTGTGCTCCTGGCTATCAGTAAACTATGTCTAAGTGTTGGAGTGTGCTCCTGGCTATCAGTACTGTCACGTCCTGACCAGCAGAGGGAGGTATGGTATCAGTTTTGGGTCAGGATGTGGCAGGTTTTTTGTATGTTAAGGGGTTTGTGTTGGTGATTAGACTCCCAATTGAAGGCAGGTGTGTTGAGTTGCCTTTGATTGGGAGTCTTATATAGTGGTGTGTGTTTTTCTTTGGGGTTGTGGGTAGTTGTTTTTGCACTGCTTTTTGTATAGCCTGCAAAACTGTTGCTGTCGTGAGTATCATTTATTGTTTTGTTTTTTCACTGTGGATGCTTTGCGTGTGTCTCATTAAAAGAAAATGAGTATCCACAACTCTGCTGCATTTTGGTCCTCTCTTCAACACCACGACATAACCTGTGACAGAACTACCCACCACCAAAGGACCAAGCAGCGGAGAAGAGGACAGAGGCAAGTGAGGGAGGAATGTTGGAAGCAGCGCACTCGGGAGGTGATGGATTCCTGGTCGCTGGAAGTATTGACGGAAAGGATTGACTGGACATGGGAGCAGTTGCGGGTCCACTGTGACAACCTGCCTGGGAGGCAGGTAGAACCCGAGAGGCAGCACCAATAATTTTTTAGGGGGGGGCACAAGGGCTATTTGGCGGGGCGAGATTGGAGCCCCAGGCCAGCTCCCCGTACCCTTGTAGGGCAGACTGGACAGGTCCTGTGCTTTGGGGCTGTGGTGAAGCCTGGGATTTTCAGGCCGGTAGGCACAGTACCAGCGCCCCGCATGTGCCAGGGCGAAGTAGGCATCGAGCCGGAAGGGGTGATGCCAACCCTGCGCTCAAGACCGCCAGTGCGCCTCTATGGTCCGGTGTTTCCCGCTAAACGCACTAGCATGGAGGTGCGTGTCTCCAGGCTGGCACGTCCAGTACCAGCCCCACGCATCAGGAGTCTAGTGCGTCAGCCCAGCCTCGCCAGTCAACAGTCACCAGAGCTGCCCGCCAGTCGTAAGTCGCCAGAGCTGCCCGCCAGTCGTAAGTCGCCAGAGCTGCCCGCCAGTCGTAAGTCGCCAGAGCTGCCCGCCAGTCAAGAGTCGCCAGAGCTGCCCGCCAGTCAAGAGTCGCCAGAGCTGCCCGCCAGTCAAGAGTCGCCAGAGCTGCCCGCCAGTCAAGAGTCGCCAGAGCTGCCCGCCAGTCAAGAGTCGCCAGAGCCGCCCGCCAGTCAAGAGTCGCCAGAGCCGCCCGCCAGTCGTAAGTCGCCAGAGCCGCCCGCCAGCCAGGAGCCGCCAGAGCCGCCCGCCAGCCAGGAGCCGCCAGAGCGGCCCTCCATCCCGGAGCCGCCAGAGCGGCCCGACTGCCCGGAGCCGCCAGAGCGGCCCGACTGCCCGGAGCCGCCAGAGCGGTCCGACTGTCCTCCGGCCCAGCCCGAGCGGTCCGTCTGACAGGGTCAGCCCGAGCGTCCCGTCTGCCCGGCGCAGCTATCGGCGCCACCGAAGTGGGCGACGCCGAAGGTGGAGCGAGGTCCACGTCCTGCACCTGAGCCACCTCCAGGATAGGTGGGTTGGGGAGGGAGGGTGTAGCACAGTGCCGTCGTTGACGGCAGCCACCCTCCCTTCCTTCCCTTATTGTTTAGGGGTTATTGTTTATTGGTTCTGTTGGGGTTACATTTTTTTTGTATTTTCTGTTGTTAGGTGCATTCCGGGGTCTGCACCTTGAGGGGGGGTACTGTCACGTCCTGACCAGCAGAGGGAGGTATGGTATCAGTTTTGGGTCAGGATGTGGCAGGTTTTTTGTATGTTAAGGGGTGATTAGACTCCCAGTTGAAGGCAGGTGTGTTGAGTTGCCTTTGATTGGGAGTCTTATATAGTGGTGTGTGTTTTTCTTTGGGGTTGTGGGTAGTTGTTTTTGCACTGCGTTTTGTATAGCCTGCAAAACTGTTGCTGTCGTGAGTATCATTTATTGTTTTGTTTTTTCACTGTGGATGCTTTGCGTGTGTCTCATTAAAAGAAAATGACTATCCACAACTCTGCTGCATTTTGGTCCTCTCTTCAACACCACGACTTAACCTGTGACAAGTAAATGATGTCTAAGTGTTGGAGTGTGCTCCTGGCTATCAGTAAATGATGTCTAAGTGTTGGAGTGTGCTCCTGGCTATCAGTAAATTATGTCTAAGTGTTGGAGTGTGCCCCTGGCTATCAGTAAATTATGTCTAAGTGTTGGATTGTGCCCCTGGCTATCAGTAAATTATGTCTAAGTGTTGGAGTGTGCCCCTGGCTATCAGTAAATTATGTCTAAGTGTTGGAGTGTGCTCCTGGCTATAACTAAATAAAATATAAATATATAAAATTGTGCTGTCTGGTTTGCTTAATATATGGAATTTGAAATGATTTATATTTTAACTTTTACTTTTGATACTTAAGTATATTTAAAAGAAAATACTTTTAGACTTTTACCCAAGTGGTGTTTTACTGGGTGACTTTCACTTGAGTCATTTTCTATTAAGGTATCTTTACTTTTACTCAAGTATGACAATTCAGTACTTTTTCTACCACTGGCCAGGTGTAACCGGGTACTTCAGGAAAAGTGGGTACCATGTGTACTAACAGTAACCTACAGTATCAGGGCCCAGTGATGACGGGAAACACTACATGGAACCTTAATGAAACTACATAGGTTGGATTTACACAGGAAGCCCAATTCTGATCTTTCTCCACAAATTGGTCTTTTGACCAATAAGATCAGCTCTTAACTGGCAAAAGATCAGAATTGGGCAGCCATAGAATCCTCCAACTTAGTGACTCATAACTCATATTAAAACTGATATAAACGGATTAAAACTGATATAAACTGATATAAACAGATATAAGCTGTTAGCAGGCTACTCCTGCTGGTTATACTCTCTAGGGTCAGACCTGATTATACCCTCTAGGGTTAGTCCTGGTTATACTCTCTTGGGTCAGTCCTGGTGTAGGGTTTAGGATCAGTCCTGGTGCAGGGTTTAGGATCAGTCCTGGTGTAGGGTTTAGGATCAGTCCTGGTGTAGGGTTTAGGATCAGTCCTGGTGTAGGGTTTAGGATCAGTCCTGGTGCAGGGTTTAGGATCAGTCCTGGTGTAGGGTTTAGGATCAGTCCTGGTGCAGGATTTAGGATCAGTCCTGGTGCAGGGTTTGGGATCAGTCCTGGTGTAGGGTTTAGGATCAGTCCTGGTGTAGGATTTAGGATCAGTCCTGGTGCAGGGTTTAGGATCAGTCCTGGTGTAGGGTTTAGGATCAGTCCTGGTGCAGGGTTAAGGATCAGTCCTGGTGCAGGGTTTAGGATCAGTCCTGGTGTAGAGTTTAGGATCAGTCCTGGTGTAGGGTTTAGGATCAGTCCTGGTGCAGGGTTAAGGATCAGTCCTGGTGCAGGGTTTAAGGTCAGTCCTGGTGTAGAGTTTAGGGTCAGTCCTGGCTTATAGCATCAGTCCTGGTTTAGGGTCAGTCCTAGTTTATTGTCAGTCCTGGTTTAGTGTCAGCCCTGCGTCAGGGTTTAGGGTTTAGGGCAGTGCAGCTCCACCTGCTGGCGGTGGGTTTGAACATAGTACAGACAGTCAGATTATACAGTAGAGAAGACAGACAGACAGACCCTCTCTCCCTCCACAGACATTCGCCTGTCCTTCTTTGTAGCCCCCGCTGACTAACAACTGTATGACTACTGCTATGTGAAAGCCCTGGATAGACTAACAACTGTATGACTACTGCTATGTGAAAGCCCTGGATAGACTAACAACTGTATGACTACTGCTATGTGAAAGCCCTGGATAGACTAACAACTGTATGACTACTGCTATGTGAAAGCCCTGGATAGACTAACAACTGTATGACGTCATTCGTGAAAACAAGAGACCTTTTTCATTCAACCAGGCTGATTCCAGGTGTAGTAATACTCCACACACTGAGACACTGATTTAGTCCCCACCTACACACACACACACACAGATGCGTGTTAGTCCATACATGTGGGATCCTAAAGCTATAGAGGTACTGTAGTTAGTGAGGGTGTGTAAAGACTAAATCATGTGGAAGTCCTTCTGGTGCATAATAAAGGCTTTATTCACCAACCTCTTCTCCACTGGACTCCAATCATCATGAGAGAGAGAGAGAGAGAGAGAAATCTGTTGCCACAAGAAAAGGGCAACCAGTGAAGAACAAACACCATTGTAAATACAATATCTATGATTATTTAATAGAAAGAGAAGCGCTACTAAGGTACACAATAGTAAATGTTGGTAGACAGAAGGTGCTCTTTGGTAAAAGGGTTGAGTTGGTCTTCAAAAAGAAAGGAGGACCAAGGCACTCTTCATATAATTGATTAAAATGCCTTTATTAGTATGGCATGTTCAATAGAAACAATGTTTTTAAAAAACCGACGCGTTTCGGCTGCATGGCCTTCATCAGGGTGTACAAAGAAATAATACAATGTTCTCTGTTTAACAGCTTTTCCAATTAACCCTAATTAGAAGGGGGAGTGGTTAAAATTGATTAGACACACCTAGTAAGCAATAATATACACACTTTAAAGTCTGTTCCCTCAAAAACACCTTTTAAGCCCAAGTCCACCTTTTGTCCCATTGTCCAGAATGCCACACTAAATACATTTGCCAAGAAGGTGAATTTTGATGTGGAAAATCTGTTTAAGGGTAAAATTGACTCCAACCAATCACGACGTAACCTTTCTAAGATAGAGAGGGATGCAGTTGAATCATTGTCCAAAAATGAACGGGTTGTGGTTAAAAAAGCAGACAAAGGTGGCGCTACAGTAGTGTGGAGTAAAGACAAATATGCGACAGAAGCCTACCGTCAATTAGACAATGATGAATTCTACCAATCTCTTAGCTTCAACCCTACAGAGAATCTAAAAATTGAGTTGAAAGGGATCCTCACAGAAGCTAAGGAGAATGGCTACATTTCAGACAATGAGTTCAAATTTCTTTTCAATGGCAGTCCACGTATGGCTTCTTTTTACCTTCTTCCAAAAATCCACAAAAATCTTGAAAATCCCCCAGGCAGGCCAGTCATTAGTGGTAATGAAAGTCTGACAGAACCCATTTCTAAGTACATTGATTACTTTATTAAGCCTTTTCTGACGTCACTCCCAGCCTATCTTCAAGATACCACAGATGTGTTGAACAAAATTAAGGAATTGAATAATATAGGTACAGCTTCCTGTTTAGTCACCATGGATGTGGAGTCTCTTTACACCACCATTGAACATGAACAAGGTTTGGCAGCTATGCACCATTTCTTGAGTACCCGACCTGAAACTGAGATGCCTCCTACAGAATTCATTGTCTCACTGACTGAATGGACTCTTAATCATAACATCTTTATCTTTCAGGACCGTATTTTTAAACAGGTCAAAGGATGTGCCATGGGAGCTTGCTATAGCCCTTCCTATGCTGGTTTGTACTTGGGTAAATGGGAAAATGACTTCATTTTGGATCCTTCTAATAACCATTTCTTTGACCGGATTATATGGTGGGGACGCTATATTGATGATGTTTGCCTTTTTTGGTCCGGCTCAGAAGATGAACTTATTTCCTTCCACCAATACCTTAACAGCATTAACCCTAACATCAAACTAACTATGGAGTATAGCAAGGATAACATTCATTTTTTGGACCTCGACATCAGTAAAAATGGCAAAGGTTGTTTGCACACATCAATCTTTAGGAAGCCTACAGATGGGAATACAATTCTGAGGGCAGACAGCTTTCACCCCAAAAGGCTAAAAGAGAATATTCCATATGGCCAATTCCAAAGAGTCCACAGAATTTGCGATCAGGAAACAGACTATAGTGTCAAATCTGCTGAATTGGAGAATCGTTTCTTGAATCGGGGCTACAGCGTCCAGGTCCTGAAAGATGCAGGTATAAGGGCTGGATTACTTGACAGAGAGAACCTGTTGCGAAGGGGAGTGCCACGTGATACATCAGAGACAGTGTATTTTGTTACAAAATACAGCACTGAAGCAGAGAACATTAAAAGAATAATTAAAAATAATTGGGGAATCATCCAAAGTGATACGCTACTACGCCAAGTCTTCCCTTAGCCACCAGTCATAAGCTTTAAGAGATGTCCTACCCTAAAGGACAAATTAGTCCACAGTTGTCTTCCGGGTGACTCTCAAAAAACTTGGCTTGGCCACAAACCCAAGGGCTCTTTTAAATGTAACCAGTGCAACCATTGCAGAAATATTGCACAGAAAAAGTATTTTGTTGATACAGCTTCCAAAATGGAGTATTACGTCAAGCATTTAATTAACTGCAAAACCACTCATGTCATCTATAGATTGGAATGTCCACAGTGCAAGGTGTTCTACATTGGACGGACAAAGAGACGCCTTCAAGATCGCCTAGCGGAACACAAGTACGCCATACATGTAGGCAATGAAGACTACCCCATGGCAAGGCACTACAAGTCCTTACACCATGGCAACCCTGCCTCCCTACAAGCTATGGGTATTGATCACATCCCGGCCTCTATTAGAAAAGGGGACCGTCTTAAACAGTTAAACCAAAGGGAAAGTTTTTGGATTTACAAACTACAGGCCACTAAATACCCGGGTTTAAATGAAGATATGGATTTCTCACCCTTCTTGTAGGGTTGTGATGGGTACATTTGCTGTCATCTAGTGGATATTTTGCTCAATTGCCCTCAGCTATGTTTAGACTCTTGTTGTTCATGTTTTGCTGTGTTCTAGTGTACTATGGAATGTATTGCTTTCTTATTCTTGACACTTCACCCAGACATATTTAAGGTTAGAACTACCTTTCTAAGTGTTCTGATTTTAGATTTTTAGATTTTTAGTCATTTAGCAGACGCTCTTATCCAGAGCGACTTACAGTAGTGAATGCATACATTTCATACATTTTTTTTTTTTCCTGTGCTGGCCCCCCGTGGGAATCAAACCCACAACCCTGGTGTTGCAAACACCATGCTCTACCAACTGAGCTACAGGGAAGGCTAGTTTGGAGTTACATTTTTATGATAACATAGCTGCAGCATTTCACTTTAAAGTGTGTATACTATTGCTTACTAGGTGTGTCTAATCAATTTTAACCACTCCCCATTCTAATTAGGGTTAATTGGAAAAGCTGTTAAACAGAGAACATTGTATTATTTCTTTGTACACCCTGATGAAGGCCATGCAGCCGAAACGCGTCGGTTTTTTAAAAACATTGTTTCTATTGAACATGCCATACTAATAAAGGCATTTTAATCAATTATATTAAGAGTGCCTTGGTCCTCCTTTCTTTTTGAAGATCTATGATTATTTATTTTCCCTTTTGTACTTTAACTATTTGCACATCATTACAACACTCTATATAGACACATGACATTTGAAATGTCTTTATTCTTTTGGAAACTTAGTGTAATGTTTACTGAGTGTAATGTGTACTGTTCGTTTTTATTGTTTATTTCACTTTTGTCTATCCGTTTCACTTGCTTTGGCAATGTAAACATATGTTTTCCATGCCAATAAAGCCCCTTGAATTGAGTTGAATATAGAAAGATTCCCAAACCTTCCATAACAAAGTCATCACCTACAGAGAGATGAACCTGGAGAAGAGTCCCCTAAGCAAGCTGGTCCTGGGGCTCTGTTCACAAACAGACCCCACAGAGCCCCAGGACAGCAACACAATTAGACCCAAGCAAATCATGAGAAAACAAAGAGGTAATTACTTGACATATTGGAAAGAATTAACAAACAAACAGTGCAAACTAGAATGCTATTTGGCTCTAAACAGAGAGTATGGTGTTTGTCACATTTACTCCCGCTCCCGCTCTCCGGCGCTCGACGTCGCCAGTTGTCTCATCATTACGCACACCTGCCACCAACATTACGTGCACTTGCGCCTCATGACACTCACCTGGACTCCATCACCTTTCTGATTACCTCCCCTATATCTGTCACTCCCCTTGGTTCTTTCCTCAGGTGTTATTGACTCTTTTTCTGTTGTATGTCTGTTCGCTTTTCCTGTTTCTTGTTTTGTACTATGCTCTATTTATTATAAAATTTGCACTCCCTGTGCTTGCTTCCCGACTCCCAGCAGACACGTTACAATGCTATTTGGCCCTAAACAGAGAGCACACAGTGGCAGAATACCTGATCACTGTGACTGTCCCAAAACTGAGTAAAGCTTTGACTATGTACAGACTCAGTGAGCATAGCCTTGCTATTGAGAATGGCCGCCGTAGGCAGACCTGGCTCTCAAGAGAAGACAGGCTATGTGCACATTGCTGTCGTCGTAGGACACGAAGGTCAGTCAATCCGGAAAATTTCGAGAACTTTGAACGTTTCTTCAAGTGTAGTCGCAAAAACCATCAAGTGCTATGATTAAACTGGCTCTCATGAGGACCGCCACAGGAAAGGAAGACCCAGAGTTACCTCTGCTGCAGAGGATACGTTCATTAGAGTTACCAGCCTCAGAAATTGCAGCCCAAATAAATGCTTCACAGAGTTCAACTAACAGACACATCTCAACATCAACTGTTCAGAGGAGACTGCGTGAATCAGGCCTTCATGGTCAAATTGCTGCAAAGAAACCAAGAAACGCGAGCAATAGTCATTAGACCGTGGGAAATCTATCCTTTGATCTTTTGGTTTGGTTCCAACCGCCTAGTCTTTGTAAGATGCAGAGTAGGTGAACTGATGATCTCCACATGTGTTCTTCCCACCGTGAAGCATGGAGGAAGAGGTGTGATGGTGTGGAAGTGCTTTGCTGGTGACACTGTCTATGATTTATTTAGAATTCAAGGCACACTTAACCAGCATAGCTACCACAGCATTTTGCAGTGATACGCCATCAAATCTGGTTTGCGCTTAGTGGGACTATCATTTGTTTTTCAACAGGACAATGACCCAACACACCTCCAGACTGTGTAAGGGATATTTGACCAAGAAGGAGAGTGATGGAATGCTGCATCTGATGACCTGGCCTCCACAATAACCCGACATCAACCCAATTGAGATGGTTTGGGATGAGTTGGACCGCAGAGTGAAGGAAAAGCAGCCAACAAGTGCTCAGCATATGTGGGAACTCCTTCAAGACTGTTGGAAAAGCATTCCAGGTGAATCTGATTGAGAGAATGCCAAGAGTGTGCAAAGCAAAGCTGTCATGAAGGCAAATGGTGGCTACCTTGAAGAATCTCAAATGTAAAATATGTTTTGATTTGTGTAACACTTTTTTGGTTACTACATGATTCCATATGTGTTATTTCATAGTTTTGATGTCTTCACTAATATTATACAATGTAGAAAATAGTAAAAAATAAAGAAAAATCCTTGTTTGAGTAGGTGTGTCCAAACTTTTGACTGGTACTGTATGTAAATGGGATATTTCAATGTTTTATTTTTAACCCCTGTGCGGCCTGGGACGGACATCCAGCGAAAAATCCTATCGCCATTAGCATAACAAAATTTAATACATTTTGTTTTCAATTTTTTTCTTCAAATTATATCGTTTTATAGATACACCTCTCCTGAATCGAACCACGTTGTCCGATTTCAAAAAGGCTTTACAGCAAAAGCAAAACATTAGATTATGTTTGAGGAGTATATCGTAAAAGTAGCCACATAGCCATTTTCCGACCAACCACATGCATCACAAATAACCAAAAAACAGCTAAATGCAGCACTAACCTTTGACAATCTTCATCAGATGACACACCTAGGACATCATGTTACACAATACATGCATTCTTTTGTTCGATAAAGTTCATATTTATATATAAAAACAGCATTTTACATCGGTGCGTAACGTTGACTAACTATTTTCCCTCAAATGCATCCGATGAAACAGCGCTGCAATTTACTAAATTACTATTCGAAAACATTTTTTAAATGTAATATTGTCATTCTAAGATTTATAGATGAATATCTCTTGAAAGCACCTGTAATGCCAGATTTAAAAATAACTTTACTGGGTAATCACACTTTGCGATAAAAGGGGATGCGATACTGTAACGCCCTGGCCATAGAGAGGGGTTTTTTGTTCTTTATTTTGGTTAGGCCAGGGTGTTACATTGGGTGGGTGTTCTATGTTCCTTTTTCTATGTTTTGGTATTTCTTTGTTTTGGGCCATGTGTGTGGCTCCCAATCAGGCACAGCTGAAGCTCGTTGCTGCTGATTGGGAGTCACACATAAGGAGCATGTTTTTCCTTTGGGTTTTGTGGGTAATTGTTTCTGTTTGAGTATTTTCCTAACAGGACTGTTTGCTGTCGTTTTTGTTCATTTTGTAGTGTTCTCTTGTTTATTTGAATTAAAATTCTAATGATGAACACATCCTCTGCTGCACGTTGGTTCCCTCTTCCAGACAGCCATTACAGAATTACCCACCGAAAACAGACCAAGCAGCAGAGGAAGGAGAGGCACCAGGAGAAGGACTCATGGACTTTGGAGAAGATGGAGAGGATCGTTCAGGATTCCTGGAGATGGGAGGAATTACTGGACGAAGGTGAACCATGGGCTCAAGCTGGGGAGTATCGCCGCCCGCAGTGGGAGATCGAGGCGGCGAGAGCTGAGAGGCGCTGGTACGAGGCAAGGGAGCGCAACGGACACGGGAGGCAGCCCCACAATTTTTTTGGGGGGGGGCACACGGGGAGATTGGCAGAGTCAGGTGGTAGACCTAAGCCAACTCCCCGTGCTTCCCGGAAGCAGCGTGGTACTGGTAAGACACCGTGTTATGCTGTGGAGCGCACGGTGTCCCCAGTACGCGTTCAAAGCCCGGTGCGCTACATACCAGCCCCCCGCAAGTGCCATGCGAGTGCAGGCATCGAGCCAGGGCAGATGGTGCCAGCTCAGCGCGTCTGGTCTCCAGTGCGCCTCCTCGGTCCAGGTTATCCTGCGCTGGCGTTGCGCACTGTGTCTCCAGAGCGCTGGGAGGGTCCAGTTCGCCCAATGCCTGCTCTCCGCCCGTACCGGGCCAAAGTGGGCATTCAGCCTGGAGTGTGGGTAAAGAGTGTCTGTACCAGAACTCCAGTGCTCCCCCACAGCCCGGTTTATCCTGTGCCTCCTCCTCGGACCAGGCCTCCAGTGGGTCTCCCCATCCTGGTCCATCCTGTGCCACCTCCCAGGACCAGGCCTCCAGTGGGTCTCCCCATCCTGGTCCATCCTGTGCCACCTCCCAGGACTAGGCCTCCAGTGGGTCTCCCCATCCTGGTCCGTCCTGTGCCACCTCCCAGGACTAGGCCTCCAGTGGGTCTCACCTGTCCAGAGCAGTCAGAGCTGCCCGCCAGTCAACAGTCGTCAGAGCTGCCCGTCAGTCAACAGTCGTCAGAGCTGCCCGCCAGTCAACAGTCGTCAGAGCTGCCCGCCAGTCAACAGTCGTCAGAGCTGCCCGCCAGTCAACAGTCGTCAGAGCTGCCCGCCAGTCAACAGTCGCCAGAGCGGTCAGACTGCGCTGAACTGCCGGAGTGGCCAGACTGCGCTGAACTGCCGGAGTGGCCAGACTGCGCTGAACTGCCGGAGTGGCCAGACTGCCCTGAACTGCCGGAGTGGCCAGACTGCCCTGAACTGCCGGAGTGGCCAGACTGCCCTGAACTGCCGGAGTGGCCAGGGACGCCCGCCAGCCCGGTGAGTCCTGTGCCTACGCCTAGGGCCAGGCCTCTGTCATGTCTCCCCAGCCTGGTGCTTCCTGTGGCTGTGCCCAGGGCCAGGCATCCATCATGTCTCCCCAGCCTGGTGAATCCTGGGTCAGTGCCGTCGGAGCCGCCAGGGACGCCCGCCAGCCGGGCGCCGCCAGGGACGCCCGCCAGCCGGGCGCCGCCAGGGACGCCCGCCAGCCGGGCGCCGCCAGGGACGCCCGCCAGCCGGGCGCAGCCAGGGACGCCCGCCAGCCGGGCGCAGCCAGGGACGCCCGCCAGCCGGGCGCAGCCAGGGTCGCCCGCCAGCCGGGCGCAACCTTCGCCGGCCGCCAGCCGGGCGCAGCCAGGGACGCCCGCCAGCCGGGCGCAGCCAGGGTCGCCCGCCAGCCGGGCGCAACCTTCGCCGGCCGCCAGCCGGGCGCAACCATCGCCGGCCGGCAGCTGGGCGCAGCCAGGGCCGCCCGCCAGCCGGGCGCAACCATCGCCGGCCGCCAGCCGGGCGCAACAAGGGTCGCCCGCCAGCCGGGCGCAACCATCCCCGCCCGCCAGCCGGTCGCAGTCAGCGTCGCCCACCAGACCTTCGGCGCGGCCAGGTGCGCCACCTAAGAGGGCGACGTCAAGGGTGGAGCAGAGGCCACGTCCCGCACCTGAGCCGCCGCCGTAAGAAGGCCCACCCGGACCCTCCCCTTCAGAGTCAGGTTTTGCGGCCGGAGTCCGCACCTTTGGTGGGGGGGGTACTGTAACGCCCTGGCCATAGAGAGGGGTTTTTTGTTCTTTATTTTGGTTAGGCCAGGGTGTTACATTGGGTGGGCGTTCTATGTTCCTTTTTCTATGTTTTGGTATTTCTTTGTTTTGGGCCATGTGTGTGGCTCCCAATCAGGCACAGCTGAAGCTCGTTGCTGCTGATTGGGAGTCACACATAAGGAGCATGTTTTTCCTTTGGGTTTTGTGGGTAATTGTTTCTGTTTGAGTATTTTCCTAACAGGACTGTTTGCTGTCGTTTTTGTTCATTTTGTAGTGTTCTCTTGTTTATTTGAATTAAAATTCTAATGATGAACACATCCTCTGCTGCACGTTGGTTCCCTCTTCCAGACAGCCGTTACAGATACTCAGAACAATAGGCTAGCAATACAGGTCAGCGCCATCTTGTAACAATCGCATATCAAATCTAGTCTTGTATACTATTGTCAATAATCCCTTACCTTTGATTATCTTCATCCTTAGGCACTTCCAGGAATCCCAGGTCCACAACAAATGTATTTTCGTTCGAAAAAGTTCATCCTTTATGTTCCATTAGCTTGTTGTTGTTAGCGTGTTCTGAAGGCTGCACCAACATTTCCGACGTGTACGGGGCTACTCTTTCAACAAAATGCATTTTTTTCTTATTTAGGTTCGTTCAAACATGTCAAACGTTGTATAACATAAATCTTTAGGGCCTTTTTCAACCAGAGCTCCAATAAGATTCAAGGGGGACGATTGCATTGTCTTTATAAACGTTTCGAAAGGGGAGGGTAGCCAGGGGCGCCGGCGTCATAATGGTGATGGCCCTCTCCGTGTGACCACGTTCCACAGCGTGTCATTCTCTCAGTTTTCACAGTAGGAGACTCAAATCACTTTGTAAAGACTGGGGACATCTAGTGGAAGCAATAGGAAGTGCTCAATGAACCATAGCTCACGGTGTGATTATTAGGCAACGTGATGAAGTTGAGTCCGCAATTCAGAATTCCACTTCCTGTTTCGATCTGTCTCGGGGTTTTGACTGCCATATTTCTGTTATACTCACAGACACCATTCAAACAGTTCTAGAAACTTTAGGGTGTTTTCTATCCATATCCTAGCTTCTGAGTTTGAGTAGTAGGCCGTTTAAAATGGGCACAATTATTTTTCAAAATGCGCTGTGGCGCCCCCTATCCTTGGCGACCGTCAAGAGGTTAATACGTTTGCAAAAATGTCTAAAAACCTGTTTTTGCTTTGTCATTATGGAGTGTTATGTGTAGATTGATGAGGGGGAAAAAAAAGATTTAATCGATTTTAGATTAAGGCTGTAACGTAACAATGTGTGGAAAAAGTCAAGGGGTCTGAAATTTACGGATTGCCAGGGTGTCACGTCCTGACCATAGAAAGCTGTTATTTTCTACGGTAGAGTAGGTTAGGGCGTTACAGGGGGGTTTTCTAGTTGAGTTTTTCTATGTTGTTATGTTCTAGTTTTGTATTTCTATGTTGGGTTTTGTTTGGGATGATCTCCAATTAGAGGCAGATGGTCCTCGTTGTCTCTAATTGGAGATCATTCTTAAGTAGGTGTTTTTCCCACCTGGGTTTGTGGGAGATTGTCTTTGAGTTAGTGTATGTTTCACCTCTGTGTCACGGTTTGTTGTTTTGTTATTCAGTTTATTTATATATATTGCATAGTTTCACAGTGAAAATAAAATGTGGAACGACACACACGCTGCACTTTGGTCTGCTCCTTCCTACGACAATCGTGACACAGGGCTACACTCCAAAACTCAGACATCATATGAAGCATTTATGTTTAGTGAGTCCGCCTGATCAGAGGCAGAAGGGATGACCAGAGATGTTCTCTTGATAACTGTGTGAAATGTACCATTTTCCTGACCTGCTAAGCATTCAAAATGCAATGAGTACTTTTGGGTGTCAGGTATGTATTGCATAAAAAGTACATTATTTTCTTTAGGAATGTAGTGAAGTAAAAGTGAAAGTTGTCAAAAATATAAATAGTCAAGTACAGATACCCCCAAAAAATACTTATGTAATACTTAAAATTATTTTTTACCTAAGTATTCTATACCACTGGCGGACAGCGGCAGGTCAGGCTCCCAGTCCCAGGTGTAGGGTGAGGTTGACCTTAGACACTGATCTTGGGTTAGGATTGGGGGAAAGGAAACTGTAACTAGAGGAAACTTCACCCCTGATCCTAGATCCCACATGCATGTGATGTCCTGTTTCTAAAGTCCAGCACGTAAAAAAAACACCCTCCATTCGAGGACATTGGGGAAAAAATATTGTTACATCACTTTGGCACAACATTTTATTTATTTAACTAAGCAAGTCAGTTAAGAACAAATTCTTATTTTCAATGACGGCCTAGGAACAGTGGGTTAACTGTCTTGTTCAGAACAACAGATTTGAACGTGCAACCTTTTGGTTACTAGCCCAACGCTCTAACCACTAGGCTACCCCGCCACCCCACTGCCACCCTCCCCAACATACAGTAAGGTCCTAAATTATTAACATCCTTGATAAATATGAGCAATAATTACTGTTTCAGAATATTTTGTGGCCAATAGAAATGAGTGGTAAATAATGTATTGTGTCTTTTTGGAGTCACTTTTAATGTAAATAAGAATAGAATATGTTTCTAAACACTTCGGGTATTAATGTGGATGCTACCATGGTTACAGATAATCCTGAGTGAATCGTGAATAATGATGAGTGCAAAAGTTACAGAGGGTCAAAGATCATACTCCCAATACATGCTAACCTCTCACTATTACCAATTATTATGATATGGGCACCTGCGACACATGAAAAGTAAGTAAATAGCGCCCTCGTGTGTCTAATGTAAAATAGGTTTATTAGTACGTTTAAGTTACTTCTCTCCTGCACTGTTGTGAACACAGGACTGCTGAAGGACAATTCCTCTGTCCGCGACTATGTTGACGCTATCCCTGCCCGCCTCCTCCCGGTTATACCCGAATTAAAAATGATATTTTTAATACAATGTGGGCGTGCTGTCGTCATATGTTCCAAAATCAGGAAGTAACAATACAGCCTGGGTGTGGCTTAGAAGTGTCAGAAGATTTCTTCACTACCGGCTGTAATTGTCACAAACACAAATACAGACAGAAGAGAGAGAAAGGCCTGTAGGCTGTGTATTATCTTTCACCGTTATCTCCTCTCCACCACAATAACGGGTGCAAGCATGGCAGAACTTTTAGGATACAGCGCGGGTTTTGAGCAGGTGGGTGAATTCAGTCATGAAATTGCGCACGGTCACAAGATTATGTTCTTAATATATTGGCTCTGGCTACGATGTAGCGTTTCATGTGTATATTATATCGATTTTTTTTCAAAATGTTTGCTGCCAATCAGAAGTTATTCTTCGTGTTAAAGCCTATAGATTTAGATTGATAGATATAGTCGGATGTTGTACTGTCCACTTTTACTTTTCATGTCCTGCATGAAGTTAAAACCAACCCTTTCATGTTCTTCCCTCTTAGGTTTATGCAGTTTATGGTGTATTATAACAGCCTAAAGGGTTAACATGGTAGCTAGATGGTTATTACCACCCCCTCCCCCCCCCAAAAAAATATATATATATATATAATATATATTTTAAGGAACTCAATTCTGCTTTCATCTTACTCTTGAAAGTTGTGATAGTAAAATGCACAAGGTGCTATTTCTAAATTGGGTAGTGAACCATCAGTTCCTCTTGTCATGTTAGTCATTACATACCGTGGTGTAAAGTAGTTAAGTAAAAAATACCCCCAAAAAACTACTTAAGTAGTACTTTAAAGTATCTGTAATTTACTTTAGTATTTATATTTTTGAGAACTTTTACTTTTCCTTCACTACATTCCTAAAGAAAATACTGTACTTTTTACTCCATACATTTTCCCTGACACCCAAAACTACTCGTTACATTTCGAATGCTTAGCAGGACAGAAAATGGTCCAATTCACACACTTATCAAGAGAACATCCCTGGTCATCCCCTGCCTCTGATCTGGTGGACTCACTAAACACAAATGCTTCATTTGTAAATGATGTATGAGTGTTGGAGTGTGCCCCAGGCTATCTTCCAATAATAATAATAAAGAAATTGGCCATCTGGTTTGCTTAATATAAGGAATTTGAAATGATTCATACTTTTACTTTTGATACTTAAGTATATTTTAGCAATTACATTTACTTTTGATACTTAAGTATATTTAAAACCAAATACTTTTAGACTATAACTCAAGTAGTATTTTACTGGGTGACTTTCACTTTTACTTGAGTGATTTTCTATTAAGGTATCTTTTACTTTTACTCATGTATGATAATTGTGTACTTTTTCCACCACTGAATTCATACCTTAGAGAGCTATTTATAACTTGTCAGAAATGTCCAGATCAACTAGCCCATGTCAGCTAATGTTTGTTTTAGATAGATACATAGATTTTGTTGTGGTGTTTGAGTCACTCAAATATCACATGTATACACGTTAGACATGGCAAAAATGTATAGAATTGCAAGAAAATGTGCTTTTAAACTGCACAATTCTCTTCACCCCATGACAAAATGTGTATAATTGCAGGAAATAAGCTTTAATCTTGTGTGAAAATGTTTGGGAACCCCTGGGCTAGGAGATAGTAATGTATTAGTAGTAATTATTATTACTTTTGAAAGTTAGTGGTGTGCTCAATGGTATGCAGAGGTGACACACACACACACAGACACACACACACAGGTAGTGTATGACGGTGATATGTGAGGTACACTTCCTGTGTCAAGGATCACAGGATGTGTTATCTGGAAGTTCTGATGTTTCCACAGTGTGCTCACAGTGATGTCGTCATATAGTAACTAAGGTAGCCCGCAGATATATTTCACATTTACTGATTCAATTCAATACATTTCCAAAGCGAAACATCTTTCTCCAGATTGGAGGTAAACACAACCCTCTGCTCTCCTCTGCTCCCCCTTCCCTTCACAGTGGTGGAAGTGATGGTTTGTGGTAGTGATGGTTGGTAATATGCCACAGTGCAGACAGGGTTTTCGTCTGTCTCTGTCACTTCCTCTTCCTGTCCTCCTCTGTTTCCTCTTTCTTAGTGTCCATGCGTTTCTTTACCACTGCCGCCTGTCTGTTAGGTCTGATTTGACCATGTTTTATCTGAAGCTTGTAAATCAGCTAGAGGTCCTCTGTAACTCAATTGGTAGAGCGTGGCGCTTGCAATGCCGGAATAGTGGGTTCGATTCCCGGGACCACCCGTAAGGGGAAAATGTATGTGTGGTTGTACTTTTCTTTCGTATAAGAGCGTGTGCTAAATGAATGAATACATGAATGACATATATATAATTGTATGTCCTCTAGGTCCTGTCTCAGCTAGTGAGTGCGTGACGTGTCTTCCTGGTCACGTGTTGAGTAAACCCGTCGGCAAGGATGTGGTTTCTAGTGTTGACTAAGGAGTGCCATAGGAGTTCACACCTTTAATGCGTACACACACACACACACACACACAGGAAGCGTTGCTACATCCCCACATGTGTGTACACGCTCAGCTTGTGTGACACACACACACACACACACAAACACACACACTGGAAAACTAGGAAATGGTGGCAAGCTCCAGGGATGACTTAACCACAACACAATTAGATGTTTCATCCAGTCTAATGTATTGACCTCTCTCTTTCCCTTTCTCCAGGTGTGAAGTGGGGATGCTGTGAGTGAGTGAGTGTGTGTGTGTGTGTGTCGTGGTGACCAGGTGTGCTGTGATGTCAGGTGACAGCAGCACATTGTCTTGGAAGGTTGTGGAGACCTATGGCCAATCAAAGTCCTCGGACAGTTCCCAGACGACGGTTGCTGGGGACGGCGGTCCAACAAAGATCATCAAAGTGTGTTTCACCAGCAACAGTGCTAACCTGGGGAAGAACTTTAAACTAGTCCGCTGTCATGAGGGCATGACTGTACGGGTTAGTGGCATTACTGTACTATCATTCTCATTATACTGTAGTATATATATATATATATATATATATATATATATATATATATATATACATATATATAAAATACTTTTGAACGATAGTATATATATTCATTCAAAAGTTTGGGGTCAGTTAGATATGTCCTTGTTTTTGAAAGAAAAACACATTTTTTGGTCCATTAAAATAACATCAAATTGATCAGAAATTACAGTGTAGACATTGTTAATGTTGTAAATGACTATTGTAGCTGGAAACGGCAGATTTTTTTTTTTAATGGAATATCTACATATGCGTACTGAGGCCCATTATCAGCAACCATCACTCCTGTGTTCGAATGGCACGTTGTGTTAGCTAATCCAAGTTAATCATTTTAAAATGCTAATTGATCATTAGAAAACCCTTTTGCAATTATGTTAGCACAGCTGAAAACTGATTAAAGAAGCAATTAAAACTGGCCTTCTTTAGACTAGTTGAGTATCTGGAGCATCAGCATTTGTGGGTTCGATAACAGGCTCAAAATGGCTAGAAACAAAGAACTTTCTTCTGAAACTTGTCAGTCTATTCTTGTTCTGAGAAATGAAGGCTATTCCATGCTAGAAATTGCAAAGAAACTGAAGATCTCGTACAACGCTGTGTACTACTCCCTTCACAGAACAGCGCAAACTGGCTCTAACCAGAATGGAAAGAGGAGTGGGAGGCCCCGGTGCACAACTGAGCAAGAGGACAATTACATTAGAGTGTCTAGTTTCAGAAACAGACGCCTCACAAGTCCTCAACTGGCAGCTTAATTAATTAGTACCCACCTCTTCACTGTTGACGTTGAGACTGGTGTTTTGCAGGTACTATTTAATGAAGCTGCCAGTTAGGGACTTGTGAGGTGTCTGTTTCTCAAACTAGACACTCTAATGTACTAAAGCAGTGTTTGTTGCCCAAAGGGTACACATTTTAGTTTGGCTTTACACACCTGATTCAACTCATCATCAAACCTTTGATTGTTGGAATCAAATCAAATCAAATGTTATTCATCAGATGCTTCGTAAACAACAGGTGTGGACTAACACGCTGTCGTACACGTTGATCCAGTGCATCCCAAACATGCTCAATGGGTGACTTGTCTGGTGAATATGCAGGCCATGGAAGAAATAGGACATGTTCAGCTTTCAGGAATTGTTTACAGATCCTTGCGACATGGGGCTGTGCATTATCATGCTGAAACATGAGGTGATGGAGGTGGATGAATGGCACCTCAACGGGCCTCAGGATCTGGCCACCGTATCTATGTACATTCAAACTGCCATCTATAAAATGCAATTGTATTGGTTGTCTGTAGCTTTTGGCTGCCCATACCATAAGGCACTCTATTCACAACGTTGGCATCAGCAAACCGCTCGCCCACATGATTCCATACATGTTGTCTGCGGTTGTGAGGCCAGTTAACCATAATGCCAAATTCTCTAAAATGACATTGGAGGCGGCTTATGGTAGAGAAATGAACATTAAATTCTCTGGCAACAGCTCTGGTGGACATTCCTGCAGTCAGCATGCCAATTGCACGCTCCCTCGAAACCTGAGACATCTGTAGCATTGTGTTGTGTGACAATACTGCACATTTTAGAGTAGCCTTTTATTGTCCCCAGCACAAGGTGCACCTGTGTAATGATCATGCTGTTTAATCAGTTTCTTGATATGCCACACCTGTCAGTGGGAAAGGAGAAATGCTCACTAACAGGGATGTCAACAAATTTGTGCATAACATTTTAGAGAAATAAGCATTTTGTGCATATGGAACATTTCTGGGATCTTTTATTTCAGCTCATGAAACGTGAGACCAACACTTTACATGTTGCGTTTGTATATTGTTTATATATTTTTTCAGTTATCATACTTAGTGACAGTTCAATATTGGCAACATTTCAATTAACTTTCATATAATGTCCACTTAGCAGGGCAGAGACAATAAATTCAAATGTGTGCAGGCTCAGTACAACTTCAGCTGTAATCACAAAGAGATTTTGCCTGATAGATAGACCAGAAAATGTGCCACATTGTGCCACACCCTGTTCAAATGTGATGTTTGAAACCTGACACTTCAAGTCACCTCCACTGAGAGAGTGGAAACAGAGAGCAGACAGATGGGTCTTTCTCTACGGCTTTCACACACCGCTCTGTACACCAAAATGTCAGTCTGAACCGTTTCAGAACCTCTCAAAGTCCCCCATATACACTCTTAGAAAAGAAGGGTTCTTCAGGCTGTACCCATAGGAGAACCCTTTTGGGTTCCAAGTAGAACCCTCTGTGGAAAGGTTTCTACACAGAACGCAAAACGGTTCTACCTGGAACCAATAAAGGTTCTTCAAATGGTTCTCCTATGGGGACAGCCAAAGAACCATTTTAGGTTCTAGATAGAAAAAAGGTGCTAAGAGTGTAGGGAACTTAACATCTAAACTACTAGTTCACTGTAGAGAGGACTGAACTCTATGGGTCACTACTATATATACAGTATACTATTATTATAGTATTGGCGTACTAATATTACTACTGTAGTATTATTCATATTTCTACTATAATATATTTATTCTATAATATATTTCTACTATAATATTGTTGTTATGTTACGGTGTTGTCCTCTGGATGAGTGGATCCAGACATTCAACATACCCTCTGCTACGACCCCCTACACTACTATACTGTATAGTGTACTATAATAGCTTAACCGTTCCAGAATATAATATCAGCGGTGTTGTCCAGTGGATGTGTGGGTCCGAACATACAACACTCCCTCTGCTATGGCCTGCTCCTGAAACACCTGAAGTCAGCTGAAGTCCATTGGCTGCACCCCGACCTCACCGTGTCTGAACTACAGCTACGCTACGAACAACAGCATCTGGAGGCAGAGTGGAGGTAACTCCTGACCTCTAGGCCCTGACCCCTGACCTCTAGCACATGATCTCTTGCTCCTATTCCCACTACATCGCCAAGCAAAGTCAAAATTGGCTATATTGTAAAACTATATGAAAACTAAAATGTGCTTTTTGGTCTTAATATAAGATTAGGGTTAGGAATACGGTTTGTAGTGTGGTTAAGATTAGGGTTACAAATACGGTTTGTAGTGTGGTTAAGATTAGGGTTAGAAATACGGTTTGTAGTGTGGTTAAGATTAGGGTTAGGAATACGGTTTGTAGCGTGGTTAAGATTAGGGTTAAGGTTAGGTTTAAAATCAGATTTTTAAGAAGAGACATTTTAGAACTAGGCATGGTTTACGACTTTGTAATTTGTCCAGATAGTGACTGCCTCTTGCTCCTGACCTCTAAACCTTAACCTCTAACCCCTGTGTGTGTTCAGATATGACCTGCGCATTAGGTACATCCCTGCCGACTTCATAGAGAAGTTTAAAGAGGACAGAACCACACTGCTCTACTTCTACCAGCAGGTTGGTGACCGTGTTTCTGACTGCCTCTCTGACTTGTCTGTCTGTCTGTCTGTCTGTCTGTCTGTCTGTCTGTCTGTCTGTCTGTCTGTCTGTCTGTCTGTCTGTCTGTCTGTCTGTCTGTCTGTCTGTCTGTCTGTCTGTCTGTCTGTCTGTCTGTCTGTCTGTCTGTCTGTCTGTCTGTGGTGTTTTACTTGTAAGCAGGATTGTTGTACAGTTCTGATCCTTAAAGTGTATTTTTCTAAACACCTTGTCAGGTGAGAAGTGACTACATGCAGCACTATGCCAGTAAAGTGAGTGATGGGATGGCCTTGCAGTTAGGTTGTCTGGAGATCAGGTAACAACCCTCCTACACAAACATATTACTTTTACTATCCTTGTGGGGGCTAACCAATTCATTCCCATTCAAATCCTATTTTTCCTAACCCTAAACCTAACCCTTAACCCTAAATAACACACACACACACCACACACACACACACACACACACACACACACACACACACACACACACACACACACACACACACCACACACACAACCTTCCATTCAATCCACCCAATACTCACATGCGTGTGTTTCTCCCTACAGGAGGTTCTGTAAAGACATGAACCCCAATGGACTGGAGAAAAAGTCCAACTATGAACTGTTAGAGTAAGTACTGTCTGGGAAGGTTTGTTATGGTTCTGTAATTGGGTGTGGTGGGGGCTCATTGATTGTGTGTGTAATTAATGGACATTTTGTCTGTTTTTGCTTGTGTTTGCGTGTATGTGTGAGTGTCTGTACAGGAAGGATGTAGGGCTGGGTCTGTTCTTCCCCAAGGAGCTGACAGACAACATGAAGGTACCTCTCACCTCTCATCTGGATTGATTTAATTATTGATTCATTTATTGACTTTAACATTTTATATTGATAACTAGTTGGTCCAGCAACTATTCCAGAGGTATTAGTTATGTATTCACCATGTGTTGATAAGTGATGTATTGATGTATATGTATTGACCATGTGTTGATAAGTGATGTATTGATGTATATGTATTGACCATGTGTTGATAAGTGATGTATTGATGTATACGTATTGACCATGTGTTGATAAGTGATGTATTGATGTGTCGCCCATGTGTTGATAAGTGCTGTAGAGTTGAAGTCGGAAGTTTACATACACCTTAGCCAAATAGAATTAAACTCAGTTTTTCACAATTCCTGACATTTAATACTAGTAAAAATGCCCTGTCTTAGGTCAGTTAGGATCACCACTTTATTTTAAGAATGTGAAATGTCAGAATAATAGTAGAGAGAGTGATTTATTTTAGCTTTTATTTCTTTCATCACATTCCCAGTGGGTCAGAAGTTTACATGCACTCAATTAGTATTTGGTAGCATTGCCTTTAAATTGTTTAACTTGGGTCAAACATTTTGGGTAGCCTTCCACAAGCTTCCCACAATAAGTTGGGTGAATTTTGGCCCATTCCTCCTGATAGAGCTGGTGAAACTGAGTCAGGTTTGTAGGCCTCCTTGCTCGCTCACGCTTTTTCAGCTCTGCCCACAAATGTTCTATAGGATTGAGGTCAGTGCTTTGTGATGGCCACTCCAATACCTTGACATTGTTGTCCTTAAGCCATTTTGCCACAACTTTGGAAGTATGCTTGGGGTCATTGTCCATTTGGAAGACCCATTTGTGACCAAGCTTTAACTTCCTGACTGATGTCTTGAGATGTTGCTTCAATATATCCAAGTAATTTTCCTTTCTCATGGGGCTATCTATTTTGTGAAGTGCACCGATCCCTCCTGCAGCAAAGCACCCCCACAACATGATGCTGCCACCTCCGTGCTTCACGGTTGGGATGGTGTTCTTCGGGTTGCAAGCCTCCCCCTTTTTCCTCCAAACATAACAATGGTCATTATGGCCAAACAGTTCTATTTTTGTTTCAGAGGACATTTCTCCAAAAAGTACGATCTTTGTCCCCATGTGCAGTTGCAAACCGTAGTCTGGCTTTTTTATGGCGGTTTTGGAGCAGTGGCTTCTTCCTTGCTGAGCGGCCTTTCAGGTTATGTCGATATAGGACTCGTTTTACTGTGGATAAAGATACTTTTGTACCTGTTTCCTCCAGCATCTTCACAAGGTCCTTTGCTGTTGTTCTGGGATTGATTTGCACTTTTCGTATCAAAGTACGTTAATTTCTAGGAGACAGAACACGTCTCCTTCCAGAGCGGTATGACGGCTGCGTGGTCCCATGGTGTTTATACTTGCGTACTATTGTTTGTACAGATGAACGTGGTACCTTCAGGCGTTTGGAAATTGCTACCAAGGATGAACCAGACTTGTGGAGGTATACAATTTTTTTCTGAGGTCTTGGCTGATTTCTTTTGATTTTCTCATGATGTCAAGCAAAGTGGCACTGAGTTTGAAGGTAGCCCTTGAATACATCCACAGGTACACCTCCAATTGACTCAAACGTTGTCAATTAGCTTTCCAGAAGCTTCTAAAGCCATGACAATTTTCTGGAATTTTCCAAGCTGTTTAAAAGCACAGTCAACTTAGTGTATGTTAACTTCTGACCCACTGGAATTGTTATACAGTGAATTATAAGTGAAATAATCTGTCTGTAAACAATAGTTGGAAAAATGATTTGTGTCATGCACAAAGTAGATGTCCTAACCGACTTGCCAAAACTATAGTTTGTTAACAAGTAATTTGTGGAGTGGTTGAAAAATGAGTTTTAATGACTCCAACCTAAGTGTATGTAAACTTCCGACTTCAACTGTATGTATTGACCATGTGTTGATACATATTGATGTATTAACTCAGCAAAAAAAGAAACATCCTCTCACAGTCAACTGCGTTTATTTTCAGCAAACGTAACATGTGTAAATATTTGTATGAATATAACAAGATTCAACAACTGAGACAGAAACTGAAGTTCCACAGACATGTGACTAACAGAAATGGAGTACTGTGTCCCTGAACAAAGGGGGGGGGGGGGGGTCAAAATCAAAAGTAACAGTCAGTATCTGGTGTGGTCACCAGCTGCATTAAGTACTGCAGTGCATCTCCTCCTCATGGACTGCACCAGATTTGCCAGTTTTTGCTGTAAGATGATGTTACCCCACTCTTCCACCAAGGCACCTGCAAGTTCCAGGACCTTTCTGAGGGGAATGGCCCTAGCCCTCACCCTCCGATCCAACAGGTCCCAGGCGTGCTCAATGGGATTGAGATCCGGACTCTTCGCTGGCCATGGCAGAACAGTGAAAATCCTATCTTGCAGGAAATTACGCACAGAACGAGCAGTATGGCTGGTGGCATTGTCATGCTGGAGGGTCATGTCAGGATGAGCCTGCAGGAAGGGTACCACATGAGGAAAGAGGATGTCTTCCCTGTAACGCACAGCGTTGAGATTGCTTGCAATGACAACAAGCTCAGTCCGATGATGCTGTGACACACCGCCCCAGACCATGACGGACCCTCCCTACAAATCGATCCCGCTCCAGAGTACAGGCCTCGGTGTAACGCTCATTCCTTCAACGATAAACGCGAATCTGACTATCACCCCTGGTGAGACAAAACCACGACTCGTCAGTGAAGAGCACTTTTTGCCAGTCCTGTCTAGTCCAGCGACGGTGGGTTTGTGCCCATAGGTGACGTTGTTGCCTGTGATGTCTGGTGATGACCTGCCTTACAACAGGCCTACAAGCCCTCAGTCCAGCCTCTCTCAGCCTATTGTGGACAGTCTGAGCACTGATGGAGGGATTGTGCTTTCCTGGTGTAACTTGGGAAGTTGTTGTTGCCATCCTGTACGTGTCCCGCAGGTGTGATGTTCGGATGTACCGATCCTGTGCAGTTGTTGTTAGACGTGGTCTGCCACTGCAAGCACGATCCGCTGTTCGTCCTGTGTCCCTGTAATATTGTCTTAAGCGTCTCACAGTACAGACATTGCAATTTATTGCCCTGGCCACTCTGCAGTCCTTATGCCTCCTTGCAGCATGCCTAAGGCATGTTCACGCAGATGAGCAGGGACCCTGGGCATATTTCTTTTGGTGTTTTTCAAAGTCAGTAGAAAGGCCTCTTTAGTGTCCTAAATTGTCATAACTGTGACCTAATTGCCTAAGCTGTTAGTGTGTCTTAACGACCGTTCCACAGGTGCATGTTTATGGTTCATTGAACAAGCATGGGAAACAGTGTTTAAAGCCTTTACAATGAAGATCTGTGAATTTATTTAGATTTTTTACAAATTATCTTTGAAAGGCAAGGTCCTGAAAAAGGGACGTTTCTTTTTTTGCTGAGTTCATATGTATTGACCATGTGTTGATAAGTGATGTATTGATGTATATATGTATTGACCATGTGTTGATAAGTGATGTATTGATGTATATATGTATTGACCATGTGTTGATAAGTGATGTATTGATGTATATATGTATTGACCATATGTTGATATACCATAAGTGATATACACTACCAGTCAAAAGTTTTAAAACACCTACTCATTCAAGGGTTTTACTTTATTTTTACTATTTTCTACATTGTATAATAATAGTGAAGACATCAAATCTATGAAATATCACATATAGAATCATGTAGTAACCAAATAATTGTTAAACAAATCAAAATATTTGTAATATTTGCGATTCTTCAAATAGCCACCCTTTGCCTTGATGACAGCTTTGCACACTCTTGGCATTCTCTGAACCAGCTTCATGAGGTAGTCACCTGGAATGCATTTCAATTAACAGGTGTGCCTTCTTAATTTGTGGAATTCCTTTCCTTCTTAATGCTTTTGAGCCAATCAGTTGTGTTGTAACAAGATGTGTGGGTGGGGGGGGGGGGGGGGGGGGTTATACAGAAGGTAGCCCTATTTGGTAAAAGACCAGGTCCATATTATGGCAAGAACAGCTCAAATAAGCAAAGAGAAATGACAGTCCATCATTACTTTATTAAGACATGAGGGTCAGTCAATGCAGAATATTTCAATAACTTTGAACGTTTCTTCAGGTGCGCAAAAACCATCAAGCGCTATGATGAAACTGGCTCTCATGAGGACCGCCACAGGATTGGAAGACCCAGAGTTACCTCTGCTGCAGAGGATAAGTTCATTAGATTTAACTGCACCTCAGACAGCAGCCCAAATAAATGCTTCAGAGAGTTCAAGTAACAGACACACCTCAACATCAACTGTTCAGAGGAGACTGTGTGAATCAGGCCTTCATGGTCGAATTGCTGCAAAGAAACAACTACTAAAGGACACCAATAATAAGAAGAGACTTGCTTGGGCCAAGAAACACGAGCAATAGACATTAGACCGGGTGGAAATTTGTCCTTTGGTCTGGAGTCCAAATTGGAGATTTTTGGTTCCAACCGCTGTGTTTTGTGAGATGTGGTGAGGGTGAACACATGATCTCCGCATGTGTATTTCCCACCGTGAAGCATGGAGGAGGAGGTGTTATGGGGTGGGGGTGCTTTGCTGATGACACTGTCTGTGATTTATTTAGAATTCAAGGCACACTTAACCAGCATGGCTACCACAGCCATGTGCAACGATACGCCATCCCATCTGGTTTTGGCTTAATGGGACTATCATCTGTTTTTCAATAGGACAATGACCCAACACACTTCCAGGCTGTGTAAGGGCTATTTGACCAAGAAGGAGAGTGATGGAGTGCTGCATCAGATGACCTGGCCTCCATAATCACCCGACGTCAACCAAATTGAGATGTTTTGTGATGAGTCGGACCGCAGAGTGAAGGAAAAGTAGCCATCAATTGCTCAGCATATGTAGGAACTCCTTCAAGATTGTTGGAAAAGCATTCCAGGTGAAGCTGGTTGAGAGAATGCCAAGAGTGTGCAAGGCTGTCATCAAGGCTAAGGGTGGCTATTTGAAGAATCTCAAATATAAAATATATTTTGAATTGTTTAACACTTTTTTTGGTTACTACATGATTCCATATGTGTTATTTCATAGTTATGGTGTCTTCTCTATTATTCTACAATTTAGAAAATAGTAAAAATAAAGAAAAACCCTTGAATGAGTAGATGTTCTAAAACTTTTGACCGGTCGTGTGTGTGTATATATATATATATATATTGACCATGTGTTGATATAATGATGCATATATGTATTGCCCATGTGTTGATAGGTGATGTGTGTGTGTGTGTGTGTGTGTGTGTGTGTATATAGATATATGTATGTATTGCCCATGTGTTGATAGGTGATGTGATGTGTGTGTGTGTGTGTATATATGTATTGACCATGTATTGATAGGTGAGTGTGTGTGTGTGTGTGTGTATATGTATTGACCATGTGTTGATAGGTGATGTGTGTGTGTGTGTGTGTGTGTGTGTGTATATATGTATTGACCATGTGTTGATAGGTGATGTGTGTGTGTGTGTGTGTGTGTGTGTGTGTGTGTGTGTGTGTGTGTGTGTGTGTGTGTGTGTGTGTGTGTGTGTGTGTGTGTGTGTGTGTGTGTGTGTGTGTGTGTGTATATATATATGTATTGACCATGTGTTGATAGGTGATGTGTGTGTGTGTATATATGTATTGACCATGTGTTGATAGGTGATGTGTGTGTGTGTGTGTGTGTGTGTGTGTGTGTGTGTGTGTGTGTGTGTGTGTGTATATATGTATTGACCATGTGTTGATAGGTGATGTGTGTGTGTGTGTGTGTGTGTGTGTGTGTATATATGTATTGACCATGTGTTGATAAGTGATTTATTGATGTATACAGTGGGCTCCAAAACTACTGGCACCACTGACTGGCAATGCACAAACAATACTTAAAAAAATATAAACAATATAATTATAGAGAGAAACTCAAAATCCCAACATGTGAGAAATATTGTACTTTATTAATGTTTCAATGGAACCAAAATAATTTATTGATTTTATTAAAAATCAATATCCTCCAATTCAAGGTGTCACAATTAATGGCACCCTTCCAGATTAAATTAAATAACATCAACCAACATTAAACCAGGAATTAAATTCCAATATTTCTTAAATAGATCTAAGTCTTAAGGAACTATATTATGCCATTACATCACTTCCTGTTTCACTAGGGTATAAAAATGAGGTAACATGCCTGCAATATCCCTTTGTCATCCAACACCATGAAGAAAACAAAATAACTGGCCGTTCAAGAGAGACAGATGGTCATAGACCTTCATAAATCTGTTAATGACAACAAGAAGATCCACAAACGATTGAATATACCACTGTATTTGTATTTATTATGGAGCCTCATTAGCTATTCTTCCTGGGGTCCAGCAAAATGAAGGCAGTTTATACAGTTTTAAAAACACTGAG